>NW_020897694.1:25691049-25737142 GCF_003984885.1 Neopelma chrysocephalum | reverse complement strand
AAAGAAAAAGAAAGAAAAACCAGAGCGTACTCAACATTGAGTAATGTAAGCCAGGTTTGGTAAAACCCAACAGGAATACCTGAGCAACGTTCACTCTTACCTGTGTTTCTGATGGGGAAAGATATAATTCCCAGAAGAGTGTGTGGTAGAGGGAGATGTTCTCTGGCCCAGCTCCTGCTACCTTCCTCTGAACATAGGGAAGATTCCCGGGGAGCTCCTGGAAGGTTTTTGGGACAAGAAGATCCCATCCTGGTTTTGAAGACAACAACCAGCACTGAGTTACAGCGTTTCTGCAAACAGTTATTTGGATTCAGAAAATGATGTCATTGACAAAGAAAACACTCTCTGAACCAGGTTTCTTGGGAAAGTGTAGACAAAGCTTTGTCTATTGTGTTTCCAGCTACTAGGTCCCAAGAAAGGGGACCTAGGGCTTTTTCCAGATGTACATTGGGTGATATCTAGGAGTTGGATACCTCAGTCCACAAACTCAGCCTGCTCTATTTCCCACAAAGATAAACAGACTGTGTTATATGGGAAATCAGACCACATAACTGTGATCAGACTGTTCTTCTCTTCACTGTTCTTCTTCTTCATTGTTTTGAATGAATGAATGATTGTACATGAATTGTATATTCATTTACTCATCATAAATCATTTAAGCCGAGATATTATATCTATCTTATTCTTTTGGTGAAAGCAAACCCAATGTAGAAATTATTATTTTGCATTTCAGAATCCCCATGCAGTCTGTCCCTTTTGTTTTATTAAAAAACTGTTTTCACTTGATATTTGTAAATGCCCTTTTTTATTTGCCTTCACTCTTTTGGACAGACCTAACTGGGCCTTTTTTGGCTCTCCCTACCCTTGCATACTTATAACTGCTGCAGCACGTTCTAGATGTGTTGCTTTTTCCCTCCTTCCATTTCCACTACAGCTTCTTCCTTTAAGCTTGTGGTTGAAGGTAACCTCTGGGTACATATCCGCACTGCACATTAATGAATTTCTGTCCTTTAGCAGGGATACTGTAGGGCCAAGCTTGAGTGTGGCTTCTCATTTTAAAACCCCTATTTTACATTCTCATTCTGTTCTTCTCTATCACTCAGAGTGTTAGTTGCAAGGAGGCTTTTGTTCGAGCCTGGGCAGCTGCCTCCTGGCAGGAGGAGTTTTGAGCAGCTGACCTGCCTGTGCTCATCACTTGGTTAAAAAAGCCTCCATTTTCATGTGGGTGGAACCATAGGGAAAACAACTTTGGACCCAAAAGCATCATCTAAGAGTTCAGAATTGGTCTTCACCCTAGTCAGAAAATACAGCAAAACAACAATAGCAAAGTTTTCTCATATGTGAATACTGTACCGCTCCATGCCCAAACACAGCCAGCATATTGTTCTTGCTAAAACAAAATGTACTCATAGTGCACTTTCTGAATGCAACCGTTGTGACTCTGGAGATGGGGGTCCTCCACTGGGTCCTGGGGAGGAGGGGACCTCCTGACCATCTGCAGTGTGAGCCCTGGGCTCTGGGATCCCCTCTGCCAGGTGGTCATGGGACTACAACATGGCAGCAGACCTGCCCAGGAAGGAAGCATTTTGAAAGCAGGATTTATAATTTTATTTTTTTTCTCAGGGTTTAAGCAGCAGCACATTTTTCTGTGAATCACAGAAACTCTCTGTTGAACACGGAGGTACTGACTGCTGCAGTGCTCACCATTCTTCCTAAACAGGTCCACACTTTTTTTCCACTCTGAACCTCCACCTATGGTGGTCTGTGGCAAATGGGAGGAAATGCGTCTTTTGAGGCATCTCAGAAAGCAGTTTAATGTTTTTCCTAACATTAGGCCAGTGTGAAGATATTGTCATGAGTAGGCATCTCAAAATGCTATCCAACAGCTCAGAATAGATAAAAGAGTGTCGCTGCGGTGCAATAGAAACACCCCACCTTGTCCTCTGTCATTCTGCATATTGTGTGCATGCTTGGTTTCCTTGGAGCCCAGAAATCTGATGCTAAAAAAGACGTCACATAGGCATGTGTGTGCTTCTTTTTCAAACCACTTATTCACATCAGAAAGAAAATGTGCTTTGGAAAGATTTATTCCCATTAAAAGAACAGAGTTTTATCAGGAGGGAAAATTGTGTTTGGCAGCCCACAACATTTGATTGCTGTAATGGTAGTGACGGCAGTAATCTACTTTTTTGCCTTGCTGGTAAATGGAAGTATCCAGCAAAGATAAAAGGTTACCAGCTGGGATAACTATCCTCTAATTAGTACCGCAGATTTTTGAGGGAATTTAGAAATAATGTGATGCAGCCTCTTGAATTTGTTATAAATAAGACTAAATAGGAACAAGCAAAGTACTCAACATATGAACTGCAACACCTAATCTGAGAGGGCTGATCAGCCATTCGGGGCAAAATACTGCTTGACTTCATCACAGAGGGAAGAAAATAAGCATATTCTGAGAGCCACCATTCCCAAAAATCAATTCAGTCTTGAGCTCCTTACTCAGATCTGGTGCCTCTGGTTGGTCAGGGTACGTGGCTGGTATAGTCATAGAGTGCAGAGGTACCAAAGCTAATTTACACTTAGGTAACTCAAAGAACTGGTAACAGATTATATATAGGAGGACAGAGTACTGACAGACTTGGTTGATTCTCCCAAATATTGCTTAATTATGTCAAGGGTTTTACTTAGAAACTACAGATTATGAAGTATGAGGAAGAAGAAAAATTCCTAGTGGGGAGCATCACTACTCTGGGAGAGATGATCAGAAAAAAAAAACCATCTAAATCCATCTGTGGACTGAAACTATGGCAGCTCAGTAGCTGTACGTAAGCAGATTAGATGTCTCCTGCCTTAGAGGAGCAAAGTCCAAGAATGGGTTGGCGACAACTTCAGTGGTCTGATTTCAATGTCTGTGAGACCCCACCCCAGCTATTTGTGCTAATAAATCACATCGACACCTCAGTCCATGGCCCTCATGAGCTGTTGCAGATATTCTGTGAGCAAATGCCTAAATCTTTCCCAGTGTGATCAGCTGGTGACAAAAGCTGAGAACTCAAGGGTAACTGTTCCTAAAGGGCAACAAGGACAGTTTTTGCACTGTTATCAAACAACTTGTCTAGGCAGACATGCTTAAACATCTGGGAAACGTAACAGACATATTCCTGAAATCACCTGGACTAGCAGAGATGCAGTGGGACAAGGAGGACCAGGGTTCTGGAAGGGTGTGCACTCATCTCTTTCTTTGTTCATCTCTTCCCTTTGCCCTCACATGTCTTCCTGAAGTGATGTGCTTCGTAGATAAGGGCATTTTGTCCCATTTGTCATCAGCAAAAACTTCCAGAGGACTAGATAAAAGTCACTACTGGGCAGTGTTTGGAGCACAGCTACAGCCCAAAAAGCTTGTGACTCTCCTTCTATCCCATCAGCTCAAAGCCAGCAAAGGCCATGCAGGAGCTGCTCAGGGTGACTGACCTTGGAGGCTATGAAGCAGCTGCGACCCTGAGTCGGTTGCCTCCTTGGTAAGACCGTGGAGAACAAGACCTGTAGCTGCCAGAAATTTATCATTCTTCGCGCATATTTGGGGAGCAAAGATAAGTCTGGATTGCCCTGCAAAAAACTCTTGAGGCTGCTTGTCATCAGACCATACCACTGAGTGCTAATCAGAGCATCTTCTTTTAAATGTCTCAATCTACTATTTTTAGGCTATAAGTAGGGTAAAAAAAATTTACGTTCAGTCAGACAGGAAAATACCTCTGAAAAAATAATGTGGCAGAGAGGGGCATTCTAGGCCCCAGGTTTCAGATGGGAGTTCTCTAAGTTTTTTCCACTGTGAGCCCCTTAGCAAGTGAGATGGAAGGTTGGGATCTGAGTTATTAAGTATGCTAGGCCTTGGAGGACAGAGAGGGCTTGAAATATATTCCATTCATGGGTGCCTTGCAATGATCCTAGCAGTTGGACTGTTTACTAAGCACAGTAACACCACTCTCACTTCAAAGCCCGTACCCATCATGTACTTGGTTAGTCCAGGTGGCCTCACAACTCCAGCAGCTCCATCTCTCTTCTCCAATTTCTCACCTCCTCTCTTCAAGGAGCAATAAACCCTGGTGTAGGTGGAACATAAGCACACAGAATTATCCAACCAGCAGTTCTTATGCAGCCAATGTCCACCCCACCCTCATGAAATACTATTTAAATGAGAACAAATGTAATGCTCAGAAATCCCAGAAGATCCAAATGCACCAAGGGCCAGGGGGATGGCAAGGTAGAGAAAATGTGATGGAGTGTGTCAAAGTCTCTGAGAAACCTCTGTGCAGAGCACTAGGCCAGCTGACCTCCGCAGGAGACCCAGTTTGGGTTCCTTTTTGTGTGAGTGATGTTACAGAAAGTTGAGCAGATTAAAAGCTCTTATAGTGATTCTTTGATTGACACCTATAAAGCAATCCAGAAATTTACTGGCATTTACACCACATTGCATTAACAACAGGCTGATGCGGTTTCTACCTGCTGTGCTACTTACTGAAGAGACACTAGTTTCTTGCAGGTTTCTGGAACAGTATCAGCATGAATACAACCCCTATGGAGAATACATTACTGTCCCAGGATAAATGGTTGGGTTCAAATTGTCTTTGTCTGAAACTGGCCTTGATATCCAGGAAATTAGAGTCCTTGGCTACTCCTGTGGCAGAAACAGTCAAACCCACATTGTGCTGATAAGCACTATCAGTTGCTATATAAGAATCTGCTAAAGCAGTACTTTTTGCTGGACAGCCCTATTTCACAGAAGGGCTGTACCCAGCTCCTGTACCTTGAGTACTACAAAACTTGCCCAGTGCATCCCAGACTGTCTCTGCTGGTGTGCATACAACAGGGATTTCATTCTTTTATGAGAAAACAGTGAGCATCACAAGCAGCCATTACTACCACACCTCTAGGGCTTGAGACTTTCACACAACTATCTGACAGGAGGTTGTGGTGAGGTGGTGGTCAACTTCTTCCTTCAGGTAACATGTGATGAGAGGAAATGGCTTCAAGATGTGCCAGGGAAGGTTTAGATTGGATACTAGGAAAAATTTCTTCATGGAAAGGGTGGCTAAACACTGGAACAGGCTGCCCAGGGAAGTGCTTGAGGCCCTATCCCTAAACGTATTTAAATGACATGCAGATGTGTCACTTAGAGACATAGTTTTGTGGTGGATTTGGCAGTGCTGGGTTAACAGTTGGACTCAATGATCTTAAAGGTCTTTTCCAAACTAAAAAATTCTATGATTCTATGCATATTTTGCTGAAGCAACTGTTCTCACATTAAGTTCACTGTGCGAATCTGGAACGGATCTTCTTGGTGCTGTGGAGGCACCTGCTGCTTCTCCATTTTGACCACCCCAGGCAGTAGTTTAGATTTTTGGTTCTGACACTAGACAAGTCAAAGAAACCAGCACAGTATCTATGACACAAAACTCTATGGCTGTCATTGTGATCAAATGCAGTGAAGGATCTAATCCTATTTTTGGAAAAGACTTTTTCAGTCTAAACTATAGGATAGCCAGGGCTTTGCTCTTGATACATTTTAAATAATAAATCAATCATAATAAATAGTTTGTGTGGCTCCCTACTTGAAAATAATATTCATAAACAGAGAATGTCTATCCACCATGGCACATTGGATTCTTACTCAGACCCACAGAAATACGATCAACTTGAGAGGCAAACCCCTGCTATAGGTGCCTCTGGCAAGCAGGACCTTCAGGGACTGACTTTAGCAAGGTAAAAGCTCTTGTTTCCCAGTTTGAGTTGGAGATTAGGCAGAGAGCAAGAAGTTTTATTTCTTGCTAAGGTTCCTCTAGAAAGAAGGGGCATAAAGAAGGGTAAAATAAAGGATTTTAAAATGCTGCATTTTTTGTATGACAGAGGAAGGAGTTGCAGGACTATTTGCAACAGCACTTGCCAGAAATCCACTGTCCATCAGCACATGAGTATGTACATAGGTGGATGTTTCAATGCACATACGTGCTGATGCCCATATCTCCCTTATGCAGTGTGCTGCAATACAGCTTCTGCATCTCAAACAAATAGGAAGCACGGTATGACTGCCAGGTCGGCATATTGACATTCTGTGATTTGCTTTATTTTGCTGCTATTTTTGAGGGAGACTTGGCGGGGGGGGGACGACGCACACAGACATACTTCTGTACGACAGCACCTTTCACATAGTAAAGCTGAAGAGTTCATCTCATTGTTATAAAGAAAGGAAAGATGTTGTGCATAGCTGAAATGCAGCCAGGTCTCGAGTCAAGATTAGCATCCCGGAAACAGCAAACATTGGCAGCTGCATAGTCCTGAATCCAGTAGCACTGCGCAAAGCTGTCAGCGTGCTCTCAGGCTCTGCTCACACCACTGAACAAGGCAGACTAGGGCCCACATGCAAAAGGAGATGAGAGTAACGTGTGTATCACCTCCCTGTTCTTGAAGGGGAACCTCCACCAGATCCGTGATAGGGGTGAACATTGTGGTCAAAACATCTGCCCCCGTTCTTTTAGGGCAGGAGGGATGCAGACCTGGTTAGTGCAGTGGTGTAAGCAGAGCTGAGCAAATGGCAGAAATCGCAACAGTGAAAAGCTCTGTTTTGTGAGAGGCTGAATAAACATCTCCTGCATAACTCTCAAAGAGATGGAGAGGCATAAGAAACACCTAGTAGACTCTCTGTTGTAAAAGTGAATTCTAAGCTTGGGAAACTGCATAAAGCAAAGAGTATAGATGAAGATTTTATTCAGAGCAAGAAAAAATAGCTGCAGATAGGTGGTCCTTGTCAAATTAAATGGTCCTTAAGAAATGCCTATGTATTACATTCTCTCCTGTTTAATATACTCAGCCTGTCTTATCAAATGCACTTAACTGTTACATTTTATCAGCCCAAACTGGAGTCAGGATTTCTGAAAATTTTGTATTCAGACTTACTGACTTTATCAGCTGAACACTTATTGTACAAGTGCAAGTTGTTGACAACACCAAGCTGTGTTGGAAGAGAAGGAATGTCATCCAGAGGGATCTTGACAGGCTTGAGAGATAGGCCTGTGTGAACTTCATAAAGTTTAATAAGACCAAGTGCAAGGTCCTGCGTGTGGGTTGGGGCAATCGCAAGCACAAATACTACTGCGAGATTGACAGACCAAGAGCAGCTATCAGAAGAAGGAGTTGGGGCTGTTGGTTGATGAGAAGCTCAACATGTTTTGGCACTGTACACTCGCAGGCCAGAAAGCTGAACGTATCCTGGGCTGCATCAAAAGCAGCATGGCCGGCAGGTTAAGGGAGATGATTCAACCCTTCTACTCCTCTCTCATGAATCATTGAATCATAGAATCAACCGAGTTGGAAAATACCTCTGAGATCATCAAGTCCAACCCTTGATCCAACACAGCCATGGTTACTAGACCATGGCACTAAGTGCCACATCAAGTCTCATCTTAAAAACCTCCAGGGATGGTGAATCCACCACCTCCCTGGGCAGTCCATTCCAATGTCTGATTACCCTCTCTGTAAAAAATGTCTTCCTAATATCGAACCTAAACCTCCCCTGGCAGAGCTTAAGACCCTGCTGCTGGTTGCCTGGGAGAAGAGATCGATGCCCACCTGGCTACAACCCCCTTTCAGGTAGTTGTAGAGAGTGACGAAGTCTCCCCTGAACCTCCTCTTCTCCAGGCTAAACAACCCCAGTTCCCTCAGTCTCTCCTCACAGGACTTGTGCTCAAGTCCCTTCACCAGCCTCATTGCTCTTCTCTGGACCTGCTCCAGCACCTCAATATCCTTCCTGAACTGAGGGGCCCAGAACTGGACACAGTACTCCAGGCGTGGCTTCAGCAGCGCTGAGTACAGGGGAGGAATCACTTCCCTGGTCCTGCATTGTTCCTGATCCAGGCCAGGATGCCATTGGCCTTCTTGGCCACCTGGGCACACTGCTGGCTCATGTTCAGCTTCCTGTCAATCCAAACTCCCAGGTCTCTTTCTGCCTGGCTGCTCTCCAGCCACTCTGTCCCCAGCCTGTAGCGCTGCATGGGGTTGTTGTGGCCAAAGTGCAGGACCCGGCACTTGGCCTTGTTGAACTTCATCCTGTTGGAATCAGCCCAACTCTCCAGCCTGTCCAGGTCCCTCTGCAGAGCCCTCCTGCCTTCCAGCAGATCCACACCCCCCCCCAGCTTGGTGTCATCTGCAAATTTGCTAATGGTACACTCAATCCCCTCATCCAGATCATCAATAAAGATATTAAACAGGACTAGGCCCAACACTGATCCCTGGGGGACACCACTAGTGACCGGCTGCCAACTGGATGCAGCACCATTCACCACCAGTCTCTGGGCCCGGCCCTCCAGCCAGTTCCTAACCCAGCAGAGAGTGCCCCTGTCCAAGCCGTAGTTGGCTTCTAATCAAAAAAGGCCAGGTCTGAAGTCAGAGATAGAAGTACAGGGATGCCATGGGTTGAGCAGGGCTCCCTTCTGACCCCCATGCATTTCTTCTGCACAGGAACCTAAGGACAAGAACAAGAAATGTGTGAGACTAATGGGCACAGGGAGCTCCTATCAATACTTCTGGGACTGATGCAGCCTGGACCAGTAAAAAGCAAGGGAGAAGGAGGTGAAGCTGCTTGTTAAGAAACAGAACTACTCATATGAAAGTCTGCACAGAAGAAGATTTATATGAGGTTTCTTGGAACCAGGGAACACATTAGCTTTCACTCAAAGACTCTGAATGTAATGAAAATTATCCTGTTTTCTTGACTCATCTGCACTTTCCTCTGCAGCAGAATGAAGTTTTCAGTGAGAAAAAGCAAAATCCACTTTATAGAATGACAACTATATTAAAGCGATACTGCCTTCAGAAAAGGCTTTCACCTATTGAGCTTTATGCCTTACAAAGCCTAACATTTGTGTTGAAAGAGATTCAGTGAATCCATACAAATGCATCACATGGTAATACTTGTTACAAATTTCAGGTCAACAGCTGACAAATATAAGTATACAGGCAGCATATTTCTAGACTATTTTTGAACATAATTTAGATACCGTAAGTAGTCTATTTTCAAAACACTATTTTATTGTAAAAAACACTATTATGTAATTCTAATACTCAAAGAGCAGAACAAAAGTTATGAATATTCATCATCATGGCAAAGAGACAAAATTTGCAATCGGTTGTAGCCTATGTGAAATCTAAGGTATTCTGCTAATTTATATAATTACACTCTTACATTTCCAAAACAGATTTCAGAAACAAGAGAACCTGTGTATTCAACTTTGTAGAAAAAAGAAAGGAAAATCATCTTTATTTATGTGACAGCACTGTTTTCTGGATGCCTGGTGCCTGTTGTGCTTAGAAATGGTTGTCTATGCCAATTCAGAGCTGCTCTGGAGCCCTGCCTGTATAAGCAGCTCCATTAGTATGTCTAGATTGCTCTAAGTTTTGGTTACAGTCCACTGATAATACTAAATTACTCTTTTGCAAAACACAAGATAGACAACTCTGGCTCAGAGTCTCATGGTAAATGTAAAACTATATATGTCTACTTCTTTGCTTCAAATCTGATTTAAGTTGATAACAAAAACTCTTGAATATAATTGCAGCTCAGATGGAGAGGTTTCAGCTTTTTTTTCTGCAGTTTGGTCAGCACAAAGGGGACGAGGTGACTAGCAGCTAGCTACCATCACAGGAGTCATGGTGCCCATCTCTGCCTCCTGACGAGCAAATGCTTTGTGTTTGCCTCCAACTAGCATGTAGACAGCTGGCTTTGCAAAGTTCTGGATGAGATCCTTCTCCCCACAAAATCCCACAGGCACTTAAAAGAAGACATAGACAAAAGGGAGTTGTAGCTGATTCATATGATAGGAAAATCAGCATAACGTAAATTTGAAAACTAGATACTCTGTTATCAAAGACTATAATTTAAAACATTATTAAATTCAGTGATGTGACTTTTTCAGTAGAAAATTGCAGTCTGTTTTATGTCAGATTAGAAATTTAATACATCTGCTGTTAAGTATCTAGAAAGCATTGAGTAACTTTCATCCATGAAGAACAGAGCCAGAGTAAAAGCACTAAAAGATGAAGGGAAACCTGCGACAGTGATGTTGCATGGCAACAGAAAGCTTGGCTCTGCCAGTCGGTGGCTGTTCTTTGTACTTTAAACTCTATGGTAGGGAAATTAGTCATTAAAGCAGATCTCAGATGGATGATTCTTAATTTCTGAAATACAGCTGAAGTGCTACTGTACACAAAAGCTTGCTTATGAAAACATCTCTTTTTGAACACAAGCATGCTTTGTGAAGAGCTGGAGACTAAAAAAAAAAAAAGCCTGGTGCACCTTAGTCAGAAGAAGGCCCATTGTTCTTTTTCCCTAATCAAGAAAATGATTGAACATGCAGCCCAGATTAGACCTCACACAACATTCAATCTGTCCTTAATTTTAGAGAAACAATACCTTTTCTGTTTGGAAAAGAATATATACTAAATAAAATTGCTTGGCCCAGAAATTATGGTGGGGTTTTTTTCCCCATTTGTTCCAGTAATCAACCAATCCCATGGAAGACAAAAGATTAGTTGCATACGTATTTACTCAGTTTTCCCACAAAAGTTGCACAGACTATGATGTGCTATGATTTGCTCATAAACATCTTGTCCAGTGACTGATCTGTTTTCACAAAAGGCATAGATAAGCAAAAGAGAAAGGTCTTTAAAATGACTCGCTATTCATTTCTTTTGCTACTAACAAAGAAAACCTTGGAGTCACTTTTATTTTCCATATACCCCCCTGGTTGAGAGCCCTGGTTGCAGGAGTGCTGGGACCTACTGGGCTGGGAAGGTCCTCTTCTGCCAGGTTTGTGGGCAGATGTGCTTCTCCTGCATGGGGGGGAATTTTGACAAATCCCCACTGGGAGGAAAGCATATGGAGGTGGCTGGATCTTAGTTCCTTTTCTAGGATTTGAAAATGTTCCACATAAAACAGTGAAGACTATCGAAAGGAAGACCAAGGCATAGTCATTACTGTGCAGAAGACAAGTTCAGTTGTGTTGTTTCTCAGGCTTTGATCGTGTGTTTCATGGTATTTGCTGATTGATTTCTATGCTGAACTTCCTGACTCTTGCAACTGGTGAAAATTGTACTTATGTTAATGTTTTTGGATACAAGACATATTTGCAGGCAAACCTGTGTGTACCTGGAGAACAGAAGTGGTGATGAATGGCAAGTGTCACAGACGGTACATAGATGCTGTTGCAGACGTGGTCTCATCTATTTTATTTCCAAAAATGTTAACTTACTGAATTTCCAAAATGGAGGTTGGTAGCAAGAGCTAAAGATGAAGCAGCATGCTGAGAGAGAGGCTGAGGGAGATGGTGTGGGGAGTTTTGCTGACGGTAGGCAGGGAGGCGGTGGCAGAGAACTCAAAAGAGCCTGGAAGGTTAAGGTGTGAATACAGTGAAAGCAGACGAAAAAAGATATGTAAAAGAGTTAAATTTGATTTACTGATGAAACCATTTGTAAGTTGAAATGTTTATAAATGTACACACTGTACTATCTTAAATTTCCGATGTGTCAGACCTGTGGCTGCCTTTTCAGTTTGTTTCCTAACACCTTCTAAAATTTCACATTTCTCAGAGAAATTACTCTTCTTTCAGAGGTCTTTAGTTTAAAAGTTTTACATGTGCTGTGGAAAGAGAGAGCACGGGTCCATGACAGGGTTTCACTGGCATCCTTACCATGAGAAAGCCATGCATTTATGCAAAATGCTGGAAGGTAAGTGCTTGCAAAGAGGGTGAGCTGTAAGTGTGCTGCATCTCCTTCACCTAGGAAAGCTGAGAAATTAGCCCAACACTGCTGGGCCTACTCTAGTATCTGTGGCTGTGTCCTGTGTCCATAGGGCTTGAACACTGAAGTCACAGAATCACAGAATATGCTGAGTTGGAAGGCACCCATAAGGATCATCGAGTCCAACCCTTAGCCCTGCACAGGACCATCCCCGGAAGTCACACCATGTGCCTGAGGCTAAGTCACTGAGATACCTTTGAGACTCCTTCCATAGGATGTTTAGATATGAATGTAAGAAACCAGCTTGGTTTAGGTCTTGGCTGTCTTTTTGAAATAAAATTATCTGCATTGGTTTAGTACATTGAAATCAGTCTAAGCAGGTTTTGTTTCCTGGGACTTTAGAATGAAACTGTATTCTTGTTAAGTTTTTGCCACTTAAAGTTGTTTTAAAAAATAAAACAGTCTTTGTTTTATAAATAAACTTACATGTTTAATTCCAAATGCAGCTTTTGCCTGTAGCTATTTTCTCATATTAAGGCAAAGTACCTGATCAGCAATAGTGCTGTTTAAAGGTATTTTAGATTTAATTTTTAATTAAATTTTAAAAAAGCTCTATTATGAATTTCAAACAGCATAAATTTGATTTTAATCACAAATCTGATTTTAGGTAAATAGTTCCAACCTTTCATTTGTCAAATCCTGAGTCGAAATGTTTCATGCGATTTTTATTTTGGGCAGCTTTTCATGTATTTAAAAGGTATGTGTTTCCCTGAGCAGAATTTCCTACAGATTTATGTCCTGTTTTGTATAAGTTAGCCCTCTGCAATGCTCCAGCTCTCTCTCATGTCTCCTATGGTGCTTCTGCTTGGCAAGAACAAGCAAACACTGACACCAGCCAGGAGCAGAGTGCCTGTGGCTTAGGCTGCCAGCTGCTGCCAGACAATACATAATGCGTGAATGTAGTCTGTTCTTTCTGCCGGGGGCAGCACTAACTGGTGTCCTTTTTTTGCCTGGTCCTGAGCATTCTCAGAACCTACAGGAACTCAATCATCCTCAACTCCTTCACATTCAGTTGAAAAGCCAAATTAGTTCAAGAAATGTTAGGGAAAACTGACAGACATGTAATGTGACTGCCTAACACTCACATTTTAAAGAAAGGAAGCTAACAAAGATCTAGTGGTTTAAGCTATCCCTTTGGAAGCGGGGAGTATTAACTATAGTAGACCAGAGGATGGAAAAGGGTTATATGTTATAGCTTGCACTGTCATTTGATTTACCTAGAAAGAAGAGGAGAAATACAAGATGATAGGTAGAAAATCAAGCAAAATTGAAGGACTGAAGATATGGTGGAGTGGAGTAGGAGAAGCTGAAAGGATAGAAAATTGGTAATAACAAATAGTAAAGGGAAAAGAAGGAAGTCCTGCACCTCAAGAGGAGTATATTGGAGACAGGTTTTGTTGATCCTCCATCCCTTCTGGGGCTTCCTCTTGTTGACAGTCAAAGAAATCTTCCAGGTCTCCCTGAACACAGAGGCAAGTTTGGTGATGTGATATGAACAGGAAAACAGGTTGTTGTCACCCTCCGGGCAAGGCTGCTTTGATGGACACCCATGAGCTTCCCAATTATACCATTTGGTTTGCCTTTTTTGTTTGCCTCTCCAAAATAAACAATCCACTCATGTTTACTTTTTCCTCACTGGCCCTGGTTTTGGTGATTTTAGACAGTTATTTAGGAATTCTGGCCTTTCTGAGTGACACCTGTAAGTCTGGGAATCTTTTTTATTCTCACTGTCCTCTGATGTTTTTCATCCAAGAAGAGTTCCCAAGACACCACTTTCCCTGTGTGTGTTATCTGTCAGTTTCTTGGATTGGTTTATTAGTTTAGCCCAGGTTGGGATTGTCCAGCCACTTTTCCCTTCCCTTGTTCTCAGCATCTGGCAGTATCTCATTTTGCTGTCATATTGTCATATTGTTGGAGCCTCTGTCGTACAGGAGAAGGGTGAGCAGGATCTAACAGCCATGCTCTGCTACTGGAACTGTGGAGAAGATGGAGCAGCCTGCTTTCTCTGAGAAGTTCATAGCAAAAGGTGAACAGGAAACAACGAGCTGCACCAAAGGAAACGCTGGCTGGAGATAGAGGAAAATATCTTCCAAAAAAAGATAGTCAAGTATGGAAACAGGCTGCCCAGAGAAGTGGTGGATCCTTCCTCTGTAGAGGTATTCAACACTTGAAAGGGACAAGATCCTAAGCAACCTGATTTAATTTTTAAGCGGCTTTTGCTGCCCTTTTCATCTGGTCAGCTAGCCAGGCTGATCAGGCAGTCAAAGTTGCTGAGAAATCCTCCCTGAGATTTGCAATAACCAGATTTGCTTGTCTTCTGTAATTAAGATTTGAAAAGCAGTTTTACCTCGGGCAGTATGGTAGCAGTCAGTTGTCATGTAGACAAGTGTGCTGTCTAAATGAGGCATCCATAGAAAGAGAGAAACATTGACTTTTTACAGAGCCTTTACCATGACTTTTCATAGCTCCACTTCACTATCAGAACACCAAAGCCGATCACTGCTTATGTAAAATGTGTTTTTTCTTCCTGCACACGTAAAATAAATACCAAATCTCCTAACGTCCAAAGTATCGAACAGAACCTCTTGTCTGAACCTTGAGGGGCCCCACAACTTGTCACAAATGCCAAGAAGATCAGGCAGGTGAAGGCTTGGGATTCAGCTGAGCAGTGAACTGGGTGAGAAGCAGGCTCAGCAGTGAATGAGAGAGTTGATTAGGGAATGAATCACTTAGGGAGAAAGTTGTGCAATTAAACTGATAAAGTTGGCAGCAAAACAAAAAGAAGAAAGAGAGAATGAATGTAACAATCAATCAATAAAGCAGTGAATCAATTGTCTAGTTAATAAGATAGTTAATTATGCAGAACAGAGCAGGCAAGGCAGTGTACTTGGTCAGTTTGGCTCCAACAAATCTCTCCAGTATATTTCAATCATGGCATCATTTACTTTCGCTAATTTTTGATAATACAAGCCCCAAAGGTTTGACTTCTGAATTAGTATTCTCCTTCCTCTAGTAATCTTTAAACACAGTAGCTGTTTCTAAACTGTTACAATCTGTTTCTCTATATTGTTTCAGAAAGGCAAGAATTAGCTTGTTATCTGGGAGAACTAATTCTCTACTCCATCTGTAAAAGCAATACCTAGCTATCAGCATATTCTTATTTCTATTGTTTCAGTATTTTATATTCTTTTTATTATTTCATTTCTATTTATTTATTGATCTCTCCACTGTCAACACAAATATGCTAAGTGCTTTTCAAACTAGAATACGCAAACCTTTCCTCAAAATAGTTTCTATTCTGAAAGTATCCACTTTCATAACACTTCATTATGTTGCTGAAAGAACACTCTCGGTTTTCTCTCCGTAGTACAACATAGAAACTTGGATAAAGAGCTGACAATTCAGTGTCCTTGCCTCCTAAAGTGACAGAATAATACAGTGCAATACAGGAGGTAAAGAAATACATGAAGTAGTCACCTTGTACAAGAAGACAGATATGCAGGATTTTCAGACATTATCTGAAGCTGGGACCACCCCCACGTGGATAACATCATCTTCTAGGCTCTGTCTACATTATTTGTCAGAAGTACTTTTGTGGTACTGCTGTGATCAGCTTCCACATAGTATAGCTGCAAGACTGGGCAGTTTTGGACACGATCCAGGAATTGCCACCAAGTCTTGGATGTGAGTGTGATTTGGTTCCACCGTTGGAGCTGGACTTCAGTAAGCCTCGAAGGCGCTTAAACCCCATGAGCACTTTGGGTTTTTTTCTTCTGAAGTTCCCAAAGGCCTCTTAAGATGTACCTCTGGTTGTGTCTGTGTCTACCCACTACTAGAAAGAGCTAAGCTACTTGATACCTATCTCACCCTTGAGCCTGAAAGAGGTCCACAGATGTCCTGGTCCCAGCCCAGTCACTCCCCCCAGAATCCAGGCCTGTAGAAAATGCAGTTCAAGTGGTTGCTCTCTCGGTTCAGATCAGCAGTTGAAGTGTGATGCCCATCTGCATCCAACAACTGTTCAGTGTAAAATACAGAAATTTGTCAATAAACTTCTGTGGAAGGACTATCCAGAGTTTGAACTGCTGTAAACAAGCATTATACTTGAATCTACAACTTTTAATATTTAGCTGAATCACAAATAGTTGTTTCTGGGGCTGTGTTCTGATAGGGCTCTGAAGATACTCCTTTAGGGTAAGGATGGAATGGTTGAAGATGGGATGACTATTTTGTGAAACACTGATACTGGCAACTAGATAGTCCTGTTTTTGTGTATGTGAATTTAACCTGGGTTGCAGAGGTTGTTTATTTTCACTGACATAGTTTCCAAGGACATTAGATGACACAGGTTTATGTTCTGAGATACGCATATGGACCTTTATTTAGTGGTCTTTCTGACATCGTGTTGGAGGGGTTTATATTTACTGCACTGGCCTGATATTGTTCCATCCAGAAAAAGTAAGTCTATTTGTCCTTTGCCTCACTAATATTGCAGACACAGAATAATCTTATTACAAAGTTTCAGCTGCCTCCTGGTCTGTTTATGGGATAAATATGGCCATCTCTGCCCTAAACTTGAGACAGCTGTTAACAGTTAGTAATCTATTCATTATGTCTAGTAGTCCATCAGCTGTGGATTGAAATAATTAGGCAGCTCATCTTGTGGTTTCACTAGAGATTTCCCTTTGCCTTTTATATATCTTGATCTCATTTTGATGGAAACACCTTGTGTGGAGGCAGTCATTTTTATGAGGAAGTGGGGGCAAAACACAGAACAAAATCCCAAATAATGCTCTCTGCTCCTGTAATTCTTGTTAGCTACTTGGCTTCTGTGCAAGAGGCCTCTTTGCTGAGGTGACAAACACTTTGACATTATTAAGTAGATATTAAGACATCCATAAAAGTTCCAGTGACTGTACTTGAATCCTTACAGTATCGTATGTGACAGGTTGGAGCCTGCCTACAGCATGCTGTCAGATGCTTACACATGTGGAACACGTTGGGTAATTGTTTTGTGTCTCCTTCCATGAGCTGATCTACCTAAAGGGAAAAGCATTTTTGTTCTTAGCAGACAGAGCATTCATTTTTCTAGCTCAGGAAGTCAGTGTTTGGGGCTTTAAGCTTTTATTGTTGTTAATACCTCCTAGTCATATTTTGAGGTCTGAAAGGCTTGTAAGGCTTACAAACACAGCCAGTAAGCCCAATTTGTCATGCACAGGAGAAACACTGTAAAGAGGAGCTTGAAGAAGCCAACAACTATGCTGTGTGGAACAGTGAGAGCATTCCAGACTTTATCTGGGCCATATACAATATCCTCTTCAATCACTGTCACTTTTTAAAAGCACGTAAGAACATGCAGAAATATAAAATAGCGTAAAAGCACACTAGGAGCTTAACCAGAACATGGCTTATTACAGTCGAGTGCCAGTCTATAAAGAACTGCTTGGTAATATAAGCTTCCTGTTAATCCCATAACAATCAGATAATGGCGAAATGTTGATTTATTCACTGATTTACTCTTAGCTGGATTGAAATAATGGAGTGAAATGTGCCCATTTGGACTGGTTCTTAAATTGAATGTTCGTAATTGCATTTGAAAGAATAGACCATAATGCATTTGAGTATCGCAATGACCCTGCTAATCTATGCAATTAGTTAACTATTTTCGGAAGGTTAACTACCTGACGTAGTTTTGTCTTAAAAACTAGAATATATTTTTTATATATTCTATGCATGATTCCGTACCAAACTCATTGACCATGTAAAATCTTCAATTTTACTCCAATACTAGTAGCTTTCTGTGTAAATTTATAATAGAACAGCTCAATTACTTTATTATGTTTCCATTTAATTATTCAACTAGAATTCTGAAATTTGCACATATTCATTCTGGGTCACAGGGTTGAGCATGGGAGGGAATTTGAGATTACACATTCCATTAGATATTATCAAAAGGCCATCTGTCTTTTTTAGTGGGTTTCAGTCACTCAAGAGCCTGAGGATATTTAGGCAGGAAGGAGAAGTAAGAAAGAAAAGTTCTTGCAGTATAAGTCTGAGCAAAGCACTTGCAAGTGTTGAATGTTTCTAGAGCGGTAGAAGCTGACTACAATTTAACGATAATCTCCTGCACCACTTAGTGTTTTTCACCCTCATATTTTTGAGAATCACCTTTAAAGAGATGTCTCAGCAAAGACTTGATGAGCTTCTGCCTGTTGAAGCTCCTGGCTGTACTCCTGGCTATTGAAACAAAGAAAATTAAGGAGACAAGCTGGTGCTGGGGATTTGAGCAGTGCTTCCAGTCAGTGAATCCTCTCCTTGCTTTCATTCCAAGATGACCATATTGCCAAGTAGGCACCATTTTAAATGGGATATCTGTTTTAAACTCTTCTGTGGGTATTTATGTAATGGTCCATTTTCACATACAGCTGGACATTACCATATTGCTACTGTGTGCAACTGCAATTGAGTGTAATTGAGAGCATGAGTCTGTGCATCTCAACAGCCTGGAGCTGTGCGCAACAGTTCTATCTGCTGGGTGTCCCTAAAGCTGAAAGACACAAACCATCCCAGTGGTTTCAAACTGGATGGGACTGGACCATTACTGTCTTCCTGCCTTTCTGTGCTTAAACTTCAAATTTCTAGGGCTTTCAGAGTTGAATTAGGTTATGGTTATTTCTATGCCTGGCCTCAGATTTATGCAGCACGCTTGTCCTGATGCATGCAGGAAAAATTTCCAGAAAACACCCCAATCTTACAAAGTACAATGGAATTCATGACACCTATACAATTAAAAGAGCTTTTAAAATACGCTATATAGGTTTTGTTTGTTGATAATTTTGGTTTCTTTCTTAAATAATGCAAATGTTTTCAAGTAATGAGGCAACTGTTATAATAACAGAATCTGACACTCAGCTTAACACTGTTGGAGTCTTGTAAGAGAATCTCCTGGAAGATTAATAATAAATGGTTTATCAGACTCTTTGCAGGAAATAGTTTGGGGAGAAACTACAGGAAGGGCAGCAAACAGGTCTGTAAAGCTAGGGGCACATAATTCCTGCTAGTTTCCCTTCCTTAGCTCATGGAATTTGTGGAAAAAATGCAAGACCAGATTTTTTGTGAGCAAGTAAAGGCACTGGATGCATCTCTTCAGCTGTAGTTTAGACCGAGAAAGTTTCAGAGTCATCAGATTTTGCCAGTAGAGATGTCGAAGGACAAAAAGAAAGAACAATTATTAAGGGTTGAAGCACCATCAGCAGTGGAGGAGAAACATCTACTCCACAAGTGGCACCCGCCCGATGGGCTCCACTACATTCAGTGCAATACATTCTGTTCCCTTGCAATCAAACACTATGAACACTCTTAGGAGAATATGAATGGTGATAATGGTTGGCTGTACTTGATGTCCTGTGAAGTATGCTGTTCGTCAGGAGTGCAAGCCTAAGATAAATCTTGAGTTCTTTGCTATGAATTAATTAAAAATATTATTAAGATAATCACAGAATGGGTAAGGTCATCAGGTCCAACCCCACTGCTCAAGCCATCTAGAGTTGATTGTCCAAGGACCATGTGTAAATGGCTTTTGAGTATCTCCAATGATGGAGACTCCACAGGGTCCCTGGGAAACCTGTGCCAGTGCTTGGCAACCTTCACTGTGAAAAAGTGTTTCCTGATGTTCAGTTGTCACCTCCTGTGTTTCAGTTTCTGCCCATTGCTACTGGCCCTGTCACTAGTCACCACTGAGAAGAGCCTGGCTCTGTCCTCTTTGCAACCTTCTTTCAGGTATTTATGTACATTGATGACATTCCTCTGAACCTTCTCTTTTCCATCCTAAACATCTTGAGCTTTTTCAGCCTCTCCTCATAGGAGACATGCTTGAGTCCCCTAGTGGTCTTAGTGATCCTTCTCTCCAATATGATCGTGTCTCTCTTATTTTGGGGATCTCAGAACTGGACACAGTATTTCAGATGTGGCCTCACCAGTGCTGAATAGAAAAAAAGGATCACCCTCCTCATTCTGTCAGCAACACTCTTACTGCGGCCCAGGATACCCTTTACCTTCTTTACCACAAGGGCACGTTGCTGGATCTTGTTCAACTCAGTGTTCACCAGGACCTTCGCGTCCTTTTCTGCAAAACTGTTTTCCAGCTTGACTTCCAGCATGAGCTGGTGCCTGGAATTGTTCTTTCCCAGCTGCAGGACTTCACACTACCTCTTGTTGAACTTGATGAGGCTCCTGCAGGCCCATTTCTCCAGCCTGTTGAGATCCTTCTGGCTAGATCAGTATATTAACCACTCCTCCCAGTTTTGTATCCTGGACAAACTTGCTGAGGGTGCACTCTACACCATCATCCAGCTCAGTAATAAAAATGTTGAACAAAATTTAACCCAGTATTGATCCCTGGGGTACACTGCTAAAGGCCTCTAACTAGACTTGGTACCACTGATCACAGTGCTCTGGGCCTGTTACTCCAGTTTTCAATCCACTTCACCTTTCACCCAGCCCATACTTTAACAGCCTGTCTGTGAGGAGGTTATTACAGACAGTGTCAGAAGCCTTACTGAAGCCAAGGTAGAAAATATTCACTGATCTCCCCTCATCTACCAAGATGGTAATTTCATCATAAATGGTTGCCTAGTTGTCAAGCGTGACTTGCCTTTGTGATTTCATGCTAACTACTCCTAATTTCCTTCTTGTCCTTCATGTGCCTAGAAATGACTTCCAGCATTGCTTGTTCCACCATCTTACGAGGGACTGAGATGAGGCCCATTGGCCTGTAGTTTCATGGGTCCTCCTTTTGCCCTTTTTGAAAATAGAAGGGATAACAACAGAGGGACAGAGAGTGTGTATATAAGATAGATGGTTCCAACTTCCTGGTATCTGATGAAGTTCACCACAGTGTATTTAGAGATGACTAGCAGTTCAGGAGCTGTTGGTGGTATAGTTGAGAGCTTCTGGAAAAATATTGAGGCTTTGAAAAATCAGTAGTGGGAAAATTTTGTACTTAATTTTCAAAAGAAAAGGATGGAACTAGTCAGCTTAACCTCAGTTCCTAAAAATGACTGGAAGAATTACTAAAGCTGTTATTGGGCAGCTGGAAGTTACAATTAAGGCAAAATTGTCAAGAACAATTCATGTGAAAACAATCTAATGTCTTCTGACAGGGCTGGCTGGTAGGAGAGAATCAGTACCTGTCATCTCTTGACTTTTGTGGAATTATTACACTTGACATCCTCATATGGAAGCTAGAAAACTCAGTTCTGAAAAAATGTAGCAAAGAAATGTACAAAAATACATTTCTTTAAGAATAGATACCAATAGTTTGCTGTAGCAATGGGTAAGTATGACCAGCTGAATTCATCATCATCATGGCTAGGCTTCGCGAACGAAGATTTGGGAAGGGCTCTACCCACGTTTCTTGCAAGCGCGTTGGTGGCTAAAAAGACCAATACGAGAAAGGCATGTCCGGTTGCAAAAGACACAGCAGAAAGACTCCTTAGGTGGTATATTCTGCGAGGCTCGATTCTTTCTGCGTTGTCTTTTCTCTTCAAGGGTGATCCTGCGTGCTTTCTCAAAAGCATCAGCAGCGTTATAAATGGTTTGTCTCCAGGCTTCCCGATTGGAGGCCAGAGTAGACCAGTTATGGTGATCAATATGCCCAAGGCTGAGTTGTTGCTTCAGGGAGTCCTTGTATCTTTTCTTCGGGGCTCCTCTCTTGCGGCAGCCAGTGGCAAGTTCACCGTAAAGCAGGATCTTAGGGAGGCGGTGGTCCTTCATCCTAGAGACGTGCCCTGCCCAACGTAGCTGTGTTCTCAGTAGCATGGCCTCAATACTTGTGATTGCTGCCTGTTCAAGAACAGATGTATTGGTCACATAATCTGACCAGTGGATGTTTAGGATTGTACGGAGACAGCGTTGATGGAAGCATTCTAGGAGACGTAGGCGGTGGCGGCGGACTAGCTGAATTATCTCCTCAACAAAAACATGGGACCACCTCAGAACCTACTCCCCATTGCAGGCTTTCTTTCCCTGTCCAAATAAACATTTCAGGCTGCATATATATATGTCCCTGCATATATATGCTAAGTTACTGGGACTTGTTATTGGAAAAAGAGCAGGAGATAATTAGGCAATGTTGCTGATAGGCAAAGAAAAAGTATGTCAGAAAGGAAGGCTTCTATCAGATAAGAATACTTTTGTTGGAATGTGGTTCTATGGGGTATGAATGTGAAATGAGAGTGGAGTCCCAGCTGAAAACAGGATCTGAGGAGCTCTGTGGTTCATGTAAGTCACTCGATCCTTCTTTGCAGTTTACTTTTTTAACTTGCTTTCCTGCCGCAGAATTGAAGCCTGCTCTCCAAATATTCATGGAAAACTGAAATTCAGAAGAAGATTTAGAGCCATGTGTCATAGCTTCCCAGTTTGCTCTGAATTCTCTCTCTCTTACCACTGTTAAAAATAATATTTGTAGAGAGCTTACTTGTGTAATGAAACCACTGCCTCTCAGGCACATCAATATCCACTGCACAGAAAAGCAGATGGGAGCTAAATTTTTGAATAATAGTCTTGAGATTTCATAGAGACATAGCTAAAAATATTTTGTCACATGGCCTATTTGAGCCAAGGGTGAGAGTGTGGAAGGGATTATGATATTTCTATGGGAAGGTAAGGACTGGAAATAACAGTACTACAGCATGTTGTCAAAACCCTCCCTTACAAAAAGAAGACCCTTTTGAAAAACATACAGCTAGACAAAGGCGGTTCCAAGATATCCAAACCTGACACCAACTGGCAAGGGCATGGGGGCTGTCCTGCCTTAGCAGCTTCCAAAGAATCATAGAATCATAGAACCATTAAGATTGGAAAAGACCTTTAAGATCATTATGTCCAACCATCAACCCAGTACCACTAACATGTTCACCATTAAACCATGCTTTCAAGTCCTATATCCACACATTTTTGGACATTTCCAGGGATGGTGGCTCCACCACTTCCCTGGAAAACCTGTTCCAGTGCTTTACAACCCTTTCCATGAAAAAAGTTTTTCCTAATGTCTAGTCTAAACCTCCTTTGGCACAACTTGAAGCCATTTCCTCATGAGAGAAAACTCTCTCCCAGTCATCTCCATTGTCTGAACCCCCACCTCAGGCATAAGTGTGGATTATGAAGAGAACACTTAGCCTCATTTTCTCCATGGGAAAACTTCTATTAATGTGACTAGGCTTCCCCTGGGGTCAATTTTCCAAGGCTATATAAGCCACTCTCCTCAGCTTCTGCTTTCTAACTCCAAGGCAGACCCTTGGATTGCCCTCAGCTCCTTTGTATCCCATGACGTCATACTCCTACCACTCCCTCTGTCGGGATACAGAAATTGTGTGAACAATTTGTATTGCATTTCTGAGACCTTTACCTTGGCACAGCTGGGTGCAGATAGTAAAAAAATACTGCGCCACTAATATGGCTGCAGACCTTGTGCCAAGGCAAAGGAGGAGTTCTCTCGGCAGGTGAACAAGTTTTATGGACACCTGCTGTGGGCCAATTAGTACTGCACAGCGCAGTGTGTTTTCCTTGTGTATCCAATGTAACCTGAGAAAGAATCACATCTGTGTGTGATAAGCAGCATATAAGCTGTCCTTTCTTCTAATAAAGTTGACATATTGCAGACCAAATTGGTCTGAGAGCTTTATGTTTATGCCCCTCCGCCGATACCCTCAGCAGCCCAGTGCTTCAGTCCAGGTCTGCCTTGCTGACTCCTTGCTATCCCTGTGTACCAGTACGCTCAGTGGCTTTTCCCAAACCCAGACCAGCACTCAGCTCAGTTGTAGACAGATTTCTCACTGGGAAGCAGAATGGCGATTCCTCTCACTTGATGTTGGTGGCTGTTTCCCAGTGGCCCTCTTCCAGTCACCAACAATGAAGGTACATGTACATGATGTCCCCTTGCTTTCTGGACAAGGGCCCTAAAATCCATGTGCCCTTGCTTCCTTTTCAGCAAAGCTGGTATTGGACTACAGGCTTTGATAAGACACAGGGATGACATACAATGACACATGATGACTCTGTCCATGGGGCTGTGTGTGCCTAACAGTAAACCTGGAGTCAAATTCCAAGGACATCCTGTTCTTCAGAAATCCTCTTTGCTGAGCCTTGCCTTAAAGTCCTAAGGTCTTGGAAGTCAGCCCTATCTCACACCTCCCAAAGAAAACACCTTTTGAATCATATATATATATAGAAACCTCATGGCTCATCCTTTGGGATGTAGTGCCTTGGGATGTCCTTTCAAATTTTTCGGTTCCTCAAGCCTGAATCTGAGCATAGCCAGTCTTGTCCTCATCACCCCCTGAAGAACTATAAACATCCCAGATTTCTGCACAGAAACCATACAACCACTCTGCCCTGGGGAACAGGGAACTTTAATGGGGACATTGGAAAGTGGAGCCCAAGGAAAGGGAATCAGTAAAGCCATTTGGTATCACAGGAAGTGTTTTGGGCTGACCCAAGTGAGCTATGTCTCCTTCATATAAGAGTCCTGTATCTCCTGGCTGACGCTGAGATTTGGACCGTTTCTTATCTAATCCAGTTATGAACATGAAGCAGAAGTTAGGAACAAAGTTGAAGGGTGCTACTGGGAAATAGGGTTAACCTAGTTGACCACTCAGTATCTCAGCAAGGAAATAGGGAACAACATGGAAAAGCTCGTAGAGCATAAGCTAACTGTAGAGTTAGTTCAAGTGTAAGGTGGATGGTGAAAGTAACTGTGCTTTTGGGAAGGATTTCCTAAATGTCAGCTTTCTGCAGTGAAGGTAGAACTCTATATTGGGTCTTCTTCTGCCTTAAACTTACTACTGTCACGGCCCAGATCTGGGTAAAACCAGCACATTTGACTTCACACTCTAGCCAGCAGTGTTCGGTCCCCTAGTACTTGCTGAGCTGGTCCCCTCTAGTTCAATAATAAATAGCAGTGTTTATTGGAGCAAGATGTGGCTGGCTGCTGGTAATGTCATATCTAGTTTGTACAAATCTGCCAGAGAAGCATGGAAGCTGCTGCTAAGAGCTCTCCTCATGTAAATTCATTGTCTGTATTTCCACAGCTGCATGCCAGATAGGGAAATCTTGTTCAAAAGAAAAGTAGATGAGCAAGCCTTGTATCTGGTAGCAGAGGGAAGAGAAAAGAGGTCTTCAAATAGTTTATTCCATGTAAGGGTCCCTTTGTCCAAAGCGAGAGGTATCCTAATATTTTATTTCCTGTAAAAGTCCTTTTGTCCTCCCAGTTCTTGATTTCTTTGTTTTCATTGTTATTGGTGGTCGGGTTTTGTTTGTTTGTTTAGTGTTTCCAGAATAAAATTTTCCTCTTGGATTCCCACATGTTGATGCAAGACTCCTGCAGGACTCCCACAGAAGTGGGGTTTGTCCAGAGGACACAGGATTCCTGTCCTGCTGCAGAGATGAGACTGGGATAATGCACTGCAGCAAGTATGAGCTATGTAGCAGGAACACTTAAATTGTAGATACGGGTTTGATCTGGCAGTTACGTATGTCATATGTTGCAGGAGATGTATAGCTGCCTTATGGTCTTTCTTAACCTTACATATTCTTAAAGACAGCCTCTTCTCTACTGCATCTACAGGCTGGAGAACCTTTACGGGATGAGGAAAATGGTGCATTATTTTTTTAGAATAAATATCTCTGTGAAGCTTTCTGTGGATCATCACTACCTGTCTAATACTAATTAATTATTAATCTGTTTAGAGCTCTAGGTATGTGTGAATAACATGTTTAAGCACAAAAAAAATTTGGATGGGCTCTGATTTTAAGCTGGTCTGCGCTTAACCCTACCTGGCATCCCCCAAAAATCCTCACCCTCATTGCTCCCTCAGGGTCAGGGAGAGGGGCACTGTCTGCACCCTGGCTGCAAACACAGCTCAGGCTCCTATGAAGGCTTGTGGAGTTTCTGTGTCCAGTCTCTTTTTGAATACTTGACTTAAGATGAAGTATTCAGACTGAGCTGGCCCTTGAATGGAGAAGATTGGAGAGGGTGAGGATGCGTTTCTTGGAGAGGTGTTGCTGAAACCCCAATCAGGGACGGGAATGGTGGGAACATGTTTAGCAGAATAAGCCAGAGGACGACTGGAGGAATAAAGAGCAGACAGGTAGGAGGAGGGAAAACAGGGGAAGGTTTTTGACAGCCAAAATTTCTGCCCTTCACTTACCTGAATGACTCCTGTATGTGATTATTTTAACCAGGACCTTCAGGCAGCAACTGCCAAGTACAAATACTTTTTCTTATGTCCTTAATTGAATTGAAAAGTAACAATGGACCAGCTCTGGCACTTGGCTGGACTGTTTTTTGCCAGTGTTCAAAAAGGTAACAGATAGAAACTTAAGGATAAATAGGTTTCTCAGTTCTTTGATATTTCTCAGAGCTTTGTCACCAGATGGGAGAAATAGTGGCACTGTATGGTGTAAAATTTTGAGAAAGCCTTAAAAAATCAATCTTGATATAGATCCAATTATGCTCAAGACTAGGATGTGTTATTCTAGCATACCACAGCAAACTGTGAGCTTGTTTGAGAATGAAGTACCAATGGGGAAAAAAAAATCGTATTTCCATGATACCAAGGTGATCCAGGAACAGAGACAGTGCCCGGGAACAGCATGTTATAGGGACTTAATGTCTGTAAGGAAGCTGTGCTAATGACTTCCCAGTGGGTGGAACTGGAGAGGAAGTCTTATCTCCAGACTCCTCAGGGATAGGCAGTGGGAAACCACTGGCTCCAAAGCTAATTTTTTTGCCTGACTAATAGAAGTGTAGAAGTTACAGATATGGTATGTGTTATGTGTCAAAATTAAAACAGTTTTTACCAACCTCGAATCATAAATGCATTAAGTCAAGCAGAAAACCTTATAAGGAATTCAAGGATAATGGCAAAAATAGTAGGAAGGGAAATGAAAGATGGAATTCAAGGAGTCACCCAACCATCTGAAATCCTACTATATTTAATTTGCTTCTGAGAGAAGTGTTCTGTTGTGGCAGACAGACAAGAATGCATCATTGGTTGAAGTAAATCAGTATGGCTTTTCTGAATCCAGTAAAACCATATTGATTTACATTACTTGATGGTGTCTGCCTGAAAATCCATCACTGTAGCAAATACTATAAAACTTCAGGTTTGTCACTGGAGGAGAGCCTGTAGGGATGGCAGAAAGGAGTCATCCTTCCTGCTTGAACAAAAGCATTACTCAAATGGGAAACAGTCTTGCACCAGTATTCCTCCAGGATATGATGCCACAGTGCTGTGAGGAACAACACTATGGGCAGCAATCCTGGAAAGCAGCTGAGCGGCCAAAAACCAGGAACGCCTGACAGCTGGAAACCTTAAACAGGAAGAAATGGCAAAAAAAAAGAGGGCTTGTAACAGGACAAGTGTATGAGTGTTTTACTGGCTGTATGCTCACAGCCAAGGAACATCATGGACGGATGTGTACCACAGGACTAGCAAAAGGAAGTAGGATAGCGTGTATGAAGAGCATAGTGAAGCCCTAGACTCATCTGGAAGATGAAGGTTTTGTAGGAATGGAGAACTGACTTTTATCCATGACTTGTTTTTGGAGGTAGCACACCACTGTGCATAGGTTTGGGAGTGGTGCATGCTTGGCTCCAGCAGGAGCTTGCCATACTCCAGAGCCCCACAAATTATCAGCAATCAAGGAAACAAGTCCTGATACACACCCTGTTTCTATTAATAGTGCCTTTCTTTTTGCAAACAGGGTTCAGTTCTTCCTTTATCTCATTGTCTGAGTGGGTACTGTTAGTAAATGTCATCTTTATACACTTATTATATGCCACAGGATGTTGCTTTATACTGCAGTACAAACATACACAATGGAGGGAGTGCAGAAGCTAAGCAAGTAAAACCATACAGGAATTCACGGAGTTTGTCTTTGCTGTGTTAAACACACACTAAAACTAGCAAATAATCAACAACATTTGCTATTCAAAAGATGTCCCAAGCCAATTCCATCAGCTATACAACTCTGGGGAAGGAGAATCTGTTCTTATCTTTCAAGACGTATAGCAGATGGCTCATGTTTTATGAATGGAGGGTACATATACAAACACATCAACACACGATCACGTGCCCAAGCTTAAGCACTGCATGTCTTAGACCAGAGTACTGTTGTATCTTGTGCTTTTTGGTAAAAAATTTGCTTTGGTTGCTCTTCTGGTTCTTCCATCTCTTTTCTCTTGCTATTGTGGCAGTAGGAATCTCATACTATTTACCTAGAAGTCTGACTTCTGAAATACATCTGTTCAACCCTGTTCAGTCTAAATTGTCCCTCCTCTTTTTTTTATGTGCCTGTAGGATTTCATTTGCATTTTTAAAAGCAGAGAAAAAGTATAGCCTGTGATCTGATAATGAGACTCTGCAGCAATCTTGACTTTTGACACAGATGACCTTTATTTTCCCACCTGTAAAATTCAGATTCAAAATTTTTTTAGCTTTGCTGCAAGGCCTGATTTCCCAACTTTGATAATGTCCTTGGAATGGGAGATAATTGTGAAGTACACAGTGAGGTAAATTAACCTGGGCAAAAGAAATATGCTTTAATACAGCCAGACTGATTGAAGTAACTGAGGTTGCACAAGTGTTTTGAAACAGTGCTGGGCTTTGCAGACAGACCCTTTGCACTGCAGGACTTCCCCTGAAAGTGTGGAACATCAGGAGACTATCTGACTACCAGTTGGCTGACTACAGTCTTAACTGAACTAACATTTCAGCTTAACTGTCTTTAGTGTGACAACCACTTCACTAAATGTAGAAACACAATAATATTAGAAGTTATGCACCCCAAAGATTGAATTCTCAGGGGTCATTAACTAAACAAACATGCAGACTTCTCACATTTATTTTTTTTAAACAATGTTGTTACAATCTAGATTGTATATTCAAGACTGAAAATGAAGCTGGAATCCTAGGAGAGCCTCAGAATGACTCAGTCACGTCATCCTGAGGATGTGACAGTAATTTATACTGCTATGGGTTTGATAATAAGGAACCACATCCTGTAAACCCTACTGAGACAATCTGGCCCACAACCCTACTGGCCACATCCCATCACAGGACATCTGCGAGAGAGATAATGATAGTCCTAGCATCTGACTCTAGCACATTGGCACATCCCCGAACAATTCTTCAATGCTTCTTTTACACACATTTGTATCAAATTGGATCTGTGGGTAGAAGAGAACAGGGGGCTGGATTGTGATCCAAAAGTTGTGACTGGGTGCAGGAACTATCCTGAGTGCCAGTTTCCCTGGGCTGACAGGATAACCTCATGGGGAAAGCACCTCCTGCTCCCAGGGCCTTTCCTGTGGGACGTCCCATGTGGGGCATGGTAGACCCAGCCTTTGGTTGAAAGTGTCTCTGGTGACTGGTGCTCTGTATCATAGCTGGTGGTCAGCCCTTTTGAAGGCTCAGCCTGACAGCCAGCTCACATTTTGTTCCAGATTTCCTGGGTTTCAACATACTTACCCTTCCACAGAAATATGTGAAACAGTGGGAAGCTTTTCACCCCACCAGCTGACTTTCAGTTTTGCTCTTTTTGTCAGGATTTCTCCCTGGAGCTTCCCAGCAAGACTACAGAAAACTCCCAAACAAATTATTTAACTGGCTTCTTACCCATGAGTCTCAAAGCCGCATGCTGGGCAGTCACTTTAGCAGCAGCACGGCCATGGCCTCAGATGTCTAACTGAGAGGCTGTAAGGTTTAACAGAGTGTCCTGGTAACCCCAGGTCTGCCACTGGGCTGTTCGTAACCTCATACTGCATATATACATTTATATATATATATATTCTTTCATGCATATGTTTGTATATTTATATAGTCAGGGTATACAGAACTCATGAAGTGGTTCTAAATCATAATGAGAACAATTTGTACCCCAAAACTGCTTTCTCGTCTTAATGCTTTGCAGTTAAATTTAGGGTGCAAATTCATCCTGAAAGACTCCGGCATGAGGCAAGATGCACTCAGCTGTTCACTTTTGAATACGAAAATCCTCAAGAGACATCAATCAAGCTTTCCTAGTGACTTCCCACATACATTCATCTTCCATATTTTTGTACATGCTCAGAATGCACTGAGGTTGAAAACAGAAAAGTTGCAAACCCAGATCTATACAATGGTGTATCAAATAATAGCCTCCAGTTGTAATTAACAACTTCAGAAGTTACACAAACTTAAAGCCAACGTACCTGGGTGCACGTGAGGAGATTTTAAACTTGATGTACAAAGGAAAAACTGGGCATTGCTGGGGGGGAAGAAAAAGAAAGACACGTGATGTTCCAGAGTTTTCATCGTGCAATCGGAGTGGAGAAAAAAATAGGATTTGATCCAAGTTTGGTGACGGTGCTGGATGTTCATTATCTAGAAAAGTGTCATATTATCTCTTTTTTCATGTTTCTAATTCTAGCAGAGCTTCTTTCCCGTACATTATTAAATACAATAGAGTGAGGCCTCTGCCATCCCTACTTCCCAGCTGGTTTTGAGGAGTGCCTGCTTTCCTGTATTTCTGTAATTTAGCTTCCTATGTGAGGCTTGAATAGCCCTGTCGAGAGTCAACATCCCCCACTAGCATAATTCTCAGGGTCACTGAAATACATAAACTTTCCCACCACCTCTAGATGCTCTCCCCTGGGAAGTATCATCCTAAATATATATTTATATATAGTATAGACATGTAAAACTTGGAAACTCTGGGAAGGCAACAGCCTCCATGACCTTACAGGCACAGGGAATATGATGTAAGTGGGAACTTCCCCTGAAAGATCACCGCAAGATTTGTCCCATGTGTATCACATGCCATAATTATATACATTAAACTGTTCAGAGTTTAAAATACACTCCAGATGCTTTTTCCTGCCCTTTTCTCTCACTTGGCTTGACTTTTCCCCAGTAGATTGATTTTCACAGTTTATGCTCAGACATTCAGTATTTTGCTTACTTGCCAGATTGGCACAGCAAAAGCTGCCCAGTAAGCCTGGGGAAATGCAATATCATATGCTGAGAAGCTGCAGTGTATCAGAATGGGATGAGCAATCAGAGTGTGAGTGTTCAGCTGTACTCAGCACCAGACAAGCTCTGGGTTTTGTGAAGTCAGCAGGACTTTCCCCAGCAATCCTAAAAGTACACAGTGAGGCCAGTGTTGGAAAGTGCTGACAAATGCAATCTATTAAATTATTCCTTCTGCTACGATTCTGACTTCTTTTTATATTTTTCTTTTTGTGTGTTTCCTAAAACATGAAAATTGTAGGCTGCCTTTGGTCTCAGGTCATCTGCATGATGTACCTTTTAATTTTCCATTTGTTTGACTGCTTGGTAATAGGTAAACATCACAAAGATCCAAAGATACCACCACCATTTTTTAATGTCTGGTTTTGTACTATAGCTCACACCTTTCCTGCTCCCCAGGGGAGGAAGCAGCGAGGTCTTGTTCTGTTAGAGAAGATCTCACAAAGATTGCTCTCTCTGCACCAATTTTGTGTATAGAATGTAAATATGAAAGGAAGATGCAAGCACACCTGGGATATGACCCAAAGAGGGGCAATAGTTAAGAACAGCCTTGGATGCAAAACAAACTACAATTCCATGGCTTGCAGCATTTTGTTTTCCTCCCCTGGCAGCTTTCAGTGCTGGTGAGATCCCAAACAAGCTTAGGTATCTCTCAGCCCCCTTTAGCCCTAGAAGCTAAAACCTCTGAGAAGTTTTTGGGATCTGCTTTACACATACAGGATGGAGGAAAAAAGCAATACGCCAAAATATTTAAGAAGGTACGCAGGGAAATGCTGATATGAAGAGGCAGGTCCCTTTTCAGGGTGATTACACAAAACCTCTACAGCCTCCACTTTTGTTTGATTCATTCAAATCGTTCTTCCTATATCAAGTTATTCACATATTAAGAAAAATAATATTACTCATGCCTGTGATATTCATGATTACCCAGCAGATGTACTAAGATAAAAGAGTATTTCTTCTGATGCTTTAAAATATGAACTACATATGTATTCTTAGCCTCAAATATAACTTATTGTGGACACCACATATAAAGCATCATCTGTCCTGGATGGTAAAGTATTGGAGAGCTGAACTTGCCTGCCTTGTCCTGTCTTGCCATTGCCTGCCTGCCTTTCATCAGTCAGCAGCAACCACTCCTACAAGCTCTGCGGCAATATCAGCCTCTGAAATTGGTTCTTCACAGCTCTGTAAGGAGGGAAGCCTTTTTATTGCTGTGTAGGGTCACTGGTGATATTAAAACTCAAGATTCCTTGAGCTCTGCTCAGGATCTCTTGGCTGGTATCTTACGTCAGCTCACCCCATCCCACCTACAGGAGAGTCTGTTTCGACTCCTTGTCAGAGAGCAGTGACATCCTTCTGTCCATGTATCCCATGCAGTCATCACTGACATTTTAGTGAACCCCATGCACTAATGCTGTTCTTACTTGTTTCTTTTTTTCTTTTTCTAGTGTGAAAAAACAGGTTTGATAGCTTACGGGCCAGTAGAAGCAGCACAACTGCACTGAACGTATGCAATTCACTGGCAAAACAGACCAAGTAAATACAAACTGCAGTGCGTAGGACAAAGGGAACTCCAAAATCATCATAGGTCCCATGCATTTCCTTGCCACTTTATAGTGGCAGTTTATTGCCATTTTTATTTGTTTCTGTTATTGCAGCAACATTATTTTTCTAGTCTCTTTGACTGTCTTTTGCTACTGCACAGACAGTATATTCCCCAGCTTTGTCTTCTTTAAATTGAGAAAAACATGGTACTAACTACTCCACTTATATTCTTTTTATGTATATTCTTAACATACTCTATATTCTTAATATATATTATTTATATATAACCTTCCCAATCACCTTTCTCTCTTTCAGTTCACATTCATTTTTCTTGAACTTGTATCTCCTATTGTACACAATAGTACAGACGATATGTCATTGCTGCCTAATGTGGTGGCATTAATACTTCTCCATTTCTGCTAGACAAACTAATGTTTAAGGATTGCATTTGCACTTTTCACAGCCTCATCAAATTGGTAACCTATCATAATCAAGACAATAACTAATACTCTTATTCCTTTGTCCTTTTGCATTGTATCCCCAGTTTATAGCAGAAAACCTTGTTATTTGTCTGTATGTACATTATTCCTGCCTTTCAAGCTTTTGTGCGTAATTCCATTTCTATTATGGGAGTCTGCAAAGTCATTAATTTTTCCCCTTATGATATTTAAACTCTTGTATGTAACTGTCTTTAGCACATTTCAATAGCACACTCTCACTTTGTATCAAATTTATTTTTGAAAACATTAAATAAGATTAATCTCGAGACTGAACCTTGAAAAACTCTGCTCATAACCTCCCTCCAGGCAACAGCTCTCTTTTCACTAGCCTCATCTTCTGTTCATCTACTCTCTTCTACCTTACATTTCCTTTGCTAATCTGTACCAGTGGTTTCCAATGCAACAAAGTACCATAAAATTTATAGAACCAATACATGTATCTCCTTTGTCTGAAAAATCAATCCCATCAAGAAAAGATATCCCATATAATATACCTTTGATAAACCTGTGGGGTTTCAATAATATTTTTCATTCTTCTCCATATTTTTGATTATTCTTGCCTTTGAAGTCTATCAGCCAGAGATCACAACAGATCCCACCACAGTTACTGAGACCAGAGTGATGATCCAACATAGCACAGACTGCATTCGCATTTTCTTAGAAAATGCATCATGAAAGGCCCCATTTGCTACCGTCTATTCCAATAACACCTCCTCCCAATATGAAAAAGTACTGAAGAACATTGTTACTAGGCCTGCAGTTGCACATCCACATTCTCTCTGGACAACGGGCTCTAGCCCAGGGGCTCTGTCCTTTTTGACCTGAGTGCCTTCAGTTCTCTGAATTTTGCTTCCCTTGGCGTTGTTGCAACACTCAGTTTAATTGATGATGCTGCCTTTACCACCCTGTTTTGTATCGACCTTCCTGTTGAAGGCACATTGAGAACAGTCATTGAGGTTGTGCATAGTGTCAACAGTGTTATAGAGTCATGTTCATTGCCTCCCCTTCCAGCTGAACAGATATGATCTGAATCCCCCTGGTCAACTCACTTTGTGGGACTTGAATTCCTGGTCCTCCAGACTACTTTACTGGAGAGGTCACTACCTCTTGAGGGTGTTTTTCATACTTTGGATATCTTTATTAATCTTGCACTGAGTCAGACATGAGTCTATAGTTCTGATAGAAATACCGTAGTCCACAGGTAGGGTGTTGAATTTCTTCATAGAGCCTGTCAGATTCCCCCAAGCATGATTCACAGTATGTCTCATCTTTTCTCACATAAGCCATGTGTTTTTCCACATATTTAATTCCTCTATTCAGAAGCTTCCATACCTCTTTTCATTGTGAGAGGAGCTGACCATCCTGATTCCAGCTGGGCACAGGCATCTTTGAACACCTCAATTTAAGTTGCCTTAACGCAGGTCTCTAGTGATATTTCAGATGCCCAAAGTGTCTCACATGGTCTCCAACTACCAGTCCAGCAGTAAATAGTACTAAACTATGACAGGTGTTGCATAATTCAAAGGAAAAGAAGCAGGAGAAAGGAGTAAAGAAAGAGTTTATAGTATTAGAATTTGCAGAATATTTTTCTACTGACAAGTAGGATGGACTTTATACCTTTATTCTTCAGAATAATGTGGGGAGTTTTTTTGCAAGCCCACAAGTGTTTATTTCTGTAGCTGATTAGGTCTTTCAGGATCTCTCAGGAAGTTGCAGGGAATATGGATGGTTTGTGATGTTTCCACACAGTTGTGCTGCAATATACTTATGTGCTCACTTCTCTTACTGAGAAGCAACTGTTCAGAACATTGTACATTTTACCACTGGAATGCTTAGTCATATATACTTCACCCATACAGCATAAGGGAATGACAAAATAAAGGCCCTAAATGTGCCTGTGTTTCCTTATTTCTGCGATTTGTAATTAATTTCATTTCTTGGTTGTTTTTGCAATTTGTTTTTTGTCTTGGATTTCTACATAGGTCTGTGCATTGCTCTTTTTGGCCACATCAGAACAATATCAAGGTTTGAAGATGTAAAATGATATACTACTGACTAAAAAGCTGTCAAGTTTAGACAAATATGTATTCTGGTCCAAAGAGCAAGGATCCATTCTACCAGAACTTTTGTAATAAGCTGTAATAGCACATCCTACTCCTTTCCCAAGGAAAGCAGGGCCTGTGTCAGCATGCTGGCAGGGGTGTTGGTGTGTATTTGCGTTGACCATTCTTTTTTGGGGCTGGAGGTAGAATAGTTAGTCAGGAAAGATTTTGTGACTACAGAAGATACAGTCATCATCATGGCTAGGCTTAGTGAGCGAATATTTGAGAAGTACTCTACCCATGCTTGCTACAAGTGTACTGGTGGCTAAAATGGCCAATGCAAGATAGACAAGCCTGGTTGCAGAAGGCACAGTGAAAAGTCTCCTTAGGCGGTATTGGCAAGACACGGTTCTTTCTGTGTTGTCTTTTCTCCTCAAGAATGATTCTGCCTGTGTTCTCAAAAGAAGCAGCAACATTATGAACAGTGTGTCTCCATGTCACCCTATTGGAGGCCAGAGTAGACCAATGATAATGATCAATATGGCCAAAGCTGAGATATTATTTCAGGGAGTCCTTGTATCTCCTCTTTGGGGCTCCTCTCTTGCGTCAGCCGATGGCAAGTTCGCCATAGAGCACAATCTTAGGGAGGCAGTAATCCTCCATCCTGGAGATGTACCCTGCCCAACACAGCTGTGTTCTCAGCAACATGGCCTCAATACTCGTAACCGCTGCCTGTTCAAGAACAGACACATTAGTCACATAACCAGTCCAGTGGATATTTAAGATTGTATGGAGGCAGCGCTGATGGAAGCGTTCTAAGAGTTGCAAGTGGTGGCGGTAGATGACCCATGATTCAGACCCATATAAAAGAGTAGACTGTACAATGGCTCTATAAACACTAGTCTTTGTACTTTTCTTCAAGTGTTTATTACACCAAACTCTTTTATGGAGTTTTCCAAAAGCTCTATATGCCTTTGCTAATCTGTTGTCTAACTCTTTGTCAATCTTACCATCCGAAGAAATGATGCTTCCCAGATAATTAAACTGCTAGACTGACTTGATCTCTGATGGTAAGGGGATGAGGAAGACTTCCCGAGGTGCAGGTTGGTAGAAAACTTCTGTCTTCTTTAATCTGACTTCCAGCCCAAAAAGCTCAGCAGCCTCTGCAAAGCAGGATGTTAAATGCTGCAGAGCTGCTTCTGTGTGGGCAAAAAGGGCGGCATCATCAGCAAAAAGCAGCTCATGGACAAGATGATTTAAAGTCTTAGTGTGGGCCTTCAGTCGCCTTAGGTTGAATAGGCTTCCATTGGTACGATATCGGATGTAGATACCGTTTTCTTCATCAAGATCTGCCGTGACCCTTTGGAGCATCATGCTGAAGAAGATTGTGAATAGGTTTAGTGCAAGAACGCAGCCTTGTTTCACACCATTGGTTATTAAAAAGGGCAGAAAGTGCATCGCCATATCTGACTTGGCCGTGCTGATCCTCATGAAGCAAAATTATCATTCTGAGAAACTTGGGAGGACATCCTAATCATTCCAAAATCTGCCAAAGACCTTTTCTGCTCAAAAGCTTTGGACAGAAGATATAGTGGGATGTGGAGAAAATAGTAAGTTCTATAGATCTACAGTGTCATATAGAGTGTTTCCGTTTTTTTTTTCTTCAGAACAGGTCTTGAGCTGGCCAGAGACCAGACCAGAGTGATTTCTTTGTGTCTGAAACTGATCTGTTCTGCATCATTGCTGTAAATGTGGAGGATTCAGTGACTGAAAATGCAAAGAGCTTCTTCCCTCTACCAACTGTGAAGACAACCAAGTGCTAACTCCACCCTTGCAGCACTTAATATGTTAATTAAGTATTATTATGGCATGAAGACAGATCTGAGGAAATACAGTAGGCCTATCTAGCTGCAAAACAGGGATAGAATTACAGTGTTCTTGCATTTAAACCAGAAAATGTTAAGATTTTCTTTCAGATGACATTCACCTTTTCACTCTAGAGATAAATATGTGTTAAAATCCTCAGACAATTGCTGCTACAACAGCATCTCTATTATACTAATAAATTTGTTTACATATTTTTTTAGAATTTTCTTTCTGTTTATTTTCTAGGTAGGGGAAAAGAGGGTTCTTCTTCAGCTTTGGTTTGGAAGAAATTTGCAACAACTGAGATCCCATACAAGAATCCTGATTTCTTTTTTTTTCTTCTTTTTTCATGACTGAAACTCACTAAATCTTCTTAATAGTATTTTGGTATCTTTTCATGTTGGAAACCATTCTATTTTTGATTAATGCATACTGCCACACAAGTCCTACAGCCATGCAGATAAGCTGAATGTAGCACACTAAAATATCTGTGTTGTAAACCAAAGGGTATCCATGGGCTTTTCTAGTGAATGCACATTCATACGTGAAGTAGGCAACACACAATGAATGAGCAACATTATGTGAATGTACTCAACAGCTGAAAAATGAACTATGTCATGGATTTCAGCTTCGTGGAGTGAGCAGCTGAATTTGTCAGTGACACTGAAAGATTGTTCTTCTTTATGACTCAGTTTGATTCACTGGCCTGACAATGTCCCCTACTTTGTGAATCCCTTGCACCTGTAGATGCACAACACTAACAAAGGTCTAATTCTGACAGTTAGCAAAATTCCAACTATTAGGATGCCAAAGTAAGTGCAGCAGTCTTTCTGATGTATGTTGATTGCAACACTCATTATATATTGAAGAATAGCATTAGACTGATGCATTCTTCAAAAGCTCAGTTCCAAGATTTTATGTCAGAAAAAAATATTCATGCTGAGTTCAAAGGACTCTCAAGAAAATTATTGAAAATACACCATTCCTAGACTGTAACACTGCAAACTTGAGGCTAAACAGAATAGTAATTTTTTTCCCCCCTTAGACCACTTTGTACTAAATTCTTTGAAGGATAAATAACAGCAAGCCACTAAATAAATACTATAGATTTCTCAGGAAATCTAAGGTGACATTCCAACGTCAAACCACAGGAAATTCCCTCAGACTTTAACCATAGATTTTCTAATTGATGTGCCCCCAGATAAATATTAAAACCAAACCACAATTGGCATTCTCCTTCCTGATTAAGATCTACACTGAGCTATCAGAATATTAAAGCAGTATGTACCCACGTTGTTTATAAAGACAGTAGTGGCTGTAATTAAGCTAGAAAAACGGGAAAAAACCCCATCTACATGAGGCTTGTTTCTGACTAACCAACTTCTGATGTGATCCCCAGTTTAACAGTAAATCAGGGTTTCAAAAAGGAAAGGGAAATAAATCATTCCACATGCAAGAAAAACCAGCCCAAGTTAATATTGCAGTAGAAATGCTGACACCTTTTTGGAGCTAATTTTTAGCAATAATTATATGAAAATGCCACTGAGAAACCATAAATCTTCAAGCCCTCCTGCACACCACAGAAATATGCAAGAATTTCTAAAAAGCATCTGGAGATGAATGATGGGGTCAAAAATACAAATTCAGAAGAGATGCTGAATGATGGTTGTATGATGATAAATGATGCATTCTAGGTTCCTATTTGGGATTGTAGTTTTAACAGACAAAAAAATAGAGAAGTACTTCTTTCGGGTTACAGCAGTCACCTCAGCTAACAGCAACCTAGCCTAGAAGCCAGGCCGCTGAATTCCTCTCTGTGTGATCAGTGACGCAGACGAAGACCCAAAATGTCAAATGCAATAACAGATGATTCAGAAAAGCTTCAGGAAGGGCCCAGACAAAAAGAGCAGAGAAGCTGAAAGAGGCTGTGCAAGGACAAAAGAGGAGGGAAGGAAATTTTGTTTCTGACTGCTGCCTGTTCAGGCAAATCTAATTTTAAGGACTGTGCATTTCTTGAAGTAGTATGGATTTTTTTTTTTTACATCAACATTTTCCTTTAAGTACAAAAATTCATGGAGAAAGAGTGTTGGCTAAGTTAAATGCATAGAATGGATCATATTCTGGATGGCTTTTTAGGCACATCATTGAAGGAGATTTGATTTCAGCACTGGTGGCAAAACACATGCCTAAAAAGTCACTTTTTTGTTTGGGACAAGTAGTTAGGGAGGTATCAATATTTTAAGTGCCTGTGCCTCCTACCCAGCACACCATCCCTCGTGAACTGGACATATATCTAAAGGGGCACGTACATCTGGGAACAGACTTCTTTGTGTAAATCTTACTCCCATTTCTTGAGCTGTGCTATTGCACTATGGGCAGAGAAACCTATATGTGAAATGGCTCTTCTTCACTTCCAGAATTCACCTTAAGGCAGATACTTAATTTCTCTCTTCAAACTGCTAAATTTTAGTTAAAAATAGTAAATTTCTGGCATGTGGCAACTTTTAAAGCTGTCCGAAGGACAAGGTTTGCTACCAATTTTCTCTTTCCTCTTTTATGTGCCAATTACCAAGTGGAACCCTTTTACTTGGTAAAGGTGTATCTGTACTATATTGGAAGAGACTTTGAATTAAAATTAGTAGGAGTAAAAGCAAGGACAGCCCAGTAGTGTCATTTAGTTAAAATGAACTGAGTCTTTTTATGTCTAAGTATCTGTGACCATGGCACTTTGCAATGTCGTAAAGGAAAGACAAAGAGCTCCACATATTTAAAAAGTTCACTCTCCTAAAAATTACACTAATATGAGCCTCCTTAGTGTATGACAGTGGGTAATGAAGATGGTGAGGAAGGGTAAGTTATAAAGGATTAGCATTGGAAGCATAATAAGAGACATCATTTACAGAAATTTAAACATCAGTTTAGTGATTTCTAAAAGCAGGCTGTGGATCTCTGAAAGGTGGACTCACACAGAGTCACAGTGAAAAGGTTTTGAAAAACCGAGAGGCTTCTGTTAGCCCTAAGTAAGGAGGGTAGGTGGGAAGGCATGAGCCCAGGTGATGTTCAGCCTTCTGCTCTCCATCCGAGACAGAACGTGAGAGTAACCTTACTCAGTAGGACCCTTACTAAGCTTCTGCTTAAATGCTCTGTTACATCGATCCTGGGCACCAGACCATCTCTTTCCAGATGTGACTCACTGAAATCAGAGCTGTTAAAAACAAAGATGAAAAGGATTGCTGAGCCCTGGGCAAGCACAGGGTGACACCAGACCCGCTAGTAGAAGCTCATGGTCACAAGGATGTGGACATTTCAGAGATGTGGTCATACCAGCACATGTTGCCTCATGAGGGATGCCAATGAACTCCGTGAGAAACAGGATACCATCAGATGTCCAGGAACATGTTGCAACTCACAGGGACATGAAAACGTGAACTGACTTCCTTGTACAAAAAAACACTCAGAAATCTTTCTTGCAATTTAAATAAGAAAGTCTTCTTGTCCTTTTTTCTTTCACTGTTAAATAAGAGGGAAAGAAGTGAACAGCAAGCAAGAAGGAAGGAAACGGGAGAAGACTGGTTCTTATCAGAACAGAAAAAGAAAAGCAAGAATGGCAAGGCCACAAAGAGGCAAAACCTCCAGCAGTCTCAGCCAAAGACATTATCATTTCCACTGTACCCTCAACTAGGGACCTCGTAGGATGAATCTTTGTGAAATCAAGCCTGGTTCCTGTTTCGTTGGCGTACAAGGGAAAAAGATATCTAAACCTGACCATGCTACTGAGCTACTCAGCATGTTGGAGGAGCAGCTGCAGACCCTCTGAGCCTCTGCTCCTTCACTCTGCTCCTCCTGCCCTTTGGCCTGAAAAGTTTTAGGGCAAGTACCCCTGGAATCAGTGTTTGAGCAGGGTGTGGGACATGGTAGGCAGCTGTGATCCAGTCCCACTTCCTTCTTCCCTCTGGATGCTGCTGCACTAACATGAGACGAGATGGGCATTGGGCATAGGTGCAGACCACAAGAAATTGTGAGAAAAAAATATGGTAGCCCAACTTGCTTAAATGCCCAGAGTCTTTAGGTACATTTTATATTCAACTTATTGTTGGTTTTATGGTTAGGAGCCAATTTTGTCCTAATGAAAATAAAGGAAACAGCTGAAGTTTAGAGGCTAGGTAACTGGAGATTAATACACATTTTAAAAGGATTATTTAAAATTTTTACTGCTTTAAAACTATAATACTTTTTGATTTTGAACATTTTCAGGATTATTAACTTTGCTTAGGTTTAATACATGAAATTTATATGTATGAAATGGAAAGACAAGCATGCAAAAATTATTGCAGGAAGTGAATTGCAGAATGAGGACTGTAAATGGATGCTGAAAGACTCTGTATATTTAAAGGCAATCGTTTTGGGGATAATGATGACTGAGTCATCATCACATACTGCATATCTCTATGTGTGTCAAAATAAGAGTAATAAATGTAGTCATAACGCAAAGCTGTGTGACCGAGTAATGAAGAGGCTGAAAAAGACTTAATACTGGGAGTACTGATGTCTGGGAGGGTTGCTTGTTACGATAATATGTTGTTTGCTTCATGAGGAACAAGCTCAAAAGAAGAGTCAAGATATTTCACTGTATATTAAACAAAAAGAGTAAGGAAAGATGGCCAAAGATGGCACGCAGGCAGACTTCAAACAGCTTGTGGTATATACTCAGTGCCTCACAGAGAGACGTTAGAGGTAAAAAGGTGACAGGCTATCCTTCTTCCCTTGCCTTCTGCAAAGCATGGCCAGCACACTCAATTTTTGGTGTGGGGAAGAAAAATGGGCCTTGGCACACCATACTTGAGAAGCTGCTGATGATTGTCACAAGATGCTGGTGGGATAAAAACAAGTTTTCTTGTTCATGGAAAAAGGGAGAAGTGACCCTGCAGTGCAGTTGTTGGTGTACCTGCACTGGGAGAGGGTTAGATGCAAACAACAATTTGCCAATTCCAAAATGCAAATGGTTTTGGAAAGTCGGTATCTCATTTGCAGGTATTTCAGTGAGAGTTTTGCTGTTAACTTCAGGAGATTAAACATTCCTTCTATAGATGTCTGTGAACCAAAAAATGGTATAATATTGAGCAGTGGCTTAGCATGAATAATCTAATAGGTCAATTCCGAAATAAATTATTTGCCTTAATCTCCTCAGTTAACAGAAGCAATGAACCATGTTGTAACTTTGTTGGTAATTTTCCCTATGTAGATAAGTAATTTCCCTCTAGATTTCACTGAAGTCTATATTTTGAACCGGTCATAAGAGTGTCATAATAACTTAGTGATTTTTCTCAGTTGGATATATTAATAACTGAAATATTAGTTATTTCTGAAAGTACTATAATCAACATTAAATGCATAAGAATTTCTCAACGCCAATTACCAGTAATAGATTAGCATTATCTATTAGTTATCACTTGCTGTCAAAAGTAACTAGTGAAGAATATTAATGTTTGGGAACAATCTGTCTTGTCCACAATGAATATAGCCAGTTTTCTATGCTGCTCAAGTCAGACATTACATTAGAGACCATATTTAGCATTGCTGGACCATTCACAGAGTCAAATCATGGAGTAGATCACTATCTGCATTGAGTTCCTCTCAACATTTCTCAAACAGGGACTAGGTTCATAGTTGAGAGCTGTGGTAAGGAGCTGGCATGGGGCATCCCCATTGCTCCATCCTCCATCCATCGTCTATCTCAGCTGTGAATGGATAATCGCACACGAGAACCTGGTTTTGTGCGAGCTTATGCTGAACTATGTACCCTTCAGTTCCTCTGTTTACTTCTACAGGGCTGTTAATGAAACTGAAGATTTGCTGAGGTATCTACAGGGTTGGGTGCCTAATGAACAGAATTCTTAATAAATCCAATCAAGATTTTCATACCCTGTAAGTAAACAGTGCTATTTGTGGAAAACAAGAGCCTCCCTGAAAGCTACTGTTATGCAAATATCATCACACTCTGAGCATATATTAAAGCAGCCCTCAAATTGCAGATTTTTGGCTTGACACAGGAAATAAAATGAAATCAAAACAGAAGGGAATAGTACTGGTTGATTTGCAAGATAAAGATTAATAAAAGGAAGTCATTGTATGCTTTACATGGAAATTTTATAGTTACATCGCTGTAAATTTTTTTAAAAGACCTTTTTTTAACTTCCTGCACCAGAACTATGATTCATTCACACAAAATACTATATGAGAGGCACAATTTTTTAGTTCATTCAGGCTTTCCTGTTCAAAGGAGAGAGGCTTTTGTGAGATCCACTGTTGTTCAGAGAGGGAATTAATTTTGTTAGCAGTGTGTCATTCACAACTTGCCTTACATGTCTACCAGCTTCCTCGTTTCTTTTTCTTATTTTTTTTTTCCAGTTTGTTAGAACTGGAGTGGTTTGGGATTCTCAGTATGAATAAAACCCATTGTATGCTTCCCATATTCTCACCCCAGGATGGTATTTCCTTCTGACCTAAGACTCAGAACTCATAAAAAAAGAAAGGGAGCACAAGAAAAAAGCCCCAACAATGGTGTATTTCCAGTATGTCAACATTACCAACTGATTTGGTAATATCTTCCTGCCTCATCCTTTCCTGTACCTCTACATGTTGTTTTTGCACTGAACTAACTCAGGAGTTTTTCCGAGACTTTTTGTTCTCTTTGCTAAAAGCCGCGTACATGATGCTAGAATTAATTCCCGCATTTGGGAGAACACTGAGGCAGTTCGCTACAAAATGAACCTTTATTATTCACAAATCCTGGTAGGATCACATGAAGCGTGGGATGTCTCTCTGGTCCCTGGCAAGCAGACACAAGCAGCCGCAGCCAGCCTGCCCTGCTCTAGCTCCCAAACAGCTGGAGTGGAAGGACAAGAGGCCTGTGTTCCCTTGCAAAGGATGCTGCCATCACATCACTGGAGTCCAAAACCGGCTGTAAGCAGAATTTAGGTGTCTCAGTTTAAGTAAACAAGCAAGCCTGCCCTTCTTGCACCAGAGCATGATTATATCCGCTGTCACATATAGGTGAGAGAGCTCTGTACTGCATCAAACATATATCAAGCATGTGTAATAATTTGGGGTTTATTCTTATAAATTAAAAGTCCTGGGCGAACTGCTAGTGACCATCTCTGTGTCTGAATATGGTAGACGATAAGCCTTCTTCAAATTAATTGGAGCAAGAGCATGTGTTCTAGAAAATATTCAATTGATTTTAAAATTTCCAGTACTGTAAAAATCAACAAGCTAAGCAGACTCAGAGAACTCTCATACATAATGATTTGTGCCATGTTTCTCATCTGAAGTTTTCTGTTTTCAACACCAGGCCACTGCATGCTGTTACACTTTTCTTTGCAGAATAAAGAGCCTTCAAACTTTTATTCCTTAAGTTGGTGGTTGTAGATTGTGATATCTTTTTTCTGCTAAAGTAAAACTGATGGAGCTCCTGGATTATATCATTATTTCGCATGTTCTTCCAGTCACATTCCTTCTATTTGCCTTTTTTTCTGAAAACTCATGTTCTCAATGTCCTGTTTGACTAGAGTGTGGGTAATGAACATTCCACTGTGGCAGTGGTTATATTTGATGTGGGGATGATGGATGCATCCTCCTCCTCCTCCTCCTCCTTCTGCTCCTTCTCCTGGAGCCCGTCCCGGTTCTACAGCCTCTGATCATGGCTTGTTCAGACCCGTTGATGTAGCCTTGGCTATTGAACAGCAGTGGGCACATTTTATGATGCTCAGGTCTTTTCCAGGGTCTCAGCATACCTTCAAGATGCAAATGCAACCTATGTTCTGCAGTTACAGGTTATCAGTTTCATATTTGGCTGTGTTAAAATGTCCGTGGGTTTCTTCTATTCAAGCTAGTACATTACTTTTTTGCCACCTTAAAGTTTCTCAGTTGTGATTTATTTTTCATTTGTCTCCCTAAATCATGGATTAAAATGTTCAGTAGAAAAAAAAGAGTCAGTAATTGATCTTTGTGGGACCTCCTTAGAAACCAATCCAATCCTGAATAATTCCCCATTTACTCATGCCTTAGGGAACTGTCAAACCACTTTTAATCCATACTGCTAAGAGAAAAGCATTAATTTTTACACCATTCATCCCCCAGTGTAAAAGAGTACATTCCAGGACTGCCATATTTGACCAGAACAAAACTGAGCCTGCAGCTGTATTTGAGTTTTCATGGGATTCAAATAGCAGACAACTGACTGGCCATCTCAGTCTGTTCCAGCTTATATCTCTATGGTTTTTTGCCAAGGAAAGGCAGACCTCCGTGGTGATGTGTTGCCAACATTTGAAGTCAGAGGTTCCACTTTGAAAAAAAAAAAAAATTTAAAAAAAGGGCTGTGGAATCTATTATTATATCTTAACTCTTTATGCACTTTCCTGTAATACAAGACAAAGAATCATGACAAAAACTGCCAAATGTTTTCTGCAGAGAGGTTTTGCTTTCAGTCTGCCAGACCCTTTGTACATCCTGAGCCATTCCAGCTACAAATTCCCTGCTCTCCATGAGCAACCACGATGAACTGCAGAAGCCATCCTTTCCTGGGTGCAGAGAGCTATTAAAGGGAACCATATGCTATATACTTCCCAACACCTCCCTTAAGTCTGAGGTAATGCATGAACAGCTCAGGGAACCACCTCCTTCCATGAAATTGGAGGTGGAAGAGGGGCAAGGGGAGAGGTTTCTAGACAGGGTTCTGGCCAGGGCAGCGAGTGATACCCTGGTACCACTCAGCTCTTCCGGTGCTGGTCCTTTCTCAGCACAGGGAGAAAGCAGCTTTATGGTGTGGATTTTAGTGTTGTCAGGTGAGATCCTTCAATGCACCACTGGGTTGGCCAGAGCCACAGTCACGGACAAGGAAAAGAATGCTTGCCATGAAAAAACAGCCTTGGGTTCTCATACTTTTTGGCCCATAAATATTGTGACTGAGTCTGTATCTGCTAAAATGAGCAATTTTTTTTTTTGTTGGAGATAACACTAATACATGGAAGCAGCAGGTAGGTCTGCAAACTCAGTCTGAGGGTCCTGCACTTAAATGAGCAACTCTAAACTGAGTGGAAGAAGTCATCTCTTTTGGGCTGAGATAATCTATCTATAGTTTATAAGAATTATTCCTACCTTGAAGCATAATAATCCATAAATTGCTGATATACAAAAAAAATACCAGATTTTCCCTGAGAATGGA
>NW_020897694.1:25623051-25686049 GCF_003984885.1 Neopelma chrysocephalum | reverse complement strand
AAATTGCTGATATACAAAAAAAATACCAGATTTTCCCTGAGAATGGAAGATACAGAGGCATTCTAAAATTATTGAAAACAAGTAAACAAAATACAGGCAAACTCCATGGCATGCAAAATTCAGCATCTAGACCTAGTCAGCTGAAGGCTGAGCAGGCCTTTACTTCCTCACCCAAATCACACTTGAAATCATCCATCTTAGTTCTATAATTGTAAGACTGACAGCCACTAACTTTGGCACACTGGAAAAACTACATAAGAGGCAAACTCATGCCCTCCAAATCTGAAGGAAGCAATGACAGAAGTTTCCTGTCAAATGTTTATTTTTCAGGAAAGACAGAGAAATCAAATCCATGAAACGGAGTAGCTGAACATCTCCCATTTTTCTTGGTCTTTCTAAAAAATAAAAGTTTTCTTTTTCTTTCCTGTAAGAACATAGACTGGTTCACTTGTGGAACAGATTACTATGAAATTGAAGCTACCAAAAAAAATATTAAAAATTGCCTATTGCTTGGCTATAATGGACAAAATTGTTCTTTGCAGCAAGTAAAACCAATTTTGGCATATCACTCACTCGTATGCTTTTCTGCTGCTCACCTACCCCACACTAGGTGCGCATGTGTCAGTTGTGCTTGCATCATTCTTAAAAGCCTTAAGCCTGACTTATTTTTGCATGGCATGTGGTGAATGTAGGCTGGACTTCTGCAGGCTTGAGGAGCCAGGAAACAGGAGGAGGCTGTGGTGAAAGAACTGTTGCAGGGAAGCAGGCACCAGGAGGGCAGCGCCAATGGGCAAGGTTCGCCCGAGCTCTGTTTCTGTGTCCATATCTTGTTTTGGCTGCTCTGTGTAACTACAACAACATCGGTTCTCTAATACCTTCTCACATGGAAAGGAGCTTGATTGTTTTGGGAGTGTAGCATCACCCATTACAGCGCCCTAAGAAGAGCAGTCCTGTTTTCTGTCCCAGGTTTCCTTATTATCATCATCACTTTTAGAGTTAAAAAGTGATAAGACAACTATTCTTTTTACTCAGGTGTCCCTGAAAAATTGGACAAGTTGTGCCAGAGTCAACATGTCCCAAAGCCAACCTCTGATTTCTAAAAAATAGGGTACTTGAATGGACAGGCAGCCACAGCAGTGAAATTTAACAGTGTGTGTAAAGTCAGATAGGTGAAACCTCTTTATTTACATGGCTTTGAAATACCAACAGTTGGCTTGTCCACAATGGGCTGTAATATCACCACGAGGTACCAAATTTCCGACTCTTCCATGCAGCTGTTGCAGATCTGCTGTGGCATTGTGGCATGGTTACCTTGCTTTGGTGTCCAAGGGCAAGGTGTTCCCAAGCATCCTCTGTGGGACTGGCATCCTTCGTGATACTGACATCTTCCATTAGACTGGCATCCTCTATGCTGCCATACAGCAGGTGCCATCGGGGCAGTGGCTGCACACAGCTTCTTCTTACCTTTTTGCTAACACATCTGAACACATGTTGCAAGAAGCTCATTTTCAGAAAGAGGAGACAGACATCACTGCTTGGTTTCTGGTTTCCCTCCTGCAGCAGCAAGCGTATCAATTAATAGCATCAAAGATGCCAGTTAATTAGGGGTGGTAGGCTGGAGGACACTGACACCTTTTCCTTGTATGTCCTCTCAAGAACAGATTAATCCCAGGTGGGTCAAGGAACTGTGCAGCAGATGGCCACAGCTTTCCCTGCCGCTCACCTTGACTGGAGCTGATCTGGCTGCTCAGCACTGCCCACCTTGGTTTCTATATCACCTTCCCAGGCCTTCATTCACAGAATTTGGGGCGAGATGTTCATTTATCAGCTTAGTTTTGGAGATGTAGGTTGCAACCATAAACACTCATGCCACAGCTATATTTGTCGAAAAACAACCTACCTGGGAGTGAATTCTTTCAGGTGAAATTTCTATACAGTTGAGTAGATCGATTTAAAGTCGTTATGTACTGGTGCTGCTGCAATAACCTGTGCACATTTCGGCTTTATGATACTCAAATATTATTTCAAATAAAGCTAATCTAACACCTCATTCATCTGTATTGATTCCATGACTAGGGCACGAAAGGCAGTCTGGAAACACCTAGGATCATCTCCAAGCTTTACAATGGACTTTGCCACTCCAATCTCTTTCCTCATTCATCTTACCTCTAGATTTAGTTGTCTTCTACTCAGAATTAGTTATGTTGGCTCCTCTTAAGCTGTCAGAGAGGGTAATGACCTCATCTTGCTCAGGTGACCAGGCACCTATGAGAGGACAAATTGCCCTGCGATGATCCTGTAAGAGGTCCCTTTAACTGGTGTTTTTCTTTTGTCCAGAGATTTGTTCCCTTTATTTTTTTAAACTGTGCATTTTTGGCAGTGATATGTGGGACATAGACAAATGCTCGTTCTGCATTTCTGGAGCCATTCTGTACATCTTTTTGGCAGAAGCAAGGATCAAGCTCAGTTTCAAAGTGTGCTACACAACTGCTGGTGAAATATTAGACCTGAAACGATCTTAATTACAGCTTCTTTCCATAAGACATTTTACTACACTTTATATGCAGTTGGTTACAGAGAAAAACACATTCTTTCACCAGCACTGTCAGCAGTGAACAGCCAGGCTGCTCTGGCTCCAGTGCATGTACCACTACCGATGGGTCAGTGGGCTCAGGGGCAGCTGAGCAAAGATCAGAGCTAGTTGCACCTTCCTACTTTCTTGTGCCTAAACACGGCTGTTTGAAGAACAGTGATCTCATCTTTCAACTGCTTTGAACCTTTCAGAGTCTAACAAGCTTTAACTGCTGAAACTCAACTTCTCAGAGCAAGAAACCGTGAAACTTCATTTATACGTGTCTCTAAGAACAAGGATTTGTTATAATACAGAATTTTTTTATTTTTGTAATAGCTCTCCGCCCATCTTTTCCCACAGAAGAGGGTTGCATTTCTCTGGGTTTTGTTTCTACATTTTGCTTGAAAAGAGGTTTGAATGTTGGGGCACAGGTGGGGGCTGTGGGGGCACAACACTTTCCAGCTGGGACTGGCACATAGATCTCAGCAGGACGGTGGGTTTCATGGCTTTAAAAATCTAAAACAAGGAGAAATGTAGTTAATGACATGCTAGAAACATTGGCTTAAAATCAGGCACCAGTTACAACTTGTTTGTTAATTCATGTTCTCAGAGAAAAGTCCTTTTATCTGGATAAGCTGTACTTAACTGCTGCACTTCACAGAACTGGGAATCGAGAAGCTCTCCCAGATGGGGAGGCACCGATGCAGGCTCACCTGCTTTCCTGTGCTTCTCCTTTGTCTGGTCTGAGCTGTGTGCTCCAGGTGAAGGCCAAGAGTAATGCAAGCATCTGACAATCTACTTCCCACATGGAGAGACTGCATCTCCTTCAGCAGGCTTGTCTCTTCAAAGGTGCAAACTGCTCAGAGCAGTAAAGTCAAAATGAAATAGGCACTGTTGAAACTTTGCTTTCCTCTTCCTTTGCTTTCCAATGTGCCTAGATTTTCCAGTTTTGAATAACCTCTTGAAAAAGTGGTCCAGCCGTCAAACCTGAAATTCAGAAGCACTGATTAGCATCCCTGACAGGCAGAGCAGCAGAAAACCAGTCCCTGTGGTGTTATCGCAGTCATCTGGACACCGTGCCCTGTTTGGGTGGAGCATCCCAAGTAGTGAGTTTGGCTTCCTCAATGTGTCTTAGTCCTGAGCACACCATGGTTTGAGAAACTGAGTGAGCACCAGAAGAAACAGAACACAAGGAAATGCAAAAGAAGTCCTTAATTTGCTGCAGTGATTTACCAGCCATAAAAGATGTTTCCATGGTGCTAACATCACACAAAATTAGGAGCAGGAGCTTGATAAGGGTTTAAAATGATGAAGAAGAAACGGTAATTGTTCAAACAGAGCCGCTCTGCCCCTGTGGGGGAGCAGGGAGAGCTTTGCTGCTTCTGCTCTTCACTCGCTTTTCAGTGTGGTGAAGACCAGAATCACATAAACAGCAAACATTTTTAAGAATGCTTGTCTGAGTCTGCATCCAACCACTTCTCTCTGTCCCAAGGCCTCCTAATTAACATTTTTTTTTCCTATGGTTGGAAAGCTGATACTGATGAGCTGCTGCTGAGTGGATAATGGTAGATGTATTTGCCTCTGAGCTATTGGCAGCCAAATTATGACTTGACCCAAAGTTACTTAAAAGATCACATCAAGATTTTTTCTTACTTGCATATGGATGCAACTACTTGGTTACAGAAAAATTTAATCAAGGAAGGCAGCAGCAGCACAAAATGTGCCATGTGAGATCAGCTTCAAATGCTGTCAGGAAGGAGAGGTTGTGGGAAGCATTGCTTTTACAATATTGTGATTACACCAAATGCAAAATTTCACTTTGGATTTGCCTCAAACCAAACAATTTCTGAATTCTGGACAAATATAAAGGACTTCTTGAATCAAATTAAATATTGTATTCAACTCCCAAATGTTTTTTAATGCTTTCTTTTCATCAGAGAAGTGGGTTGGGCTTACAACACGAGCATGGAGGGATGGAATGTGTATTCAGCAGTGTGGTGGAAATAGGAGGATGCAGATAGACTGAGGTCCTGACCCGGGCTAAAAGATAAATTAAAGAAGGAAATTTCAGTCATGTCACATTTCAGAAGCATGTCCTGACTGCTGAGAATGCCTCCCCATCCCATGTAGTTTTGTGACTGGTGTTTTCACAAATTTTCTCAAGCAGCGAGTATTCCTCAGAATTCACAGATAACTAGGTCTTATTTAAACAGAATTTTTTCTTCCCAAAATCTTGTTCCAGGCAAAGACATAATTCAGAATCAATACCAGATATGTAGCAGAAGTCTGCCTGACTGTGCCATACAGAGGTAATAGAACCCGTAAAATGACCCCAGAGGGATGTGATTCATGCTTTCCCTCAGCCTTAGGACATGATTAGCCATTGTCAGTCCTATAGTGTATTCATCTCAGAGCTGCAGAACCTCTTTGTAACAAATGTATTCCTCCAGCTAAAAAGAGACAAAGTTGGCAACTTATCGTGTTGAATTGGAGGTTCAGCCATGTTTGGTGGTTTGTAGAACTTAATCCTCTTAATTTAAAGTTTTATTCAGTGTGGTTGCTTCATTCTGAGCAAATTTTTCAATTGACCCTCAGAAGATGGGGAATCATTTTCAGCCTTTGACAGATTTGATCTCTTATCATTTTTTAACTAGAGATTTGGAGATGTAATTATTTTAATGATTTTTTAATTTCAAAATTATCAATAGAAGGACTAATGAGTTCCTCACAGGGAAAGCTCTGCAATGAAATAACAGAAATGTACAGTAAGAACACAGCCTTAGAGCTGTTTTGGGAGGAGCTGTCTATGAGCCAACTCTAAGATCAAGATTGTTGCCATGTTCATTTTTGGAAGCCTCCTCCATTGATTTTTCATTTGTGTATTCATTAGACTGAAAGCCCACAAAGTGCAGTTGATAGTTGCCATCAATAGTCTGGTTTTTAATTCTTTTCAGATGAACTGATAATTCAGCTAAGTATCTGAATGGTTGAGGTTGCTTAATACCAGCCCACTACATTGCCTATCATTTTTTCTCTTGAAGGCCTTTGTGAAGTGAAGCAAGGGCACACGCACAGATTATCCTTCACTTTTCCTGGTGGTGAGATGCCAGCTTCCCTGTTGATGTCTATCGTATTTTTGCTGTGGAGCACTTGGGCACAACAAACTTGTTTTAAAGTAAATTAACAATCTGTTATTTTACAATGATGCAAATTGAAAATAGTTGTATCAGGCAGCAGATTAAAATGGTCTTTCCTGCCCATGATTCAGGTAAGATTTTGACCATTTCCTGTTCAAGGGCAGGGATGCCACAGGTATGGCTCTATTGTGAAGGTTCCCATTCCTTTGTTTTGGCTGGAGGTCTCACCACTCCTCCTTTTGTCCTCTCTTCCCCTCTGCTAAATGCTCCAGATGCAACTTCCAGGCTGTAACTAGGCTCTCATCTTCCCCCTGCCATGGTGGCTGAAGAAATAGTTACTGAACACGGAGAGCACCAAAGACTGTTCCTGGTTGAGACTGCTGATAAGCCTGTTGTTAGTGTGTTTTGCCATGAATTATCTGTATTTTCCATTTTTTAAATGACTAGCTGAAAGTTTCACAAAATTAAAATAAAATTGGCTTGCTAATGAAAATCAGAAAGATGTGAGAACTGTGACCTTGATAAACTTTTCCATTTTTAAATGTTTCTGGTACAGCATATTTATGCCCAATTGCAAGGAGCGCCTAGGAAAGGGTGCTACGAAATTGCCAGGCATCAGCAACCAGATAGCTGAACATTTTGATAGTTTTTGCATCCTGAGATCATGAAACACCTCACACTTCAAACTACTCTTGTTTCATGGATTAGAAGAGAAAGGGAACAGCTCTGGGTCCTCCGGTAATGTGCTAAAAATAAGTGAAAACCTTTCCTTTGCATTATTTTGTCATGCTTTAAATCTGTGTGATGGATTTTTTTTCCCCAAACAATGTGATAATTTAGGTAGATTTCTGTACTGGAAGCCACAACACAAAAGGTATGGTGAAATTCACAGAGCTTCTTTTGTATAGGAGCTGTCGTGCCTGAACATGTCAGTGGTTATTTTTAATGTCTCAGCTCTGAGACAGCACTTGCCAAAAGACAACTCCTGCAGCGTGCTCAGCACCCACGCTCCCTGCCCCAGCTGCAGGTGCCAGTGGAGGTGGTATTGGTGCAGTGGGGGTGAGGGTGCTGTGACAGTCGGTCTCAGGTCACATGTGGATCCTTGTGGCTCCCCAGCTGTGGCAGCCCCAGTGCTGTGGCCACAGGAACTGGCTGGAGTAGGGGCATAATTGCAGTTTGGGATGGTTTGCTAGAGGAGGTTAAACTGGGGTCTGTCACAGCAGGTTACAAGAACGTGCTTTTTTATTTTCCAGGTTTCCTAATATAGAGAGTTTCAGGCTTGCATTGAGGGGCACATTATAATCATATTTTTACTTTTTTTTTCTTCTGAAAAGAAATGAAATCTTATAAAGCATTTTATTTTGCCAGCCTGGTTATTCTTCCAGCATGGGTCATTACCAAATCACTGCATCGCTGTCAACATGCCTGAAATATTTAGCTTGCTTTAGTTACATTTCTCTTGAGCCCTGACTGGCTGTGTATGCCAGATAACCCAAGATGCGCCTGGAGCTTTGCTTTGAGAGTGGAGGTAAGTCATATTGTGTAGGCTGAGGTGTTCTAGCTTCTGCATACTATTGCTCATGCCTAACAGTCCTTGGAGTCACCTTGCTGCCTTACTCTACAGATTTTTTTAAGTGCTGCAGTGCTGTTTGTTACTAGGTGGAGAGCAAGACTAAAGACTGCTTTGAGGAGGAGATTGTTTCAGCTCTGAAGTGGCAGCATCCAGACCCTATTTAGATTATTCTTCTAGTCTCCTGTCTTCAACTGTAGTCATGCAGAGAAAAGCTGTTTACTTATTTTACATGGTTCCCAAATGTCATTTAAGCATTATTAACAGGAGGGTTACTACTTCCCAAATTTCTAATTAAGGTCTTCCCTTCAGTCTATTAGCAGTGTTTTTGTGGACACATTCTTTAATTAGTTCTGACTTTCTGACTCCAGTGCAGAGTAGTTTTTAACTACTGTCTGCAATGCCCATGAGTGGTGAGTCAACCTATTAAAAATTAAAAATCAATTTTAGTTTCACCAAATGAAGCAAGTGCTATTTCATCTTATTTTCATTATCAAAGCATCTGAGAGTGCAGGTAGTGGTGAGAGCTTTACAAACAGAGAGCAAAGACAGCCACCTTAACAGGTCCAGGGCAAGGAAGGGATTATACCTCCATGACCCTACCAGACGCTCATCTGAAAGCAAGCAGGGGATGTGTAGTAGAAGGAGATGCAAGATACTATATACTCGGTAGGACAGGGATGCTGAAGGCCTTAGGTTTTGATGTCTTCCCTGATGTGAGTGCTGACCTGGGCCCACCTGCCAGCAGCTCTAAGGGAAGGAGACTGACCCCACAGATGCTTCCCCTCCTAGTTATGCTGCTCTGCAAAGGCATCTTGTTTTTTCACAGCCTTTTTGCATGTCTTAGAAACTTCAGGCAGAAAAGCCCTCAAGATAATAGCTTATCCTAAGCTGAGGCCATATTTAGTTGGGTCCATATTTACCTTTTGAAATCATACCTATGCTCTCAGAATGTAGACATTCAGCCTGGGCCCAGTGCACACTATGGCTCCTATCCTGGGTGTGACAGGAGTGTGGGGTAACACTACATCAAATCCCAGCTAATGATTACCAGCCACCAAAAACTATTTGCATTCTCCCCTCCACCTCCCGCTGATGCCCTTGTACACCTTCAAGGAGACAAACTGGCAGAAAACTCCCCTTCTTCTGGCTGAGAATTGGAGCAGGGACATGGCTGAGCCTGGGCCAGGGCAAGAAGAGGAACCGGGTCCAGGGAGGGCCACCATCATCCATTCCAGTGGCTGCTAGTATTTCATCAACTGTAATGAGCGATGTGTGGACACTGGAGTATCCAGAGAGATTGGAGGGGTAAAGAAACTAATCTGGAACAAGGAAAAGGATGACTCCCCTAGAATATATGTGAGTATTCACATCTAGATTTGCAGCCCTCAGATAACGAATATTTTGAGGCACAAAGCTGTGATTGAGCCCTTTGTTCACACTGCCATGATTGGATGCACACTGGTACAGAAATCTGCTCAAAGCCACTTGCAAGATCAAGGCTTTTCTTTGTAGCTTGTTTGGACCAAAGATGGTCTCATTTTCTAAAATGCTTCACATCCCTGCAGCCTTTTCAAACAGAGAAAATGATGCCAGTCCACTGAAACATTCCTGTGAAAACTTTGTTGGCTCAGACTTAGTGCTCACCTTTGTACTCAGGCTTGATTTTCTAAGTGTGTGCATAATTATTAATGTATTCATTAAGAGTATTTCCCATGGTGTCAAACAACCCTAAATAGATATTAGAACAGAGGGTCAATCAAACCACTGTGCATAAATGCTGATAAAAAAATCTGCGAAGAACAGGTCAAGAGGAGTCTAATTACAGTGTGCATTTTGAAAAAGATTCACTTATCATTTTGGGGATATATTTTTAAATTTAAACACTCACACTTATGGATTCTGTGTTAACTAGAATTAAGGATAAATTGAGTTTTCACAGTTCCAAATACAAGGATTCTGTTGTGCATATAATTTAAAACATACTAGATCATATTAAATGCTCTTTTAAAAATAGTAGATTAATCCCAAATATTGACATTGTTTGTCAAAATTTCTTACTTGACTAGACAGTTTGCCACAAGTAGAACATATAAAGTATGCTCCAAAGTGTTTTCTGGGCAATGGCAGTATTCCCCAAGTATTTTGCTTGAAACAAGTATCATCTGAGTGGTAGAAATTATGCAGTACCAAATTACAAAGTGCTGGGAAAGAAGGTTCAATTCGAGGACCTTTACTGTAATTTTGGCTGAATGTTTTCTCTAAGATCAGGGCCAGCAAGGCAGAAGGACTTTCAGAGCTCGATTAATAGATTGAAAGAAGGTATAAAGAGGAAGAGTTTAAATGCATTTGACATTGGAGAATATTTTGGATGAAAGAACCTGGAGCTGAGTCTGACTGGGGGTAAGAATAAAAAACCTACTGCAAGGATAATTGAACAATGGGACATGTTGCCTTGACAAGTTGTGCAGTCTCCATCTGTGGTGGCTTCCAGCATCCAACAGGTCAAAGTAACATGATCTGAAGACAATGCTAGACTTGCTCTGAACAGTAGGTTGGACTTGAGGCCTCCTGAGGTCCCTTCCTGCCTGAGTGACTTGGTCCTTCTGAGTGAATGGGTCTATCACAGCCTAAAGTGAAGTGGTCTCCTAGCAAAACCTCCAATCCCAAACACCCGACAAAGTCAGTTTGGAGTTCGTCGAGTTTGGCTGCCCCAGAACAACCCAGAGCTCATGACCAGGGTAGGGGAGCTTCATCCATAACCAAGCCAGGATCTTTGCATGGCAATGGGAGCATGAGCTGCCCATCTGTAGAACCATGAGCTCTATTGCTACTGTCCCCCTGCCTAAAATAGGCCCAATCCATTTAGGTCAGACCTATAACCTTGGGGGCTGCTCAAGGAAACTATTTCCCTCCCACCAGTGGTGGGGAGAGCCTCTAGGAAAGGTACGGAAGCAGAAGAGAGGGCAGACAGGGCAGTGTTGGTGTCTGCACATCCCTGGGAACAACCTCCCTTGGATGGAGGACCCAGCCCTGGGCTTGGGGCCCCTCATCCTGGCCATTTTGCCTTGGTTTGCTTTCATGGTCCAGCACCTGCACTGCTGGGGTGCCCTGTAGGATTTATTGGCATGGAAGGACCCACACAACAGGCACAAATTGGGAATCACCCTTGATGGTCAGGTCCTCAAGACCCCTCTGCTTTCTCAACACAAAGGGACAATGTCTTCATGCACTGGCATGTGAACTCAGTGACACATCCATGGTCCAAAGGTGCCTGAAATCACCAATCACCAGGAGGATATTTGGGGACCACTGCCCACTCCCATCCCAAGGCGATTGCCAGGGATGGGGCTGTTTGGGGCTCTGGTGAGACTCTGTGCAGCTCTTCTGCTCTTTGACACCAGTGAAAAACCATGAGGCTTACCAGGTATCTGGACCCAGAGGAGCTGTGCTACCTGGTAGGTGAGAGGAATGACCCCCAGCATTCCAACGGACACCAGAATCACTGCAGCCAGGACTTGGCTCAGCACACATTAAACAAGCCCGGTGAGGAAGGGGAAAAACCTACCCACCACGTCCTCTGCCACCCACCAGCTGATTGGATCAGGGTTGCAGCCAGTTACTCAAGCACAGGTTGCAGGAGGCTTTTATTGCATCTCAAAAGAGAAAGCCTAACCTCCTTACATCTCCAGCAGAACATCCCACCTGTTTTGCAAATCCTTTGGTGGTATTAGTCATTTATGACTATTAGCAACGCTTTTCCAGGCCTCCCTTTGCAGCCGGTAACTAGGAGAAAAAAAATTATGCTGTAACGGATATTCTTTGTGTATCTAAATCACAAACATCAGCATTGTGATATCCTAACAGCTATGATCTTTATTTTTAGAATATTTAATCAGTTTGGATGCTTTTAGATGTATTTTATTCAGATCACTTTGCCCTAACACACCTCTCAATTCTGGTTGCTATGGCATAACAATGATTTCTCTTTTAGCTAAAAATAAACCTTCAGCAACAAATGTATAAGCCATTAAAAAAACCAAAAACAAATGAAACCAAACAAAAAGAAAACAAACTGTGATGAAAACAAAGCACCTCCCTATGCACCAATTCATGTTACCCCTCCACAGCTGCTTCTTTGGCGTCAATTCTACAAGGATGGACACTCCCTACCTCCCCTTTCCTATTTACTCACTTTTATATTCTGCTTGAAAGGGAGTCAAATGCCTAAAACATTGCAAACTTTTAAAATGGCATTAAAATCAAGTGCCATAAGAGACACTGCCTATCCTCAATGAGGCAGAACTGCCTGTCCTCAAAGCCTCTGTAGCTCCTGGGCTCTGTTGGGAGATATCTTTTCTTTCTTTGTAATGAAACCAAGCATGGGAGAAAAACCTCCCTCCCCAAAGAGGCTGATGGCAGAGAAAGTTGGGGCATAAGTTGCTTGTTTCCCCAGTGTGGAGGCCAGGTCCAACCCCTTACCTGCCCAGCAACCTGCCACCTTGGCAGGGTGGCAGGGGTTGGAGGAAGTCCTACTGCAGTCTGGTACAAGGTGCTCCATCCCTCCTGGTGAAAAATTCTCTCCTTTGCAGCTATATGTTTTGCTAAAAAATAAAGTGGTATGCCACATATTAAACAACAAAATTAAATTAATAAAACCGAAAGACAAATAAGTCACCTATGAGCATTTCCACATGATTTGCAAGTGCTGATTTAGAGGTGCAGCAGGCTACAGCCATGCTACAGCTCACAAAAAATGATGTTGGTAGGTTCAGGGAGGTGTTTTCTTTCACTTTTGATTACAAAAACCTTCCTTTTTCTTACAATTGTCCTGTGCATCCTATGCAAAAGGAAGAGGGCAAGTCTGGCCAAGTTTGTCCTGCCCTGCCCTCATGCCCAAATGACTTGGTAACCTCTGCACAGAGCCTTAGAAAGACGGGCTTCAGCTACGCAGATCCTAACACGCCTGTACAAGGGTGTGGAGGAGAACATGCAGCTTGTTCTGCTCCTTCCTACCAAAACAGCTGTTGGCCAGCCCCAGTGAACACAGGGCAAGATGATAACGTGGATGTTTCTGAAGTTCAGTTAGAGAAATGAGATTGAAGCAAAGAAACAAGTAGTCTCTCTGAGTTCATGGAAGATGACCGGGTTCTTTCCCAAACTGTCCATATTTGCCGAGTCCCTACGTGCGCTGGTTCTCATGCTCCTATTTTAGACAGCCTGTGAGACTGGTGCTTGTCTGTTTTAGTAAACACATTAGCTAGATAAAGGAGGGAGAGGAGCAACTCCTGCCCCCAGGGACTGCCTGGATCCTCTCCATGCAGCAAAGCTACTTGTCTTTGATGTCATCAGCACTCTGCTGATACCAATATACATATACATAAAATATACCTATAATGTTGCTGTCCTCTTTTGAAGCTGCTGTAATAGCAGAAAGGTTGGTGACTTTGTGAGTGCTTTCTTGTGAATCTGCTTCCTCAGCTGCCATGGTGACAGCCAGCAGGTTAATTCTGATGGTTCCATGGTTAAAGCCTGGCAGGTTTGGGGCAAGGAAAGCGATGTCCTCCAAGGCATGTGTGTCAAGGCTGGGAAGCTCAGCGGGCGTTCCTCAGCCCGCAGCAGAGGCATATGCTTTTAACATGCTTGAGACGGGTGCCTAGTCCCTGTCCAACAAAACTAGATGGAGCATGGGAGTTTTCTGTAATTAGCAGCTCTTTAAATCCATGAGATGCCCTGGGGCTCACCACTGGTGTGAGATGCTAGGACAGTGGCTAACCAACCCAGCGGGCTCAGCAGCTGAACTCCTTGTTTTACCTGTTTCTAATGCCAGCATTTTAATAACCCCCCCCCATCCCTATCTGTGAGAAGAGCAAACACTGCCAGAATACAGATGGCTTGAAATCTCATCCCAAATTTGTACCTATGTCCATACAACATAGGCCATCACTCTCCTACTTTTCTTCCCAAAACATGACCCCAGACTTGGAGCCTGTATTTGGGTAAGAGAACAAGGCTGTGCTTTGTAGATGGATGGATCAACATCTCAGGTACAACACACCACCGCTGGGCCAGCATCTCAGTTGTGACCTGGGAACATGCAGAGGCTCCCTTGATGCTCCTTCCTCCCCTTACTCTTGAGCTTTGATGAACAGACAGGGTTCATACCATCCCTGTTTCACTACTGACAGCAGCCACAGCAAAGAAACCAACCTCCTTACCACTACGGAGGGGCTTTTTGAACATTTCTTTTCCATAGTTGTACTGTCCAGCCTCCTCCTTCTTATATCTTACCAGCACAGGTTTGAAGGAGTGGAAGAGCACCACAGGTGTTTTCCACATGTGCTGTGTTGCTGAGCTCATGGTGGAGGGAGCCATGAGCTGAGCAAGGATGACAGGGAAGATGGAGTGAGCGCTTGTAGAGCCTTTCTGTGCTTCCTGCGCCAAACCCATGTCAATGCCCCGCCCCTTGGAGGGATGTGGTCTTCCACTCATTCTCTTCCTCCTCTGGAGTGTGGTAAAGAGTGAGAAGATGGTGGGTCTGTCTGCAGTTTCCAGGACATGGCAGGGGGGCTGTGGGTCCATGGCTGCTTTTCCCCCAGGGCCTGGCTCCTGGGGAGGGTGCACACCAGCCCACCAGCAGAGAAATTTCTGGAAGAGTTGCTTAATCTTAAAATTGCTTTTGGGAAAGACAACAAAGAAAAGCAGATCCCATACTCACGAAAGCTGTCTGTACTGGGCTTACAGAAACACTCCTCTGCTGTTCCACTCGAGTTTCTGTTTTCCTTTAGAGCTCACATTTTTTTCCGTCCTCCTGCAGGAGGTCAAGTCAATTTTAGAGAGCTTTAAAATCCCCATTGTGGTGTTTAATAATTTTTTCAGAGCATATTCCCTGTGTTCTATCCTGCTCCTCTCTTTGTTCATTATATCCATATTTCCTTTTGGAACATGTGGCTCCTATCAGTTGCAGAAGCCCCTTCCCTCCTGAAATTATTTATTCCTAGTTCATCATCTTGAAAATCAACTGTTTTCCAGCTCTGCTTTTAATAGATGTCATTTCTTTTCACAGAGCCCTAAACCTGGGTTTCTGAGAACAAAAATCCTTCTGTTGATTATCAGTATTGTCATTGTTTGGGCTTTATTTATATTGTTTCTTTCTACCTTTCCTCACAAAGACAGGCTAAACCCACTATGATGCACTGCCTATCATGACTGTCAACTATCTGGCAGTGTCATTAGTTTCACTGGAGCCAGAGGGATTTCTCTGCATTCAGCTAAATGTATTTGTGTGTGTTTTTCAAGCTTGAGAACAAAACAAAAAAAAGAAAAAAATTACAATATCTGAAAACTTTTGATAATTTATGGGTCTAGGTTTACACCTTGCTAGTAGAATCCCTGTGGAGGGATTCTACACAAATTGCCACTGGTCTAAAATGGGATCATGTGAATTAAAATAGCTCTATGCTGCCTGACTCCAAACTGCTTGGCATTTTTTGCTGTCATCTGTCTGGCAGACCTAAAACAGCAAGGGTGCCTCAAAACACAGCAGGTTTATGACCAAAAGACCCCTTAGAGCTGTTCAGTAAATACAAAGAGAATAAGGGGTTAAACCCCAAGAAATATTTTTATTTGAGTTTATCTGAAAAACCCACCCTGGGGGCTTCTTCAGGAAACATGGTGTTACTTAAAAAGAAGCCATACACTGGTGCACTCATGGCACTTCCAGCACTGAGTACACTACAAACATATTACTTTAAGGTCAAACAGGTAGCAAATATGTGTGAGAATCTCACATCAGTCTCATAAGGGCTTAAAAATCACAAGATTTTAGCGACCTCCTCCTCCTGTGAGCCACTTTCTTAGTCACTGAATTGTTTTCCTGCTCCTCGGACATCATCTGGGAATGGAGGAGAACTGCACAAAGACTGTGTGCTGGTCTCTGTTCATATGGGCAGCATGTGCTCCTGCCCCCTCTGCAGAAGAGACACTTCCAGATGACAGACAAGTATTTTAACATCACCATTAACTGAGAGCCTGGCTTGCTCCTGGGCACATCAAACATCTGCACAGTTGTGCCTTTTGGCACCTGGCTGCACAAATCACCAAACTACATCTGCAAGTCACCTCACTGTATGGCACTGCTGCCAAATCATTGCCTGAGGGGTGCATGACAGCTGAGGGAGGGAAAGGTGAAGGGGTTTTCATAGGTGTGTTTCATCAAGACTGCATGTTCAAAGGATGACATTTCCCTCTTGGTCAGCATGGGACCAGTTGAGAGCTGAGGACACTTTTTGGAGGGGGTTTGACATCCCCCTAGGACAATCAGTGTCTGCCAAGTGGACATGATACCTTTGTGAAATATCAAATTTTGGGCTATTGTCCAGTGGCCTGAAATATCCACTGAGTTATATGTGGTTGCCTATGCTGTTCTTCTTGCTCTGGTTTCACTCAAAGGCCTGTATTTTTGTTGGATGCTGTAAGAGAGATGCTTTCTTTAGCTTAGCACCATCCTTTGTAAAATCATGCCTGGAATAGGTATCTAATGAGGTCAGACAAAATACAAGTGTATTCATGTACTTAGATGTCTATGACTCACCCTGGCCACTCATGACACAGCCCTTGCTAAGGGTGTGACTGTGCTTAAAACTACAGGTACCCTGCATTGTACCTATGTATAGGTAAATATAAGTATACTCGCACGCATATGTGTATACGTACATATAAAAAGTGTGTAAATCTCTATTTATATTAAAAATAAATATGAAACTAAAACAAATATATATGTAGTTAGACTTTGATAGCACTACAGTCAAATGGATTATAATTCACCTTCGAAAGTACATGTTGCTATTTGCTGGTACTGTGAGTAGTTTGACTATTGGTTAGGTCTTTTTGTGTGTGCACATAGCTGCTGAATTAAGAAAATTAGCTGATTTCTCTGTGTAAAAGTATCAGTAAAAAATATGTAATAGAGGATGTTCTGAACTTGCACTAACTCCTCAACCAGTTCAGAAATCTAGGTGAGAGCATCCAGCACGTTAGAGAGGGCTCTTAGCCATAGCTCATTAGTGTTTACCTATCCCAAAGAAGTATCCTGCACCTGGGTCCTGTCATCAGGAGGTGAGAGTGGGCACAACTCCTCCAGAGCCTGCACTGTGGGCTGTTTTTCCACCTCATATACTGCTGTGGGCCAAAGCATACCTCCTTTACCCAGCCTGCTCACTGGCGATAGAAGTGTCCAAACTCCTCTGGTGGGATTCCAGATTTCCAGCTTGAGACAGATTCCAAGATTTTTCACATTGTTTGCATTCCAGATCAAAGCCAGATTGAAATTTCCCCGTAGACCATGTTCCTAGTGGAAAAAGAATCTCTTCAGGGTCAGAAAAAAACCTTATTTCAGTTTAAAACTGGGATCTTTTTCATCGGAAAAATATTTTGGAACAATTATTTAGAAAATATATATCAGAAAATGTCTGTTTCTCTACACATCCCCATATTAAAAGAAAAGATGTTAGAAGGTAACATCACAAGCTGCTCCAAATGTTTGTTTCCCCCAATTTAAAACAAACAAACAAACAAAAAACCAAACCCCCCCCCCGTATGTTCTAAGAGGATATTCTGGATTTATCAAAATGCTTCTGGGCATAAAATACCCAAGCAGAATGACCCCCACTTGGTTTCAGTTCCTTGAAGCCTCTGTAGGGGCTTGCTCCTTGCTCCAATGGTACACTCTGGTTATCCCCGTGGTAGCCACGGGAGCTTCAGCAAGGAAAAAGTTACTGCAGCCTCTCAGCCAAGTCCCACCTCAATCCACAGCTGCTCTTGCAGCTGCAAGGGAGGTAAATGCTGCCCTTGCTGCTCTCTGGGATGCTGGAGCTGGCCAAGCAGAGAGCTGGGAGACAATTTTTAGAGGTCAAAAGTTAATAGAACAGTTCTTATAACACAGACACCTTGATGATCAGTACACAGCTTTGGCAAGCAGTTTTGGAAAGCGCATGCATACTCCTCTGAGCTCCTTGAGCTCTAGTGTAAAAGGGACTCTGCTGTTAAATTAAAGTAGCAAAAGCACAAAAAGTCTTGAAGAACTTGCACAGCGAGTCTAAGAAATGCTGTGTCTGGAGCAAGGGAAAGAAGTGAGGGGATCCGGGAAAGCAATTCCTACGAGAGCCTCCTTCTGAGTAGGGCTGTCCATATCTGCACAAGGAAATGGTGTATGTGTGCTTATGGAGGTGGAGCTGTCTGCTCAGGGTTGTGTTTTTTTGGTCTAAGTTAATGGACCTGTCTGGAAAAAAGTAGGTTTGGTAAAACAACCACAGCAATACTTTCAAGTTTTTTCCTGCTTCTTTTCCTTGATCTTACTCTAACTTGTCTTTATTGGTATAATTAATGCAGGACTAAATCCTTAATAATCTACATACATATTGGCCACAGTACTGCTGTCCACGGGGGCATTATGGCATAGCTAGGACAGAGTCAGGGAGCTCAGAGATAATTGACTAATGTAGCAGCAGAAGATTGCACAGCTCATTTTGGTCTGCATTTTGTTGAGCAAGGGCCAAAGTATTTTGGCACTAACATACAATTTGATGTGGGACAGTTGAAAGGATCAGCCCACAAAACTGTTGTGACATACTGATAGTCTCCATACATCTATGTCAGTCTGTAAATACCATTTTCAGCCAAGGCTTTCTTGTGAATAGCTATAAGACTTGGAAAATTTTCTGTTCAGACTGGAACTTTCTTGGGCAATGGCAGAAAAAAACCTGAAAATTCCTCCTGGCATTCTGTGCAGCACTGGTGGGATTTGGGATCTGGGGATCCGAGCAATGGACACTTCACAGGAAGAGTGCAGTTTGTCAGTATTTCATCACCTGCCCTCACCCCATCACTCCTGCCTGCCATCTCCCAGCATTGATGTCCGTGTGGCCTCCCAGTGACATGGGTCTCACAGGAGACCAACAAGGGAAAGCATTTATAAAGCTGCTGTATTGGGTTTGCATGGCCATGTTTTGGTAGCAGGGGGGCTACAGGGGTGGTTTCTGTGAGAAGTTGCTAGAAGCTTCCTCCATGTCCGTCAGAGCCAATGCCAGGCGGCTCCAAGATGGATGTGCTGTTACCAAGGCTGAGCCAATTGGAGGTGGTGGTAATGTCATCAGTAGGACAGGGGTGGGCAAGATCCTGGGAGGGGACAGAACTAGGCCACCTGACCCAAATTAACCAAAGGAATATTCCATACCATAGGATGTCACCTCAGATATAAAAACTAAGAACAGGAGGAGCAAGGGGGTCATTCATTATTTACATTTGCCTTCTGGAGCACCTGCTACAGTGTGCTGAAGCCCTGATTACCAGGAAATGGCTGAACATCCCTTGCTGATGGGAAGTGAAGAATAAACCTTTTTTTTCTCTCTTTGCTTGTGCATGCGCGAACTTTCACTTTTGCTTTTTAAAATTACTTTATCTCAACCATCAAGGTGTTTTCCATCTTATTCCCTCTCCGCTGTCCAGCCAGGAAGGGGAGTGATAAAACAGCTTGGTGGGCACCTGGCCTTCAGTCTAGGTCAACCCACCACAGCTACAAAAGTTAAGTTAAGCAAAATTTCCATGTTAAAACAGTAAGCCTCTTTTAATGCTGTCTGCCAGTGGCGTCTAAAAAAGAAAAAGGAAAAATCACTCTTTAGAGTGGAAAGAAGGAAAGAGTTGCTAAAATTTATGTTAGGCTTGTGTGCAAAATCCGTAGATTATTCATGCTGGCAAACGAAGACTGGATATATCAACAAAGGTGTTAGAAATTGAGTTACTGAGCACCACAAATAAAGAAAGGTGCCTGATTGTAGAGCAGGGCATGAGCTTGAGATTGTACAGTTGCCTGCTTGCTACAAGTGCAGGTACAGGGTCCAAGTACCTTTTCTCTTCAAAAACAGAAATTACCTTTTAGATGGGTGTTTTTACAGAGTTTGAAGTAATGTCTGTGCATTCACCCACTAGTTCAAGATACCCATGAGCTTTCTGATCAAATTGCTTTGTTTTTTTGGATGCTGTTTTTTCCAGGCCCAGAGTTACTGGAGTAAGGGCACTGCTTGTTTTCACAAGGTGACATACCTGCAACACAGTAAAGGTGGTCAAGGTGGCCTCAGTCACTCAGTTACTAGTCTCATGTCCCTCAGTTACTAGTCTCCAGCAATGCCGGGCTGCCTCCCTGCAGCAAGGTATGTGCTACCACCACCCTCCTGCCTTGCCACCGAGGCTTAGGAATCCAAGGACAACAAGTTCACTCCTGTATTTACAAGTAACCTGTAGCTATCCCGCAGGTCTATCACTACTGAGACAGAAAGCCTGCCTGACCTTTGGTTGGCTTATGCTACATTTTAGCCTCATTTTCTGCCATGTCTTCAATTATTCATTCACTCAAAATTTGTTTTATAGGGTTGTAAACCAATGAGGTTACAACATTAATGAGTGTGTAAACAGCTTGGATCATACTCTCCTTCCCATTTCTCTTACTAGCTGGATTCCTATGTTATGGTATCTGTCTCTGATTTGATAGGTCAGAAATTCTTACTATCAGACTGCCAATTTCATGGGCCAGTTCCCTCAGAACCGGGGATGGAGATTATCTGGTCTTTTTAGCTGGAATATATTAAACTCTGAGTTTAGCTTCCATCTGTAGTGGGGTAATTTCCATTTCTCTGAACATTTCCATTAGTCATCCTGGCTCTGACCCTGCAGTCTAGATAATTATTCTTATTGAATTTCAGTGCCATGCTAGTCTCTTATTTTTTGAGACCTGAATAAATTGTTACTTCTTTAACTTGAGCAGGAAGCTGAATGTCAGGATCTCAAAGATAATTTCATTTAGGAATGTAAATCAACAGGAGGAACCAAGTGGCTCTGAAGAAGTTTTATTTGTTTGCTTGCAAGGAGATGTAAAGTCCAGATCAAAACACTCTGAGGGGTTCCCTGCTGCCTGTCCCAAGCCCATATGGATGGCGCTGGAGCTGCCAAGCCCAGGCTGGGCTTCACACAGAGCTGGGGCTACTGTCACTCTGGCCACCCTATCCCACCAGCAGCCAACTGCAATGCCTCCAGTCCAAGCACACAAGCTCCCACACAACATTTTGTTCATCTTTGAGAAAATTTTGTCATTAGCAGCTTCTTTTAAGTCCCTTATTTGAAAGGTTAAGCTGCTGATTCCCACATGGGTTAAGCAATCCAATAATCAGTTTTTGTATGATCCCTTCTTTATGAAAGAGTAGGACATTTCTTCTTACCCCAGTTGTACACAGTATTTTCACATTGCCAAACACTCCTAGGAGGATACAATAGCTACAGAGGTTTCTGCTACTTCTTTTTTCTTCTTTGCAAGGTCTAACCAGACCCAACTAGGGTTATTTCTCACATGTTATGGGGTTATGGGGTTATGATCTCACAGTCTGATCTCAAATGCGTGATTTCTTTCTTTTCCCTTCCATTTTTTCTTTCTTGGTCTCCACTCACAAGAGCGTTTATGAGACAGTTATGATGTGCCCTGTTGAGACTGGAGTCTTTCCATGCCCCTTGCCCTTCCTGTCTGGGGTACCATTTTCTGGTGTCCTTTGGTGAGTTGTCCAGAACAGAGTGCAGAGGGACAGCAGTGGTGTTGGTGATGCCTTCTCCAGCAGCCATGTGCCATTCCTCAACCCCTGCTACCTGCCACAGCCAAGCTAGGCTCACCAGCCTCTCACTTTCTGCTGAGCACTCTTCACTGTGCCATCTTCGTGGCCCAGGGCCATGATGCAACCATACAACCCCCTGCATCAATGTGATGGGAGAGGTGCTACACTGCAGGAGCAAGAGACATGGCAAGATACAACAGCCATGACACAGAAAGTTGAAGACCCTTTTTCCATAATTTTATAATATGCATTTGTAATCTTTCCATTAACTTAATCCAAATCTGTCCACTTGGTCCAAGGTCATCTTCTAGAGTTTTTCTATAAGCAGCTGTATGGATAACAAAGTAGGTTGAGATAATGTCACTCTTGCTTGGCTTGATGACAAGTAAGCTGCTGCATCCAAGAATGGGGCTGCTATTAGTAGAACTATTTTCCAGCTAATAATTCTGGGCTCTAGGTCTTTCAAAGATGTGATTCTCAAGAGCACCTATTTCTGATGAAACTGTAAAGCATTCCCCCACTTCTAAAGCCACTACTAGGAGTGTGTGGCAGAGCACACTGAGCCCCTTTCACAGTACCTAGTTCCTCAATCATCTCTTCCAAAATTAGCTGATAATATCCCATGTTTTCTCTTTGCATTGGTCTCTCTGTTTCCTTAACAGGTGACAGATAGGTCACTTGTTCTTTCCTCCTGTCTGTCTGTCTTTCTATCCATCTATTATCTTTTATCTATGTGTCATGGTCGTTGCTCTTGCTCCACCACTATCTGTACATTTTCTTCACTCTGATCACTCAGCGACCTGCTCCCCAACGAGTTTGCAAACACTGCAGTTGTGTGTTTCTGATCTTATCCATAATGTACCTATATCAAACCTAGTCCTTCACCCTCTGTGCTTCAGACTATCTGAAAGCTTTTTTTCCACATCAGGGTTTTCCTTCTGTCCTTCCTTTTCTTATTCCTTGGTCCATAGATATCTCTGCTTTTGTCTCTGTCTCTGTAGTACGATCAAGTACATGACTTTCCTGAGTCTCACACAAACTCCTCCTCCTCCTAATTTTTTTTTTTTAAACTCTTCTATTTCTAGGCTTGTCAGCATTTATCCCACCAGACTGGTAGCTTAGGCATATGGGTGAAGTGAAGCCTTTTTGCCAAGAGAAGTCCTGTTCCTGGAAACGTCTATTATTGCATCAAGAATGTGATAATGTTATGTTCATGCTGTGCTGCAATGGGTTTTCTTTGTCCTGGATTCCTGAGTCCTTCTCAACATCATTATCAAAAACTTAAAAGAATTTGCTGATTATTTGGTGCAAGTTAATCAAGCTGACAAGTAGATTAACTGCATTAATTCATTTAGCTTTTACTGGAGTTTACTTCTTCAGCAGTTATTTGCTGAATTTGAAGATTGCTTACTTCATCTTGTGGACAAACCTTTGTGTATTATCCACCTCTGTAGGTACCCATTGCTTTTATCTTTTAAGGTTACCAAGGCAGGAGTAGATGTACAAGACAGCATCTTAGCTTATCTGCCCTGCCCCCTGGCCCCCTGGCTGTGTCTGGAAATGTTGAGATAGAAGTGCCACTGACTCCTGTTGGGATCACATGGGCAGTTGCACCTCTTGGGTTTGCCAGACACAACCTGGCAGAAAAGAAGTGCTCCAAGGATAGCAGTAGCAAACCCAAGTGATGTGATGACGTCAAAACAAGCCTTCAGGCCAAAAGGCTTTTGCAGACATAGATTGAGCTGTTTCAGTAGTCATCATACCCCCTGGCAGCTGACTGTAGTCCCCACTTGCTGGGATTGTCACCATGACAGCAGGACCCTACCACGAGACATGTGAGCACTTGTCATGCTGCTGTGGTGTCCCTTCGTTATGCTAAAATCCCTGGTGATGTTGCACTGAAATGGGAGCACTGACACAATTGTGTGGGAGCACTCACACAATCCTTTGTAAGGCTGCCTGTGTGGCTGCCCATCAAGGGGAAGTTATGAATATCTGGGGTGGGATTCCCTCTCAAAAGTGATCACCTAAATATACACATCTAAATATAGGTGACTAAAGATGAACCAGATACAAACATCCTACTGCAGTTAATGGAGCCTGAAGAGTGACTCAGATAGTCAGATTTAGGTATCCACTGGAAGGTGAGAGGAATAAATTTAGAAGTCCAACAATTGAAGCTGAATCTCACCTTTGATGACTGATAAAATCTTCATCATCTCCAAAGGTTTCCTAAATTGCTATGCCTGTAAATCCAGGCACTTGGTAAACAAGTGAAGGCTTTTCTGCAAGGTCAATCACAGACCCAGCCAAAACTAATGGTTATCCCCCAATCACATGCTTTCTGCATCCATCCTTGGACTGGAGAAGCTACTCCACTCCCCATCTCATGTCTCTTGTGCTAGAGCTGGAAGGAGACCAGTGACAGCTTCTCTCGTGGCCCACATGTTGTGCCACAGCCAGGGCAGGTCAGCAAAACAGTTGGGTAGTAGACCAAATGGCTGGGAAATATTCACTATTTCCTTTTTATTAGTTGTGCAGTTCAGTATTTGGAGAGAGAGCATGTGTTGGTCTGAGAATGGTATCCATGTCAACATGTGGCCCCACCCTTTCCTCTCTTAGTCAGGGCAGAATGGCTTAGTGCTGCTGCTCCTTTTGTCCAGTTAAACTGCAAGGGAGGTACATTCTCTTTGCCATTACTGCCACCTCTGATCTCTGTTTCAAAACTAACTTTCTGAAAGTCAGGGGGAAAAACATTTCTCTTCCTGCCCAGCACAAGTATGTTTGGCTTGTTGAGGCAAAGGGTTGCAGTGCCTGTCTTTCTGCACTGCAGCAGCAGCAAATACGTCTCACAGGAACATTCAGGCATTTATTTGCTCTAAGATATGAACACAGAGACTTTTATTTCCACAGCCTAACCTGTTTAACCTTGTTTGTCTACTAACAAATCCCATTTAAGTGCTGTTCTTTTTATTTAGGTCGCTGTTGCACAACAAAAAAAGTTCATCGGGAGAAAAGACTCTGTTCATGTCAGAACTTTCTGAGGAAAAACAGGTTTGAGTTTGGGTTTCATTTTTTTCATTTCAAAGAGGTCCAAACCATTCACAGAGCTCCTCGGTTTTTTCACTGATTCTGCAGCTGATGCACTCTGGGTGATGTTGTCTGGGAACAGACGGCTTCCCATTAATTTCTTGACCACCTGGCAGTGATGCAGCAGCAGCACTGGGAAAGGATGGCAGTGGGGAGCAGGTCGCTCTCCCCAGGTATGTTGATCCATCTGGCAGGTTGTCCTGAGGCCACATGGGGACAAGGATAACCAGGAGTGGCCTGTGCACCAGCCAGCTTATGCTGTTGCACTGGGTGCCAAGCAGGGCCATGTGCCATGCATCCCTGTGGGAAACAACCATCCTGAGGGGAAGTACGACTGGCATGTTACCATTTGCATGTGTACATTAAACAGCACTGATTGCAAATTAACAATCTTTTAGCCTACATTAGAGTATTGTCATTGAATAACTGTGCCCAGCATGAAAATTGCCATTGATGGTAGGGCAATTTAAGAATGAAAATAAGTGCCCTTTAAAGCAGGATAGGCAGAGATACATCTTCTGCAACCTGACAGCTTTTCCAGGGTAGTCCAACCTGGGCAGACAACTATGCTGAGAAAATACAAATCAAAATGCTTCCAGCAGACCCTGAGGAAAACAAAGAATTTGTCAGGATTTCTTAACTGAGCACAGACTCTTGGCAGCATGTTCCAAGCACTGGTATGATCAGTCCCAGAACCATGCAGCACTGAGGTGGGGTGTCCCAACAGCAGGAGCCAGGATTTGCCCCTGGGTGATGGAGGTTGTTGTCTAAGTCATGGTGCTTCAGCCAGCTCTGTGCCATGAAACCACTCTGGGCACCTGAGGTTGTGCTTCTGGGGGATTGTGACAGGCTGGGACCAAGACCTGGTCTGCACCCAACATGGGCACCAAGTATTTCAGGGAGATCTGTGGCTCTGTGCAGAGTGCCTTTAGCAAAGGGATTTGGGTACAGTACAGAGTGCACATCGTGCTCATGCAAGGCGAAAAAAGGGGGTGGAGGGTGGAAGCAGGGGAGAAAGGAGGCAGCTGCCTCATGCATGAAAAGATTTGCCAAATTCCCATGGTTAGATTTAATAGCTGGGTGCTGCAAGCCCAGGAGAACAATGTAATTTATGTCATTACTGCTAAAAGGCTCGTTTGATGGCAAGGGCTTAATTTGAGTTGTCTGAAACGTTTAACAAAGGGGAAAGTGAAAACAAACATGAACACTGTATTAAAAATGATGAGGATTTGGGGGAAACTGCCAGGCACATTTTTCCAGTGGCACAAAATTCTCCTCTGAAAAGCTTCTCATTTTGCCAGTGTTAACTCTAAGACATGAAGCTGGAGTTAGAGGTAGAAGGAAATAGGTTTTGCTTTAACTTCACAAGTTGCTGGAACAGTAGTTAGGTCACCCTGTTGTGCTTGAATAGCAGAAGCAGTGGTGTGCTTTTTTCATTCAGTATTAATTTTCTCTTCTTGAAAAATTACTTCTTAAGCACCTTTTTAAAGTATTTTGGGGATGGGAATGGAAGGAGGCAGAATAGGTCCAAAGGGAGGAGGTCTGGATGTTTGTGCTAAACCCACCTTTTCTATGAGTACATTGAATACGACACTTCTGCTCTCACAGGAGCAAAAGCAATGAGTGCAGCTAACCCTGCTGTTTTGCCTGTTTCTGTACACAGTGCTATTTTTAATGTATCATCTCACACAGCATTGAGTGGAGAGTGGCGGGAAATCAAGTTAAAAAAATCTGCTGCTTCATGAAGGCACCACCACGCCACCCTCTTAATTCTATCTGCTATGAGGCCATATGATGCTGGGTACTGCCGGTCCTCTCCCCACGCCTCACCAAATGCCACTGTGCACTGCAGGGGAAAGCGCAGTTCACAGGTAGTAAATTCATGGGTTATTTCGGTGATGTGTTGAAGTGGGTCTGGGTGCCTTCCTTGTCTGTCTGCTCATCCTCTGTTGCCGAAATGCACTGAAGGACTCAGGCAGCCTCGGAGTGAAAAGTGAGGCAGCATCAACCTCTGATTTACCATTTGGGCTGAAGGACTTCTCTGGGGTTCTTTTGCCCTGAGCAGACATCTGGCATCAGCTGCCATCCTAGGCAATGTCCTCCTGCAGCATTGCTTAGGGTAGTAGTGCTGATACCAGGAATTCACCGCACAACCTGCAGAGAGCTGTGCCTGCCTGTATTTGCCCACCATTTGGCACTGGTTGGACCACTGGGAACAGGCCAGGTGCTGAAAACCCCTTCCCTGAAGAGGCAGGTGTTCCTTACACCAGTTCCCACTCCCACCATAAAGGCCTTCTTCCTTGTGCAAACACAGACAACCATTCAAGGGGATATTTGAGATGATGGTCAGCTCAGCTTCGTCCAGCAGGGCTGATCTTTGCTTGCTGTTAATGGCAGCTAACTGGATAGCAATGATTTTGCAAGGGAATTGCTGCCAGGCCATTCAGATTATCTGCTTCAGCACTTTGAGAGACAGCTGGTAAAGCAAATAGTAACAATCCAGAGAAATTATCTTTATTTGCCTGTAAGCACAGCAGTATAATGCGAGGCTCAAATGAGTCTCTTTTGGCACACAAGGTCAGTGTTGCCTTTTGCATATGACATACATCAGAATAGGTCCCAGCCCCACACAGCATCTCTTTACCAAGAAGCTGCATTTCAAGATTAGATGCATTTTGTTGCTCTTGTCAGAGATCAGCTTACAGAATGGGTTGGCAGTGAAATCTGAAGTTTCATGTGTGCAAATACTTGAATACTTTTAGATGAGTTTTAAGAATACATTATTATAATTTTTCTTGCTCTAAGATTTGTTGCTACACACAGGAGATGGCCACCAATTTTCCATCAGCTTCAGTGGGACAAGATGCAGGATATGCATCCCAAAAAATCCTGATTTTCATCATGCTGATCATCCCATTGCTCCTCCTTTACCCCTTTATGCAGATAATGTTAACATGGCAGTTTCTTATAGTGTAAAATATGCCTTTTGTTGAGCAAGCCAGACCCACAGACTGAAAATCTCTGTCATTTAAGGGTTTGACATTGTTTTTCTGTGCCTGTCTTTGCACAGGTGTGTGCTTTGTTTTCCCATTCTCCTCTGACTCTGAAGCCAGGGAAACAGTGCCAGGAGAGACAACGCAGGCAGCGGTGCAGCTGCTGGGGCATAAGCATCTCAGGCACTTTGCAATGCACAATTACACAGGACTTGCACAGTGGTGAGGCATTTGTGTCAGGACCCCAGGAAACTTCTGCCCTCTGTCTCAGCTGCCACTGCCTGTGGGTCCCCATCTGAGCTTTGCTGAGGATGCCGCAGGGCTGCAAGGGCTGGGTGAGGACAGGCATAGTGCACACAGCCAACACTGAGCCAACCTGCTTGCAAGAAACAGCTCTTTTAGTTGAAGGACCTGCTGTCTCTCCTCTGGCTGGCTCTTCCGTGGAGGTTTCCAACAAAGAGATGGCTTCAGTGCTGCTGCCAGCTTGGAGCGGGTGCTGCACGGAGATCTGACTCAGACATGAAGGTTGCCAGATACCCACCAGCTGGCAGAGTATTTTAATCATTAATAATGGTAGGATTAAATGCAAAGCGTCAACTATGTTTCAGAATGAGCAAGGGTTCTCAGCCTTACTGACTCTTGCTTTTTCTTACAGGATCCAGATCCAGCATGGATGGTGCTTCTGGAAGGACCTTCACCCTCCTTCAGGTTGTGTTCATCACGTTCATACCATACCTGCACTGTCAGTGCCACTGGGTGAGGAGGTCACCAGAAAGGGCAGACATTCCTGGCATCAACATATAATGAACATTTGTCTGACTCCACTGGACCATCCCATCCAAGGCAGAATATTTGATGGACTTTGTCTTTTCCCCTGTTTCCAGCAGTGGCTAATGAAATTTAAAGGCATTGGTTTGAGCAGTTCTGGAGTACTATGGCTGCTGTTGTGCTTTTATTCTTTCCCATCACTATGCATTTAAGTGTTGTATCGGTTTCAGCATTATCAATTCCCTAAATGTGGTTATCACGTGCACTAAGTCCACTGCCTTGTATTTGTGCTATCTTCAGATGTTTTCTCTTCTGGTGTTGTACGAGAAGGTGCAAGGACTCTGCTGGATCTACATTCGCTGTACTACTTAACAGTTGCCACATCTTCACTTCTTAGTCTTATTGTATTAGTCTCATCTGTACCTTGAACAATTCTCTTTTTTACACTGCTGACTGCAGAAGTTTTGTGTATTGATAATTCTTCTCATTCTTGTCTCTGGCTCACTTTGCTGTTTCTAATGTATGCTGTGAAATGGCATGCTAATAATGCTCTGCAATATTTCAAGTGGGGGTACAATAATTTTCTAAAAAAGCTCAATAGTTTGTCAGTGTTCAGATTTGCTATCTATTTCAAGTCCAGGTTATTGAACACAATGAAATGGAATGATACTGGATCAAGGTAACTTGAGTTAGTCTAGGACATATGGTCCTCATGAAAACTTTCAAATCTTTCCTTTCCACATGCATCTTAATAAGGATTTCCACCCACTGCTGTGCTATGTATCTAGTTTTCCCAGCTAGCACCAGAGCCTCCCAGTTTTCCCTGGTATTTATGAAGCCAGTTGTATATCTTGCTACCAAACAGTTCTGCCTCTGCACTGCTGTTCCAGATCATTAACAACTCTATTAATCACTGTTGCCAGTTTGGAAGGAGAGCAGACCCAATTCTTCACCTCTTGTTGCACTAAAATTAATCATTTTTCCTTTGTCCTTTATCTCCTGCCTGTTTCAGTTGATAATCAGAAACATCTTTTGCCCACTCTTGCCATTTTGGTGCCTTGAGTACCTTTACTACGCGAGTAGGTATGACAAGTTTGACAGTACCAGCAAGCACTTCTGCCAGATAGTTTTTGCTGACCAAATCCCAGAGAAGCTGTTAGGACTGAAGAGGGCCCCAGCAGGGCATGGTGCCCATCTTTGAGCAGAGTGGGGAGTTGTAGGAAGATAAACTTAGCAGACTTCTGTGGTGTAAATAGGATGGCATTTCATGGAAGCACTTGAGTGTAGCCCCCATTCAGTACTAGCAGTACTATTTCCTATGTTTACAGTCCAACAGCCAGCCTTTAAGAAATGGAATCACTTGAACTGTTTTCATGAATGTCCAGGGTAGCTAAAGGTGAGAGATGCTTGATACTACCTATCCCATGGCCATAGAAGAGGCTTGTGGGGAGAAGGGCAGCCTGCAAAGGCATACAGTACATTTGTTACTACCAGCAGGAAAGTTTGCAAAACAGTGAATTTCAAATGCCTGCAGGACAGGCACTGGAAGTGAATTTCAAATTCATGTCAAGCACCGGCAAAAGGAAGTTGCTTCCAAAAGCCACACTCAGTCAGGGAATAGATACACCCCACGACCTTGCATCCCATCAACACTGCCTCAGTGCCGAGAATCTCAATTAGCACCGGCGATGCTCACAGCAAACATTAAACGAGCATCTCCTGGGCTGGAACAGCTCATTCAAAGCTGTTGGGTGAAGAGAGAGCAAGTTGTCACTAAAACTTATCACCTGTCTAAAGGAGAAGGTGACAGAGTTCGTGAGGCCCTCAATAAAAACTGCTTTTGGCTCAAAAATATGCAGAGAAAAAGAGTGCAGTGAAGTAAAGAGCCCAGCTACTGTCACCCTCATAAGGCCATCCTTGATTACTGCATTTGAGGGAGGTCAGGCAGGGAGGCCCTGCTTTGCTGCTTCCAGTTTCTAATAATTATTGCCTGCATGACAGGTGGTGAGCATAGGTTTTGCATGCGGCCTCGGAGGAGCTTGAACTCACTCTCTCCCTTGAAAAGCTAATGTCTTTCTTCACTGATGAAGAGGAAGAAAGCAAGGACACATGGGCATGCTTTGCAAAACGAGCATATGGCATGGGATGCAGGTACAAGAGCATCCCTGACCTAGCCTTCATTTAACAGGTTACAAACAAAACTCCACCTGGCAGCCAAGGAAGAATGCTAGCATGTGTCCCACAAAAGAGACCAAGAGCTGGTGCGGATGGAGGCACAGAGGGCTGGTTACCAGCCTTTTTCCACCAGCAAGGACAAGTGGCCCTTGGTTGCAGCTCAGCAAACAGGAAGTCTCAGGAAGGAGGCCCTGCTCCCAGGCCTCTGCTCCACAATTACTCTGTCATCAGCAGAGGTGGCCAGCAGCCTCCACAGGGGCACTGGTTCTGCTATGGTGATGGCCCACACCAGCCATCTGGGACCCCACAATTCCTTGGGTGTTTCCTCCCCTTTATCACTTGATCTTCTTCACTCAGGCCAGGGCCAAACTCTTCCTCTGGAGGGTCAGCCAGCTCCCACCAGCCCTCATTTGACAGTGTCCAAACTCTCTGACAGCTTCATCTGGGAAGACGCTTTTGTGTCTGCCTTCCTCTTCCTTGCCCAACTCTAAGGTGTGTAGGTCTGAAAAAATATTGAATTTCCTTTTTTTTTCTCCCGCCCTAGAGGCCATTTCAGAAAACTAATTTTACTGGGAGATGTCAGCTGTCCTCAGCCTGAAAATGTGGAGGTTTTTCAAAATTGTTTTTAGCAGCTCTAAGAAAGCATTTCCCTATAGGTACATGTCAGCAGAGACTGCCTATTCGAATCACCTCAAAAGGATCCTTCAGAGCAGCTTTCAGACACAGGCAATTTTGATAGTGAGAACAGGCATTTCAGCTATCACTTTTGCTTTCCTCTTTAGGAAAGAATGAACATCTAGCTTTTTTTTTTTTCCTATGGCTTTTGTTGGATTGCTGTTGTTTACATGGGTAAATTTCACAAACTGATTTCTCTCCTGGAGCTCTTTGCATATTGCTCTCTCTCCAGCTGCAAATCCCTCTATCAGTAAAAGCAGTTACTATTATTAGAAACTTTTCTCCTCGTTTCTCCTGGGTTTTGCATGACAACAGAAGTCTATCTGTGGAATCACTGTTTCCTTGTTCCGCTCAGGGTATCCCATGAACTCACTCATAAACTGGAGTGCACCACACTGTTTGCTTAAATAACTGGCTGTAGGAAGATCTGTCTCCCTTGGTGGGGTCTGAAGAGTCCTCAGAGGGGCTTGTTATTTACTACCACGCTGCCAAACAGACCGGCCAGCTTGCCATATTTGGCCTCCGAGATCAGGTTCAGAAAGCACTGCTCTGTTTTGCCTTCTCCCCCAGCAGTTAAGGATCCGGAAAAGCACTCAGCATCTAGAACCAAGATGTGTAGAAGAGAATAGTTCCCTCCTCACTTCCTTGTTTTCCATCCACCAAGCCAGAATGCACAGATACCCCACAGAAAGCATCTTGTATTCCCTCTGATGATTACAGTTTTGAGCAGAAACATGCTATTACAAAAAAATGTACCCCTCTCAGTTTGTAACAGCTCTTTTAAATAATTCCTGCCAATTTACTAAGCCTGACCTCATGTTTCCCTGACATCACAAAGGCCAGCTCTATTCAGGCTGTCCCTTTCCAGGAGATTCCTCATTTGAGCTCTTGAAATGCTTTTTGTCTCTTTGGCCACATACAGCACTGAAAGGACTAGAGCAGAGATTATATTTACCCAGACTATTTCTATAAGCACAAGATCTACAGAGTCACTTCTTACTGCATCAGGATTTTTTAACACGGGAAAAGAAAGACTGAAGCTCCAAGTTCCTTTAACAAACAAAAATAATGCAAACTTAATTTCCTCTCTTGTTGCTTTACATTCTGTATATGCTGATGCACTTAGAAGCAGGGTGGTTTCAGAACCAATAGTTCTTTCACCATTTTTTTAGTTTCAGGGTTTAATTTTTATTTTCATTTATTGTTACTACAGAGTAGTAACTTTTAGTGACAGGAGTCCGGGGACCTGTTGTGCTATGGTGCATTCCTTAGAATGAATAACAGTCTCTACGACTTCCTTTCTACAAGTGTGAAATTAGGATATAATGCATATATTTCGCTCATTGCCTGAGAGTATGATATATTTATAGACTATAAACTCAACAAAGAGAAGACAAAAAAATCTGTTATTTCACTGCAAGAGATTGTTAGACCATTAAAACAAAAGGCTGCTGGTAAAGCTTACACGCCTTACATTTGGATAAATTACTAGTAAAGGGTCTGTTAAGCATCAGCAGAGGAAAGGATTTCTTATTCCCAGCAGTGAATGTGGCACACATGCAAAGGTGTCTCCCTACTTCAACCCAGAAAAGCTGTGAAGAACAGATCATTTGAGATCCTCCAACTCTGGGGTCTCAAGTTTAACTCAACTTCGAGGCGCTCGGCTGAGGAAAAACCAAGTGCTCATCTTTTCCAAAGTATTTTAAAATTGTTGTGCAGAAAACAGAAGTCAGTCTTAGCTGGAAACTGATTTTGCTCTACCTGATTATCAACTGTTACCTTCTTCAAAGCATTCAACAGACAGTTCCAGGGTATGTTAGTTTTACTGACTTTTAAGATAGGCCTTCAAAAGCCTGCTTTACTATCAGTGTCGGACTGGTCCTGGCAGAACATTTTAAATGCTAGTGTACTGTAATCTCTATATGACAAGTTTTGTTTGATTTTAATTTGGCTTTTCTGTAGGAAACCTTTCAGTTTCCATGACTATTCAGAAAACTACAGGAAAAGCTCCTGCACTGTGCTCTCACCTTGTTGCTTCAGTCAGTATTAGAAGAGATAATATTGAGTGTTTTGCCAATGACAGCAGTAACTTGTGCTTCCTGAGAAATGGACAGGGAAGAAAAACCCCATCCTTTGAAAAACCTCAGGTGTGTTGGTAGACAGACATTCAGAGAAAGGGAAAACATCCTATGTGCCCTGATGCAAGGTGTCCTAATCACCTCCTGTACTTTCAGTGACTTGTGGGTGGCCAAGTCCTCTCTTCATGCCCTGAAAATCTCTGAGAGAATTCACTTCTGCATCTTGCTTCATTTGTCCCTCTGGAGAGGGTCCCCTGAGACTGTGACGTAACGTTTCCAGCACCAAGCACTTCAGATCTGGCTTGGAGGCAGGGCAGGCATTCCAAGGGCCAAGGCCGAGCCACCCGGCAAGGTGGCCTGGTCTGCAGCTCCCCTGCAGGTAGCAGAACATAGGTTTTGTTTAAGGCTGTTGTTAGGGTGGTGTGCAGAAGGCATATCCTAGAGAAAGCCAGCTAGCAATGTGACCACGGTGTAGTACAGTGGGCATTTCCCAGCACTGAAAACCCACACAAGCAGGACCTCGCAGTCTGGGGCATCAAGCTGCTTTGCTTGTGGTGTCACTCAGAGATATTAACACATCCGAACATCCTAACAAACCTGACAGCACAGATGCTGAATTGCCCTGCCGATACACCTTTGGCAGTATATTTATCTCAGTCAGTCCACAGTTGCTTCAGCAATCAGGCAACAGCCAGAGCTTTTCTGGAGTCTGTCCACACAAAGCCAAGGCAGTGGGAGGTCTGCTCTAAGGGGATTAGAGGGGATCTCTGCTTAATTAGTCTAAGAGGGCTGATCTTCAAGATTATTTCTTACACAGAGCAAAAAGAGCTACCAAATGGTCTTAGGGTCAGTCAATTACAGCACATATCGGGTGATGTGGCAGAAAACTCCACCAGTTAAGACTTTCGATCCAGAAGAAACCCAGTAGCAGAGATAGCTGGGACCATACTGACACACAACTGGTCAGGGGAAATGCAGGCCATAACCCTCACAGAGTGGCAGAGCAGTGACCTCTGAAATCACAGAGGCCCGATTAGCCCAGCTTATCTGAAAATATCCTCCGAGGTGGCTCCACAAGGGAGAGCAAGTGTTCAGCATGCAATGGTTGTGTCGTTCCTGACGAATACGTGGAAGAGAAGGATGGCACTCAACATTTTCTCTGATGGACAGAACTGAAGGGTTGTTTTTTAAGGAAAATGCAGATTTAGGAGCAATTACATCGTCAGTTAAAGTAGCTGTGTATTTCTAAATATACTAAGTCCCAGCTGTGGTCTGCAGGGAAGCTTTGCTAAAGAAGGTGAATCTAGCAGCTGCTGCAATGCTAATCCAGCTTTCTTGGTGCTCACAGCACCATTGCAGGAATGTGCTGCTCATCACTAAGCACCCACACTATGTGGTAGACACTGTTCATCCAAGGACTTCCTTACAGGGAGACTTGTATGTGTAGAGAACAGTGAACTTTCTTTTTTCTTGAGCTTTTCTTATCATTACTACTACCAAGCCACAGGCGACCACCTACTTCCATCATCATCTTTTTATACTTGATCAGAGAACCTTAGGGATTATTTTGATACTGCCAGCCAATCTCAGTGAGCAATCAGAATTCTCCCCCTCACCAAGTCTTCCCTTTTCCCTTCTTTTAATTTGCATTTATAGGTTTCTGGACACATAAAGGTGACAAATAGTAGCTGAAAATTTTTTTTTGTTGGAGATACCAAGACAATGAAATCTGAATTGGGTTTGTCATTTTTTTCATCTTGTTTGCTTGGTTTTTACTGTTTGGTATTTTTTGTTAATTTGGTTTTTTTTTAAACTTTTGATAAACATGCCAAAATTTGGAACAAATGAAAAAATTTAATGAGGAAGTAGCATTACAAGCTTTTTGAAAGTGTGGTGCACATAAACTTACAAATAAGCAAACTAGGGTTTATAGTTTCAGTGATACATAGGTTCTGTACATTTCAGAATGTCTCCCAAGGCCAGGGGATAAGTGGCTTCTGCCATGAACTATTGACTGAAGAACACAGAGTGGCTGCTATGTGCAAAATGAATACAAGATTAAAAAAAAAGGAGGGGGAATAAAGGGGGGAAAGTCTCTTGTCTTACATGAAACGAGTTGCTTTCCACATAGAAAAAAGTTGAACATGAGAATGTGATTCTCACCCAATGGCAGAGGTGGCTTGCCTAGGGTGAAGAGCCATGTACCTTCATGAGCAATAAATCTTTCCTGTCACCATCCTTGTTCCATACTGACAAACACAGTTTTTTACCAATGTACATTTCTGGACAAACCACAGAGCTCTGAAACTGGGATGCCTTCACCTAATGGGGAGAAAGCAATGTTTACTGCTCTTCAGATTACCTGTAACCATGAAAAATGACAAGAAAAATGAGCATTTTGCTTTAGATCTAAAGCAGAGATGAGAGCCCCCTCTCTGCAGTCATCACAAAGAACTTGTCTCCAGGTGGATGTTGTATTCCTGGATTAAGAGCCACCTGATGGATTAGCTGTCACTTTAAATGCAGAGATTAGGAATTATTTCAGTAAACTATCATGAATGTCATGCACAGCATTCCCTGGTTGAAAAGGGGAACAAGTAGACAACACGCTGTAAATTCACACCCACACTTCATGATCTCTGACTTCTTGAATAAGCACATTCCCAGAAATAACCACGAATACCACCTTCATCCAGAAAGACTGATTGAGTTCACCTAATAGAGAGGTGCCAATTCTTATGAAGACTTCTGGAAAGCCTTGAATCTTCGCAGCCGTGTCTTCTCCTGAAAATTAGGCAGAACTAGAAGAGTTTTTGGTTATCTCCCTTCATCTTAAAACACAAAGCTATGTTAAATCAGTAGTGCATCTGACTTTAAGGGCTGCCATCCCCAAAACAAATTTACAATAGCTGCACACAGGAGAAATGTAAGCTTTACCTAAAAAATAATTAGAGAAATAAACAGGCATGGAAGGAATCCTATCCTGTTACAACAGCACCAGGTACAAGTCTTGACGCTTCATGAAGAATTGAGAAGCACATTAATTCACATTGCACTGAGTGTTCTCATCCATCTACTCTCTATCAATAGGACACTTATGTGTCATTCATTTTACTTTGCAGAATCCCATCTTCTCTGGTTTAATCAATTATTTGTGTTCTTGTAATTACAATCTCACACAGCAAATATTATAAAGGTTAATTTATTATTGCTTTACTTAGAAGGAGAAACACTTCGAAGCAAAATCACACTAACACTTTTGGAAACTTTTTCTTGTGTCACTGCATCGGTCACAAGCCATCAGGCAAGTTATGAGGTTCCTGCATTCTGACCAGTGCTTCACCATTGGTGTTAATTAAGCCTCCTCTGAATCTGCTCCTAGAAGACTGCCAGCAGAGCTGATGTCTTTCTTAAGCAAGAAACATTGAGATCTACAGTTGGAAATCTTCCCTGCTGAACAGTCTCGTTCCTACTCTTGCCCACTCTGTTTCTCAGCTCTTAGCCAGTGTGTACACAGAAGGACTGTGCCTTGCACCCAGCAGTTACTACATATGAAATACAAAGAGCAGAAAGCATATCCAGTGGCAGCTGAAGAGTCTGGATGCAGACTTCTATCCCACTTCATACTGGGCAAACCATTTTTTCAGAGGCTTATAATTTTGCCAAGTTTAGACCCATGTCCTAATATTGTAGGCTTTTTGGGCAATTTCCCAGTAGTTCAAACCAGAATGGTGCCAGGTCTTAACAGAATGTTTTCAAGAATTCAGCACATGCAGAATGGTGCATCCTCCATTGTTTTATCCTTAGACACAGCTGAACCACTAAAAAATAGAGAACAACCAACCACCCCCAAATCTGAGACAGACAGATCATCCTGAGAAAACTGGAGCTCTACTAATTAGTTTGGAAGGCAGCAGAAAAACCTGATCACCTTGTCTCATAATGGAAAGTGCCAGGCGACCTCTATTCAGTTTGATTATTCCATCTTCAAGAACAAAGAGTGAACAGTAAAATGAAGCCTATGTAATAACCAAAGGACCTGTGATCTAGAGTATATTCTTGGCTATAGAATGAAAGCATGTTTTGTTTTTCTAAACTGGAAAGCTAAGGTGCCATGTCTCAAGTATGTGGGGATGATGTTTGGGGTTAATGTCTTTTGGTTACTAAATTGTACAAGGATGCTGAAAGAAGAAAAAAATCTAAGTGTTCAGAATCTTTCCTTACAACATCTTGAGAAGCAGCTTAGTATTTAACTAAACAAAATGTCTTGTAGAAGGCTACTCTTCAGATTCAGTTCTCTGATCAACCTAATAAGCACTTTTGTGCAAGAATACTCCTAATCTCGGTCTGTGATAAATACTGTACTTCTACCATTCAACGTAACACTCAGTCTACCTACATATTTGTCTTCAACAGTCTTTCAGATTCATATTTTTACTTCTTTAACCTAGATCCATCCCCCTTCCCCTCCACTTTGGCCAGTTAACCACCTCATTTTCCATTCTTCAGTGAGACTCCTATGTGGCTGTCTGGCCTTGCAAACACTCCTAAGAAGAGGAGGCAGGTCTCTCAGCTGTTATCCAGTTGCCTACATATGTGGTCACTGCACTGTGAAGAGTTTGAAATAAATTCCCAGTGCTCCACAAACTATTTCATATTCCAGTCAGACCAAAAAGTGTGTGCTTGAAAGTACACAGAAAAACAGTTCTAGCAGAGTGGGATGAAGATTTGCTGTTAGCAGTTCCAGTATTACACAGTGCCTGGCTCACATCAACATGGTTTTTTCTTCCACCCACTTGCAATCCAGCCTGTAAATGCAACCCACAGCCTGGAGAAGAGAAAGCTCCAGGGAGCCTTCTGGCAGCCTTCCAGTACCTGAAAGCGGCCTATAAGAGAGCTGGAGAGGGACCTTTTACAAGGGCTTGTAGTGATAGGACAAGGGGGATGGCTTCAAACTGAAAAGGGGCAGGTTTAGATTAGTTTCTAAGGAAGAAATTCTTCACTGTGAGGGTGGTGAGACACTGGAACAGATTGCCCAGAGAAGTTGTGGATGCCCCATCCCTGGCAGTGTTCAAGGCCAGGCTGGATGGGACTTAGAGCAATCTGGTCTAGTGGAAGGTGTCCCTGTCTAAGGCAGGGGGGCTGCAATTAGATGACCTTTAACATTCCTTTCTACCTTAGCCATTCTATGAATCTGTGATTCTAACTCAATACTTTTCACCTCCAATGTGAGAAGAAAAACATGTTGTGTTGACCACCGGACAACAAAAGCTCAAATAACTAACAACCGGAGTCAAAACCAGATGTATTAACTTGACCTCTCTATGAAGAAAAGAAACCTGTAGTTCCAAATGTCTGCAAATTCTGTCATTACAATTAGCACAAAACCACTAGAAAAGTTCTTTCTACAGGTTTTATGGCAAAACAGGAATTAGGTTAAAGGCAACTGACTAGGGCAGCAGTGCAATCAGAGTCATTGGAAGTTAGTTGGAAATCTCTTTGTTAAAAGAGAATGACCAAGATGGTGCCCGCAAAAGGAAGACATGACTACATACTGAGTACACTTGTGTGAGCCAGATAGAGCAATAAACAGAGTTTTCAGCAATTTCAGAATCATTCTTCCTCTCTCAGAAAAAAAGATGCTGTTTTAATGGAGAAGAAAGCACAAGTCAGCAGCTAAACAGCAAGAGACAGAATACTTCCGAAGGTAACTTGGGATAGAAGATGTAGTCCAGTGATTCCCTGGTCAAGCAACAAAGGTAGTGACCAAAGATTGGTGATCCAGTAAGACTGATACTTGTGGAGGATTCATAACAAGATATTTATATCCAACCAAAATATTTTACAAAGCTTTCTCAGAGTTAAAAAGCTTCCTGCAGTAGCTAGAAAGAAAAAAAGGAAGGGGGGAGGTGCAGGACAGAGAAAGCATTTGCTAGGAGTAAAAAAATTCGAAGTTTTCTAGCTGTTCAGTTATTTGAAAAGAGCATGTCACACACTGGCATTTTTTTCAACTGTTCAGAAAAGCTCAGTAAATTCCTGTTGTCCCTCTATGGGTATCATCTTAGACAAAACAAAAGGATATTACTAAATTCATGGGATTGGAAGAATCCATCAGCAAAAGTCCCCCTGGAACTGATTTACAGAACGAATGGGCAAATCAAAAACATAAAATTAGCAGCATGTGTCAGTCTTCTATATGATCCATAGAACTACAACTTTTTAAGGTGTGCCAGCCCCAGGTTTCTTGCTCCTTAAGGCATGCATGACATGAAAACAAGAGACTACCAAGCATCCACCATTACTGAAAACAGAGTATTTTAGCAATACTGGCATGACTAAAATGCAACTGCTGATCAGTGCCAATTAGCTAGAATAATCCTGTTAGCATTAGCTCAACTGTTCATTTATAAATCTCTGCAACTCTAATTGTATTTGAAGTTCTAACACTAACTCCTTTTGTGTGGTGCTGAAAGCATTCAAAACACTCATCAACTGAACAGCTGATATAACAAACAATCCCTTTTTAACCCTTTGTAGCCTCAATGTTATAAAAGTAATTCTGCATATAATATACTGACCAAGTTTTTATTCACTAATTTTATTTTTTATATGATAAATATAAAAAATTTGTTATATTTTACAATAAGCACTACTCTCTTGCCATATCAAGAGCTGTATCTTATCAAATACTGAGTCTTACTGTGTGTTGTCAACTTATATCCCTCTAAGAAAAGTGAATAAAAAACTGTCTGCATTGCTATTGTTCTTTATCAAGTTCATAAATCACAACATGCATCCATCCATAAAAGTTAAAGTATATTTGATTTTTACCTACTGCCATTTAATTTGTATGAGAAGAGCACTTTAGCAGGAAATACTTAGCTGAACTGAATATAGTTGACAGTGTTGTTTCAAATCACTGGGTAGCCCTCATCAGCCCTAGATGAACTTTTTCATCAAATCAAAATGGACAATAAAAAAATGCAAGGGAGATTTCATTAAATAAATTTATTTGTTAAAATAATTTAACTCCAAATACAACTGCTGAGTTTGCATTGAGTTCTATGTACAATTCTTGTTTTATTTGAAACATCAAGGTTTAAACAACTGACATTGTTACAAAACAAACTGTTGCCCCGTTTTAAGTTGCCAGTTGTATTAGAGCTCAACAATTAACTGCAAAATACATTAATTCATCCCTAGGAAACTCCAAATCAACAGCATTAAGTCTGACTCCAGAACCCACTTCAGTCTTTCTTCAAACCCTGATCAAGAATTAACAGATGCACAACAATGCAGATAAAAGCCTCCTGCAGTTGTCAAACATTTGCTTTTGTTGCGGAGTTTCACAATTAAAGCCTAACCAGTGCTTTGAGGGCACACTGGTAATAAAAAAAAATAAAAAATTAAAAACGAACATGCACAAAACCCCCCAACCAAATGGCTGACATCTTTAGGCAACATTCTATACAGGAAAGCAAATACCAGCAGTTTTCCCACAGAAAAGTAATGGCAACTGTAGCACTGGGGTTAGGGAGAGGCTAGATCCAGAACAGAAAATGTCATCAAATTTTTTTTCATACTCTGAAGGGCTGGGCAGGGGGACAGACACAACAGAAAAACCAAACAAAATCCAATGCAAATTACTTTTAATACTCTTGATCTAATTCTGGTTTGTTTGCTTTGACTAGTTTTTGTGTGTATTTTTAAGGGAAAGAGGAAACAGTTGCTCTCGCTATCATAGCTTAAAAGAATAAAAGTTGCAACTTTTATTTTTTTAAAAAAAAACAACAAAACTGGAGAAATGCTGTTTTTGTAGAAAAGTACAAAGCTCTACAAGAACAGCCAAAGGAAAAGTGGGTCTTTGGAACAAATCATAATATTTTAAGGCATGTTATAAGAAACTTTCAAATACTATAATTGATAATCCTATCAAGGTACAAATGAAACAGTGACCCAAGACCAATGAATCCTGCAGTGGCCACACAGCTGCCATGTGGCTCGCTTTCCTCCCTTTCTGCTCCCCCTATAATTTGAAAAATCTGTTGAGTGCAACTGTCATTGATTCAAGCTCCACTACCTTCACATTAGTGGAAATACAAATAGTGCATAACTACTTCCTCAGAACTATACACTGAAAAACAACACTTACGCTTTCCCCCCCCCCAATCAAGTTGCATGGTAGCTTACATATAGCCTATGCTTTTGAAAATGTAAGAATGTGATGAAGAAATGAGACTGGGAGATATTTTCTTTAATATTTTCTGTTAAAAATTTACTGTGCAATTTTTCCTATATTTAAAACCCATCTGCTTTAAATTATGAACTTCATATTAGGCTGTTCATACTATACTTCATGCCATTTTCTTGGCTGATGAATAATCTGTGAGGTAAGACTTCTAACATCTCTGTAAATAACATTGCATAACATGCACTTCCAACTCAATTTCAAGTTTGGCTTTGGTTTGTTTTCTGTGGGTTTTGTTTTTTGAGTGCTTATGCTGTGGATCTCACACTGACAAGCTGTTTTACAGACAGGTTGTGCCACTCAATAAACTGTTTCCCAATCTAGATTACTTTAAACATTGAAATATCATTAATCCAACATCTCACATCTTGATTAAGCATGGTGGCTAACACGATTGGCAGGTGGGGGGTGGTAAGAGAACATTCATACCATCTAGTTTAGGCATGTAAGTTGTGTGACTCGGAGGACCAAAGTTAAAAGCCTAAGTTTGATATATAGTGAATGGAAAGAGGTAGGTGGCTCTAGGAGGGCGATTCAGAGCACCCAAAATGGGCATTCAGATGCCAGAAATAAATGGTGTGCCTATCTCCCTAAGAGAATAAAGTACAGTAACAAAAGCTCTGCAAGGTAGATGGGAAACGGGCTACATTTATGTTCTAGTAAGGCTTAATGTTTTGCGACATCTAATGCCCTTTGATACATTGGTTGTGGAAACGTCTTGAAAGATTAAGGGCAGAGTTGGCCAGTTCTCTTCCATTAATATTATTTCCTTTAGTTATCATCCACTGAACTATAATTCAAAATGTTAAGGATATTTATGTATGAAAATCTGCAAAGTGTTTTGTACTCCAGTGTCCTTTGTAGCAGATGAGAGGGCTTTTAGGAAGTTCTGCAGATGGAGGCAAAACTCTCGAACCTAACTCCAATTACAGCATTTCTAAGGGTCATATACACACACACATACACGCTCAACACACACACACACACACCCCAGCACCCCTGATTTCACTCATTTAAACACAAGGAACTACACTGTTACTGCACAAGATTGAAAACTAATAAACGCATGGTGTTATTTAGACCACAGGCTCAGTGACTGTATTTTTATGGCCAATTTTACCTATAGAAGATCCAGCTCAAGACAATCTCTCCAGCATTTAAAAATCTAAACATTGCGATTGAAAACTTTTCTATACTTTGATTGTAAGACTTCGAAATAGGTATTTCTGTGCCATTAGTCATGCAAATGATAAATACTTCACTGCTATGAAACTAGCAAGTCAGAGCTTGAGCATCCTTTCAAAATAAAATATTCGCTCCCACCATTTAACACTCCAATAATTGGGGCAACCTTTGAATAGTGTGTCAGGCAATTAAAGAGCCATTTCCACACTCACCTAAGGAATTACAACTGTAACTATTTCACCTCTGAACCAAATGATTTCACATGGTTATTCAATTTAAGTTTTCAACATTAAAGCTATCAAATAGCAAACTGGATTTCCAAAGGTTAGTTCGGGATCACACCAGAGAACGTAGCCCTTAAAGGCAAGAAAAACTGTTGTCTTTAACAAACTTAAAAATGCAGGATGTTCATACTGTCCCACGAGGTTTCTGCAGAAGGGAACATATGGATGAAACATGGCTTAATTTTCCTTACAAGATGGTACTAGTTAATCTATTAAAGTGTTCCTTGTTAGTAAGGCTCAGCAATTTTTTTTTCATCACAGTTGCTTCCTCCTGGTTCAGTAAAGTGAAAATAAAGATGCTTCCTGCTTTGTAAACAGAGGGTTTGTTTGGCTTTTTGTAGACCAAAACCTGAAGTGAACCTCCATTTTTGAGCAGCAAAATGAAAGATTTAAAACATTCCAATGCCAGACTGTTTCTTCACCCATCTTTTTTTTCCAGATCTTGCCTCTCATTTCACACACTGATTCAATGTTTTCTATTTCAAGATGTGGGATAAAGTGTAGAAATAATAGCACTGATTTTGAAAAAAATCCGAACTATATGGGTCTCTGGTAGCCTTTTCCTCCAACACTGTCACAAGTTCTGGTGAAATCAACATATTTGACTGAACAAACTTGGCCACATGTGATAGCACGTCTTGAAGCACGGTAACTAGACATCGAAAGACTTGGCTCTCTGTTTCACGCTTATGCTAGTTGTGAATGGTCTTCAGAGATATCCTCTCAACTGCTTCCATTTCCCATTTCCAAAAGTTTTCCAGCTTCTTCAGAAATAGTTGCTATTGTTGCTGTCAGATACAACAACACACGTATGTTCGACTGGAACGACCCTGTAGATCAACTGACTGTGCCATAAAATTGCAGGTGCTCAAAGGGAAAAAATGGGTGAGATGTGGTCATTTAACCCAATTATATTCAGAGTCAGTGATTGACTTTCAATGCTCAGCTCTGAGTTAATGTTGCTACTTCACTACAGATGTATTTCAAGTGACCCACAAACCAGGAAGTGAAGTAGACAGTTTTACCACCTTAAAAAATTTCTGCAAATTAAGTCCAGGTTAGGTCATTTTTAGTGCTATTGTATATTACATGCAGAACAGCATGGATCATCTTTGTCTGGCTGTGCTGCATAGTTCATTTGTCTAACAATTTCCGCAAAGAGCTCATCCACCATTGTTTTACTTTTAGCAGAGGTCTCCATAAAGGGGCAGCCCCATTCTTCAGCTAAGGCTCTGCCTTCACTTAATGATACTTCTCTCTCACTTTCCAGGTCCACTTTATTACCAACCAGAATTACTGGCACCTTCTCATACCTAAAATTTAAAAAACAGAAACAACAGCAATAATTATATTTTTAAAAATGGCAACATTCTTACAGTAAAAATCTATTTGCAAACAGTACAGACTCAACCGGAAAGAGACATTTGGATGATCTTAAAATTTTACATTTAAAAAAAATGCATATTTCACATTCTAGAGATTTGTTGCGCATCTCTTTCCCCTCAGAGCTTCAAGAATTCTATGAAATGCTTTCTCCTCTGAATTTTCCTTCTTACCAGGAAATCTGCCAGGAATACTTCCACACTACAAAAATAAGGAATATAATATTATTTTCTATGTTTGCAATCATAGTGTGTAAGAACAGGATGGAAGTCAAACCCTCCTTTCAATATTACATCATCCTTTTCCATGAACAGGTATGTTGTATCTCCTGTTTGTGGTAAGGATGCATCACTCTCCTTTCAAGGGTATATTTATCTTTGGTCAATATATATGGAACTTTCTGATTAGCAATAAAAAGGGAGAAAACCAAAGGGCCAGTAAATTAATTCCAAATTTCAGGAAATGTAGTCCCCTTCAAGTACTGTATACACACAAAAGTATTGTTATATAAAAACACGTATTAGACAATACAGAATGTTTATCTCTCCCTTGCAGCATTCACATCATTATGCCAGTTAAATAATTTGAAAAAAAAAAAGAATTAAGTTCTATGCAATACTATCACAGTTCTGCTTCATAATCAACTTGGACAGCACAACAGATCTTATAGCTATGAAAGAACTCATTACTTTGCACCTCCTTGTGAGGGGATCCTTGCCAAATTTTTTAAAAAAATTAAAATGCCTTTTTTTTCCTCTCCTCGCATAAATCCTTCTTCAAACATGAAACTAGCTAAGTATTCCATCAGGTTTTAAATTTACATATTTGCCATAGAGAAAAGAAGAGAGAAGAAAACACTGTGCCTATTTCCAAAATACTATTACACGGGTTTTCTTGTGAAAGCAACAAAGACTGAGAGAAAAACCGATTATGACTTTTAGCACTCGAACCAGACGAAGATCTAAGAGAAGCAAGATGCTTCCTTCTTAATTTAAACCTGATTTTCTACTTCATATTAGCTTAGTAGTACTGCATTGAGTCAAATCACTTGAGTAAGACTGAGCTGTGGACAGACAAAAGTCACAGCAGACACCTGCAGCAGCTGAAGATGACACCATCCTTAAGCCACCTATTACACCTCCTTCATCCCTCCCACCTGTTCCCCTTGCCTCCCAGGCAAGGCAGCAGAGCAGAGCTGATGCGTCTGCCTCAGCTGGTTGAGGGAAACAACCTGTTTCCCTGTCCGTCAAGACTCTGCACTGGAACAAGCTGAGCACTTGGGACTGTGGGCTCCCACAGAGTCAGAAAGGATAAAAGGGCAATTACATCTCAAACCACCTCAGCAACTCTTATATCATCAGAGCAGTGTCAAAACTTCACCCAACTGTCATAAGATGCAGCTGAAATTCTAAATTTTGTTATGCCTCTTTGCTAGCTAAGGGAATGTCATTTAATCTACAGTCTAGGGCTGTGGTCAGTAATTGCCGATAATTCCCCTCACTTTCACCTTTTATCCTGTGCTCGTTTACCATCTGAAGAGACACAATCCATTTCTCAGTCTGTGGATATGCAGTATTTAGCACAATGATACCTTTGGAACTCTTGCAAGAGCTAAGCTGCCATTAATTAAGTACCAAAATACACACAAGCATCTTGAAATCTGTCCTCCCGCGTTTAAACACAAGATAGCATAGTCTTTAATTACATAAGATGGATGGCATTCAACAGATAAAAAGAAATATTGAATTACTGTCTTATCTTTATTGTTCAGATGCATGTGTCCTATTGTATTTGCTGTAGAGCACAAAAACCGCTTTAGTGAAATCAGGTACACCTTCACTTCATTGCTTGCTATCTGAGGACTTCACACTTCCTCTCACTCCTCACTAGCTTGTCCTTGCATTCTGTATCTTCTCAATTCCTCCCCCTGGTAAAACTGAGAAATTCAAAGCAGCCACTTGAGAAACACACAGTAAAGAAGCAGATGAACCAGAATTAAAACACAAGATCACCTCTTGTAATTCTGTGAGATCGCTCCAATTTATTGAGAAATATATGAGGGAGCATACACACATGTTGCAGAGTTATAGCCAGTTCCACTGAAGTATTCAAGTGCTTAAAAAGGTTTAGGAACCCTAGAAAAGCTGGGCAACTAAATACCTGAGAGTCTGTATACTGTGAGTACTCAGCATCTGGGAAACAGAGCAGTGGAGACACTGAAGTTTCATACTGCAGAACAGAAAGAAAGATGTGAAAAGACTATTTTAATTTATTTGCACAGGACCATCTAGGAACTATTAGGTGAGACAGACAGAAACAATTTTCTGTATTGCTTTTTCCTGCTTTTGCCTCTTGCATTTACCATATTCACTACCTACCTTCACCACCTAAAATGAGAACCTACAGTCAATAGCTTTATTCACGTTATAATTCATACTCGTTCAATAACCAATAACTTTACAACATTAAATTGTGTAAGAAAAGTGTTTCCGCAAAACTCTCATTATGTGTTCTTATCAAAAATAAAGTTGCTCTTGCAGAATACTTCCATGTACTACCTAGATTTTGAGTAGTCAGCTTTACATTTTATATATATATATTATGTGTGACATATATATAGTGTCATATATATTTATATATATATATTTATGCCTGTATATAATATCTATATACACAATCAAGAGTCATGCAATTTGTCTTTCTACATAGAAAAGTCAGTGTTATCTAGAATACAGCAAATAATGGGAAAACTGTCCATAGATACTGAGCAGAAGACTAGCTCCAGTATGGGCTTATGAGCTTCAGCTCAGTATGTCCTGCCAGACCCAAGCTGAATATGGGAGAGTCAGATCAGACATCTGTGCATTATATTCTCCAAGTATCAAGATGATGATGAACTGACTGTGTGTTAGGCAGTGCCATACGTGAACTAGAAGGTCTTACACAATTTATGTGGTTCCATGTAATGGTTCCAGTCCTTCATTCAGAAGGGCTGTCTTCATTCAGAATCCCTAAGTGGACTGTACTTCCCAGTTTTTGAGTTCAGGAAACACCTCATGGAAAACCTAGCTCTTGACTACGTCAAGCTCTACAAGCTCTGAAGTCCAAGCTAGGTCTCCATGCTTTGCCTCCCAACACTGCCAGAATTTCCTGCCTTAGTATACCAGGCTATTTTTTTCTGATGAGTATGTGTGAGTTCCCTGGATCAATGCTCTCCTTACCACAGCTGCTGATCTCAACAGAGGTGACTCCTGCCTGCATTAGGAGGTTCCGCTCCCTATTCACAAGAGCTTTGACTGCCCCATGCCACACAGGCACCACTGAGGTGGCGTGCAACAGCACAGGCCCACTAAGGGAAAGGGCGATTTCTCAGATATGCTGGAATTACATGATTCTAATGAAATTTGAAGCGAAGAAGAACATCTCTTCCTCACAGGCTTTTCACCCTGTTGAATTTCAGTGACCCAAAAGGACAACAGCTTCTTTACAAAGGACAAAAAAAAAAAAGCCACCTTGTGATGCCCAAGCAGCAATGCAGAAACCTTTCATACAACCACAGAAATCAAACTCAGGAATTCACAAATCCTTCCAAAGGATTCTAGTAGCATCTAAGCTAATTACAAATACTTTTAGCAGAGCAAAAGAGGCTAAAACCCCACCACCTATACTGAAATCCTGAAAAGCCAGACTTCTGCTCCCATCACAGGATCTGTGAGAGGGCAGCTCAGACCATGGTGGGAGCTGGGCAGAAGTTTTGCCTTCTGGTGCAGCCGATATCCCCCTGCCTGTCCCCTTGGCAATGGAAAAGTAGAACAGTTCTGCTCCTTATTCCTGAAGCAGGAAAATCCCATTTTCTCAGTATGGCTGAAAAGCTTTGAGCAGCACTGATCAATCCTAACGAAAAGCATGAGGGCCACCTGAAAATAAGAATTGCTGCCACTTTTGTCAGTATCAGAGCAGCACAGTATGTATTCTAGGGCAAACATCCTAGCAGAGCCTGTAAGAAATACTCAAATGTAGTATGGGAAGGCTTGACTTTTCAAGACCTCTTCAGAAACAAATTTTTGCAAGACCAATTACACGTTTGCAGCACACGTTTAAAGAACAAGGCACTTCACCCTGTTTAAATGATCTCACTATCTTTTGCTCCAATATGACAGATACTGAACAGTGATGACTCCTGAAGAGATAACATGACTGCAGTCATTTATAGCCCTATGAAAGACACTGGTGCAGAGTCAAATGCCATCATATCTAGAATATCACTACTAGCAAGGTACATAAAAGACAATCAGAATGTATTTCTCAGTCTGAGATAACTATTCAATGCTAAAAGCCACTCTCTTATCCATCTTTATGAGCATCTGGGACCAACAGGCCACAGTAAATCCCTCTGTTTTCCTGCAGATGGACACCATAGCCACATGAAACCAATAAATACACAGCTATGCACTACTGACCACCCAGCCTTACATGACACATAGCAATAAATAGTTTCTATATTTTATCTTACCTCACACGGCATACACATCATCCACATTTCTGTTTAGATTAGTATGTACACTTTGAATAACAGCTTAAAATATTTAGGAAGCTTTAAGATGAACAGTATATAAATGATCTTCAGAGATTCTTACCTCCCATTTTTTCTACCTCCAATCATACTCAGAAAGAGAAAAATACAGGCAGTACCTAACATCACATCTGAACATCTCTTAAAAGGTACTTCTCAGATTTCTGGCTAGAGTTGTCATAGGATAAAGATAAAAACAAAGACAATGTGCAGTGAAAATATAATAAATGAAGACTAAAAGAGGAATTAAAAAAACTCCAAAACACATGCCAAGGCTAATAAACTGATCTGACTGCCTTGGACAGTGCTAGAGATTGCCCAATATCCAATATATGTATGTGTGTGTGTGCATGAAGCATGTTGTACTAGTCAGTATAAATGATGTTCAAAAGTTTAAACAGGTTCATGCTTTCTAATTTCACATTCTGGAAGTATTGTTTCTTTTCTAGAATTTTTTCCAGAGCTTCATACCAGACCCAAATATGTTCAACCAAATGCCAAAACATTCTGTATAATAAAAACAAATTAAGAGAATACCACATACTCTTAGAGACTATTTCTTACAAGTAGCTTAAGTCCTGTTGAAGTTTTTGGAAAGATGTATGATTACAGCTTTATATAATAAATACTGGGATCACTAAAATGCAAAAGGTATCTATCCATGATAACTATTCCTAATCATCAAAAGGAGTCTCCACCACTAAACCACCATTATCATCTTCTACATGCAGAGTGTCTTCCTCTTTTTTTTTTTTTTTTAATGCATTTCTGGCACTTCTGATAGTTTTTCAAGAAGGAAATTAGTTTAAGGGATAAAGATATTAGTGATTACAATGATGCTACAATGATGCAAATAACATCAGAAAGTCAGTAAAAATCATTATTCTTCATTCTAGACTTATAAAAAATTTGTGGTATGAATCCTGCCAAAATACAATGCAAAAGAATTCTAGGCGATATGAAATAAAGTATCAGAGATGACAGTTAAATCTCTTAGGTTGTTTAAAAATTCACACATAAGTATAACTAAATATCCTTTTGTAATATAACTTGCAAACTTTGATTGCCTGCAGTAATATCTCTCATAACTTGAACTAGCAGTTTCCTCTTCTAGAGGAAGAACATATTCCAAGTGTAACTATCAAGACTTTTTCTTATCTCTTTCACATAATTACTTGGTATTTAATGCAGAATCCTCAATAGTTAAAACTCACATCAGCTACAGAGGATAAAAAATACACACTCTGTTCCCCAGCCTAATTCTGAGCCTCTCGAACACCAGGATGAGAGGAAGCAATACCACAGAATTGTCAGGGAGAAAACAAGCTTAACCCTTTATTGAAAGCTATCAGTTCTTGAACCAAAGAAGCAAGAAAAACATATACATACTTCTAAAGTTATTACTACCTTGCCTTAAGAAATTCAGACAGAGAAGATATTTGATTTTTTCCAAACCCTGATTCTTTCTATTCTTGGAGCTTTAAAAAATGTTACCATTAGAGGCCCAGTCTGCAGAGCTGTTTCCATGGACTCCTGCAAATATACGTGAATGAAGATGTGCCTATGCCTGTATACACGTATAGAATGTGACAGAGATAGATATGCAAATCTAAAAATAAGTAGCTTTCCGCAAAGTTTGAGCACTTTTCCCTCTAACCAAAATTATTACAGCTTCTCAGGTAAGTCCATACAGAACAGCTGTAAAACCCTCACCATTCTGATGCAAACAAGTAATTCCAGTTTACTAATTAATTACATTAATTATTCAGTTTTGTAAGCTATATTGTGTAATGATTTAATTTCTTAAGCAACAACTCACAACTAAAAAAGTAGTCTCAAAATAATTTTTATAAATGAGTAGATGTTTAAGAGTTTATTGGAATTCCCATTGCAATTAGGTGGCTGAGTCACGAATTAGATTGCTATAAAGAACAGTGTATGACCTAATTGCAGGACTGTAATCTAACATTTTATTCTAGGCTTTGACATGAACTCTTTACATAGCCTTTGGGAAAACAAACTCTTCAGATGGATAGATTGGGGTATAATATCACAATAATTGTACTTACTCATAGGACAGCAAATTAAATAATAATCATAAAACAACCTGGAGGATAATATTAGAATAATAAATAACACCACACCATATCACTTTTGAGGAAGCTTCAGAAACTATCTTTGTTTTTGTATATGAAACCTTCTGGAGATAATCACCTCAGCTTTAATAAAATACTTCAAAGTCAATTCAGTTCTGTGGTTCTTATAGTTGGTTTACACTTTCCAGTTTGCTTTAAGATCTAGAAAAAGTCTCAGCCAATGCAGTTTGGTTAACCTTTGGTACTGTGTTTGTAAGAAATTAGAGTAAATAGTTCTCTTCCAAGCAAAACCCCAAGAAACAACAACAAACCCCAATATAATGAAGCACTATAAATATTTGCTTCCCCACTGTTACAATTAGCAGTTTTCAATCAAGGCACTTGCACACATTGTTTCTAGGCAGCTTACAGATAAGACCTTCCAAGGGACAAGAACTATGGATGGTACAACACAATACACATACTCAAAGGCCATCTAGTAAACCTACATTCCCTTGCTGAAACAGAGGCAACAGGATGATGCACATAATTTCTGTATGAAGGACACGAAAGAACTTTACAAGGTTATTTCCAATCATTTCAGAGAGAAATTCTTATCTATAGAGAGTTTTCCACATCTAAGATTTCATAGGGAAACTAAAACAACAATAAACTCCTTCCTCATGTTCAGTCTGCTTCTGCAAGTCATTATAGATACAGTTTATTTTCAGCTCTGCCTCCAGCTTAAAAGGTAAAATGGCAAGAATACCTGAAAATTCAAAGGCCTGGTAACATGTCCTATGAGAGAAGGGTTCACTATTCACTAAAGTCCTAAAAAGAACCCCATATCATTAAGATGTTAGGGAGACGTTTTCTCATTAAGTTTGCAGAACTCTATGAATGTTTAAACTATGTCCCATGACACTATCAGTTCCCCTGGAAGTACGGCTCTGGCACAGGTGACAGGCAAACAGCACTCTGAGTGCTGGGGATGACAACAAGGAGCCAATGACATAAGTAGGTGCAGTTCTCATCTACTGCCACTTCAGATGCTCGAAAGCCTTCACAAACAAGGTTAATTTTCACCTTAAACAGGATGCTTCTCCCTAGTATCTATCATTAAAATTCATAGCTAACACTGAAGTCTATTATCGAGACTGAAAAGACTCTAAGGGATATATAAAATCTACCTGCTTAGCAGCAGGTTTGCTGTGAGCATATCCAAACAAGATTTTAATCCTTGAGTTCCCTCTCTATGTCAATCAAAATTCTAGTCTTACACAACCAAGCATCACCATCATCTTCTTGAAATCCTGAAATACTTGCCACATTTAGCAACTCAGAAACACTGGAATTTTCAAATAGGAATTTTCTGTTCTTTGGTGTAGCTTAAGAAGCAATAACATACAAGGCAAAGGTTTTACCTGACTTTTTCCATCATGACTAGTTCTCTCATTTGTAAAAGCAACAGGAAAATCAGAATGTCCTAAAAATCTGAGATTCTCACAGGCACACTGATTTTACTTAGCTCCAATCTCTCTACTCAGTTTGCATTGAAAGAAGTCTCCTTGTCAAGAAAACTATTGTCCTGGTTAGAACGGCTGGGACCAATTCATCCCTGGATGGGTGTAACCCAAAACTGTGTATTCTATAGCCTCCATGCCATTTCCCAAAAACTGCTGTCAGTAGAGGCCTGCAAGGTGGGAAGATGTTCCTGTACCCTTTTATGGAATTCCCCGCTCTGATATCCTTATATGGAATTCCCCGCTCTGATAAGAGGGACTGAGCATCCACATGCCCTTTTATGGAATTCCCTACTCTGAGGGAGGGACTGAGCACTCCCGCCTGAACTGGAGAGTATATAACTGGGAGTTTCAGAGCCTTGGGGCTCTCTCTCGTGGGACCCAGAGGAAGACAGCAGACCACCGCTGCTCCCAACCAGGCTGAGACCACCACCCTCGACTGGACTGCAATCACCACTTCTGACCAGACTGCAGCAGCTCTCCCACCAGCAGGTTTATTCCCTCTCCCTTTGCTTTGGACTCGGGGGGGTGGGCCAAGGTACACCACTTTTGTTCATACCCCAGGGTGCTGGGTTTGTACATTTGGGTTTTGTGGATTAAAACCAATTGTCTGTCTGTATAATTGTACTTATTGCATTATTTTAATAAATTGTTATTCTGACTTATAAATCTCTCTTTTGAATTGAGTTCATTTTGCCTTGCTGGTTAACTTTTAAACCAGCACAACTATGAACAGATTATGAGGCATGCTATAGTTGCTTAAATGCTAAAGTTCTTGCTCAAAATTTCCAGACACTAAAGCTGAGCATCTAATTTCTTTTTTTTTAAATTGCTGCTACTAGCTGTAGGAATGGCTCAACATCTTGAAAATTACGCCTCACATTTCAGTATTTAAACTTTGCATCCATAATTGAAAATTATTCTTAATAAACATATTAGTTTTCTTACCTTAAATATTTTTAAGCCATATCTATGCTAATATACTAATGTTTACTCCAATACAGTGAGCATGACTGGGTATGTCAAGGCTTTCAGTACCTACCAAATGTACAACATATGGAAGATTCTAAAATTAAAGAGACTACCATCTATCTTCTATTTGTATTTTGAAATCTTAAGGACAGTCCCTTTAAATGACCATTTTTTTCAGACACAACCACTTATAATTGAATTTTATCCTCTGATATCTTACAGAAAACACTTTAAACATCAAGCAAGAGGAGTGCTGACACGTGACTTAAGAGTCGCGGGTTCAGTTTGACACCCTGTTACAGACATCCTGTGCAATTTCTAGCAAGTCCCTTGAACTCCGTACCTCCACTCTCCATCTGAAAAAAACAGTTGTCAGCTTTAACCTCTGATGCCTATGGCACATAAACACTTCCATCCTTAGTGATGGAGGCAACCTGAACTTCTTGAAGGATGCATTAGCAGTTTTGCTTTTTCTTTGAGTGAAAAAGGATCTTGCATCCCAGCTATTCTCAGCAATATGCTACGTAACACCACAAAACTTTGGGTTCTACTTACAAGTATTGAGAACAGATATGTTAGAGCAGATTGTGTGCCAACATAAGCCTGTCAGGAGAAAGAATAAAGCTATTGGATTAGGTGTGCCTTGAAACAAGAACACCAGCTTGGGGGGCAAAGTCAAGGTTGTTACCTCACTTCAACACCACTGGCTTGACCAGAAACTGCAAAGGCTCACAATATCTTAAAACGTATGCTGTCATTGAGGGATTTCTCCTCCTCCTCACTTTTCTGTACAAAACTTCTACAAGGTCAAAGCCTGCCTACCCTGGTGATTGTGGGACTGAATAGGTCCCCTTACAAAGGCAATGAAAAATATAGATACCTATTAAAAGCAATGTAAGCCTCTTGCACATCATACAAATCTACAGATTCTAATTGTTTCATAGTTTTGAATTATTACATTGTTGTGTTCAGAAAAACTTATCAGTGACCCTAACATGCATTACCATTTATCTATCAATACATGCTTTGTCACAAGAAACTTCTCTCACAAGCATCTCTCTTGACATGCAAATGCTTAGATTTGTGTAATATTTTAAAATATTTATGTAATATTTTAAAATATGCTGTAAACTTCCTGTAGAAGCAAGCATTGACAAAGGTGCGGGAAGAGAAAGAAAGTGACCAAACAGATTTGTACCAATTCAGATACATCAAATTTTATGTCTGTAGCTGGGTTAAAGAAAAATCCTTCAGATTAGATGCTGTTAATATTCCATTTGAAAAAACTGAAACAGCACCCAGCCCTTTTATAAAGCAAAGTCTGTAAAGTAATTTATGAGGACAATGGTAGATCTAGTTTCTTGTAGAGTCTATCAATGCTTCTATCTAAAGCTCTAGTTTTATCTTCTGCCTACAATTCTTCCCCTCACCATTCTCCAGCCCATAATTATGGTTAAGCATGTGCCAGTTTATTCCACAACTAGAGCACTGACAGCATGTCTTTTCCACCAATAATTCTGACAGAACTTAATCATTATTTAGATTTCTAATTCATTCCAGATATTGAACCAGGCAGGAAGGGACCTTGGGAGGTCTTCAGTCCCACCTGCTCCTCAGAGCAAGGTCAGCCAGGAGATCTCAACTAGCTTGCTCAGGGCCATGCACAGTTCAGTCTTTAAAACTTCCAAGGACAGGCCTTCCACTATCTCTTTGGGAACTTGCCCTCATGTTAAATTTAGTTTAACTTTGTTACAGAACTCAAAACTTACCAGCAGGTAATGGAGGAAGATGAGAGAAGCAGACAACTGAGTTGCATAAGGCTTGTTTACATAGAAAATGGACTGAGAAACAAATGCCAAAGTTATATAAATATTTATAACAATTCGTTTATGTAGAGGAAGCGATAATCATACTTACAGACCTCAAGATAGACGTATATCTTAGAATTTTGAAAGCAAAGTGAACTAACCAGATTTTACAGAATTAACTAAAGCTCAAGCATGAGTTAATGACAACTTCAAACTCTTTATCCTTGTTTGTGCAAACTATAGAAAGTGAAACTTTTTAGTATAGTAAAAACTTTGGCTAGTAAAACTAGTCAATTGCATATGCTTTTTAAAATGGCCAGAAGACTACAGTCCTGTGAGATATTGGTTCACTCTTCAAAGCCAACACACTCTTATCTTACTTAAACCAATTTATAATCACTGATAAAAATTCCACTGCAAAACTTGTTTAAACTATTCTAATAGGATTTTCTCTAGCTCATTAAAATCACACTTTTACAGTCTTCAAGAATAGGCCTAACAATTAATTCAAAACCTTCTTAGTAGCATCACCTGCTTCCAAAGGATTAGAGTTCAGGAACGACTGTGTCATGCTGTCCAATCAGAACCACACAGAAAGAAACAGTTTCTACTCCATGTCAAGCTAAGAACCTTCTTACCTCAAGAAGTCTGTGCTCCTGACTTTCAGCACTACCCAGATCTGGCCTCTGAAAACAAATGCAAGCCTAGATCAAAAAATTCACCTCTGATAATTTGACTGCCATTATCTGGTCTGCAGATTCAAGCTTTATGTATGGATATAAACTGCATTTCCACAGTGGCTTTTATTTATTTGCTTTTTAAAGAATTTGACCTTTTCCATTGAACCTAGCTTCAGGTAACTAAAACTTAAGAAAAACTAAAACAAAAATAATGAGACTAAGAGGCAAAGAACCTGGCCTAAATTTCTGCTTTTTCATCAGTCCCCATGTAGAACGTAAGGCAGGTAGACACCAGAATTTATATGATATTGCATAGCCCAAAAAGAACTCGTGTTCGAAGCAGACTTCTTTGTTGCCCTAGAAACTAAAGAAGAATACAGCTTAGTGTCCTTCAAGCTAATAAAAACATCCTACAATGCATATAACAAAACTTTGCAAAAAATTCTCTGTTGAGACAGATTTGCCTCACAGTAATTAGGTTACAGCGCTGGGTATTTTTCAGAGGATGGACTATTTTACTAGGCAAGTGACCACACTGATACAGTAAACCAATTTAGGAGAAAATAATATAAATGCTATAATTTTCTCTTTTACTTCAGAAATAGTATTCTGATTTCAAATCCTTTTGACTATAATCAAGCCCTCTTCTACCAAAATAAAAATTGTCACCAACAAAGAAAGAACAGATGTGAATCCAAAGGCCTTGACTAGCATCATTAGCAGATGTTCTGAAAGCCCCCTCACTATCCTTCTGGACAAAATGTTCAGCCCACAGTTGGATAAACATATCATGTGGTGTGTGAGCAATTGGCTCCTGGGTTGAGCACAGAGGGTAATAGTGAATGGGTGACATCAGACTGGTGAGCTCTCACTAGTGGGGTTCCACAGGGCTCCATCGTAGGCCCTGTGCTCTTCAACATCTTCATAAATGACTTGGACACAGGACTGGAAGGGATACTAAGCAAGTTTGCAGATGACACAAAACTGGGAGGAGCTGTTGATTCCCTCAAAGGCAGGGAGGCCCTGCAGAGAGACCTCAACAAATTAAGAGTACTGGGCAATCACCAACCATATGAAGTTCAAAAAGGGAAAGTGCAGGATTCTGCACCTGGGATGGGGCAACCCTGGATGTACATACAGACTGAGGAATTAGATGCTGGAAAGCAGTGCCACGGAAAGGGACCTGGGGGTCCTGGTTGATGGCAAGTTGAATATGAGTCAGCAGTGCCCTGGCAGCCGTGTCCTGGGGGGCATCAGGCAAAGCATGGCCAGCCCGTCAAGGGAGGGGATTGTCCTGCTCTGCTCTGCACTGGTGCAATCTCATCTTGAATATTGTGTGCAGTTTTGGGCACTGCAATATAAGAAAGATATTAAGTTCTTAGAGAGTGTCCAAAGGAGGGCAATGAAGATGGTAAAGGACTTTGAGGGGAAGCTGTGTGAGGAGCAGCTGAGGTCACTTGATCTGTTCAGCCTGGAGAAGAAGAGAGTGAGGGGTGACCTCATTGCAGTTTACAACTTCCTTGTGAGGGGAAGAGGAGGGGCAGACATTGGTCTCTTCTGTGTGGTGACCAGTGACAGGACCCAAGGGAGCAGCCTGAAGTTGTGTCAGGGGAGGTTTAGGTTAGATATTAGCAAAAGGTTCTTCACCCAGAGCATGGTTGGGCACTGGAACAGGCTTCCCGGGAAGTGTCACAGCACCAAGCCTAACAGAGTTCAAGAAGTGTTTGGACAGTACTCTCAGGAACATGGTGTGACTCTTGGGGATGGTCCTGTGCAGGGCCAAGGGTTAGACTCAATGATCCTTGTGGGTCCCTTCCAACTTGGCATATTCTGTGATTCTGTAACCACATCTTGAAAACATACTACAAAAGGCTTTACATAATGCTCACTCCTCCTGAGTTTCTCCCAGAATATTTGATTTTCAACTAGAGAAAGAAAAACATTCTTGACTTCAGAAAGTTGGTGGTCCTTATCTTACAGAACAATTTATCTAATTACTATGTGCCTGGTATAAATAATTGGAATGTTTGAATAAACAGAGCACTAAGAAGGTTTTCTTCTCCACAGGTAAAAGTAGTCACCTTCATCTTTAACAACTCAACTTTCTAATTCTAGAAAGTTAATTCAAAAAGAGTGCAACAGCTTGTTAAGTAAAACTCTTTCCATATCTGAAGATGAATAGACTAAAATAAGGGCTTCAGAAGTCATGTTGGGATTTTTTTGGTTGTTTGATTTGTTACTTGTTTGTTCTTATTAAAATTAATTTTGGTTCATCTTCAAATATACAACACCACCTCCCAGCATACTACCTCTGTGTGGCAAATATAAAGAATAATTTACTTATAACCTCTTCTTCTATGTTGAACATAAACTCCAGAAATCATTTTCTTAGGAGTTTTTTCATTCTTTCTACAATAGGACAGGTACCAATTAGAGAAAAACAAGATGATTTCATTCTGAATCAGTGTTGTGGATACATTCTAATAACTAGAATTTTCTTAGTAAGAACTTGTTTATAAAATGACATTAAATACAGGATACCTAGTTAAACAGTAAAATCTAAACATTTTACTTTTCCTTACATGTGTGTATGTATATCTCAAATCTAACATTGGATTAAACACCAAAACGAAGCCAGGTAGAATGAGGAGCTCAGATATACTCATCATATCAGATGTTGAGCTATTTATATTTTAACTACTGTAAAAATGTTAATTTCCTCAGGTCTAGTCTAGGTTAAAAAAAGCTCCCTTTTCCCAGAAGACTTTTACTAACCTGCCTGACAGCCATTTTGTTGTCCATGAAGATACTTTGTGGCACTCAGTCAACCCTGGAGACTGTTTTATCCTGTACACCTTAACCCCATCAGCTATCAGGCCGTGCCTACACCAGCAAGGTCAGCCTCTGGGACTCCATCACCAGGTTGCTGCATCTCTGGGGATTTGGGCACTTGGCTGCTTTGGCTGGTGCCAAAGTTGTGCCAGCAGCAGTGTGGGTGCACCAGGGTCAGAGCCTAAGGCTCTGGGCTGTCAGCATCCCTTGGGCACTGGAGCGCCTCCGCACTGGCATTTTGCCGATGGCTGTGTGCTGGCTGTGCCACCCAAAGAGATGGTTACTCAGCTGAACTCATGGAGAGGACAGGCCCTGATGGCTGACAGAAAGAGCAACTCGTGCGTGCATCCGTGAGAGAGAGGGAAAAAGAATGAAACAAGAGGCTATGTCTCTTACTGACATAATTTTTTTTTTCAGAGGGAGAAAACACCAACAAGCCAGACCAACCTAAGTAACTTCTTTAAAATGTTGCAAATTCCCACATTGACACCAATTTCAATACTGCTTAAATTAGGTAGGAAACAATTAGGGTGGATTTATACTGGTTTAACCAAACTTGTTCAGAAGCAACTTGGTGACAAAATTTTCACATGTGGACAAAGACTATTTTAAATGATTTTTAATAGAAGATGACTGCAGAACCTGGTAAAATCTGTATTTTGTTTTTTTTCTCTTTTTTATCTTTTTTATCTTTTTTTCTCTTTTTTATCCGGACTCCTGACCCCATAAGCTAAAAGACTGAAAACCCTCTCTGCACATATATGCATATATTCATGTATATGAACGCACATTTTAGCTGTCTCTCTTTCTGAGCAAAAACTTATTTTTAAAAATCTATGTAATTTGTTTTGTTCTGAGAGACAAAATACTACCCCAATATTTCCATGTCTGCTTGTCACATTCTAGGTACAGAAAGGATGATAATTTGTATACTTAACCCTCAAAAGTAACAGTAATTATGGCAAGAAAATACTTGAAAAAGTTGGATTCCTTTTAAGAGAGGAGTTCCTTTTAAGAAACTATGTTTAAAGGTACCACACACCCTAGTGTCCATTACACCTTCTTCATTGAATCACTAATTGGTAACTAGAATTTCCTGAAAATAGTCCACTAATTATTTTTTCCACATTAAGTTATCCAATGCAGAAAGGCCATTCCAATTAATATGAAGGCATGTGTGGGGGTGTGAAACCCAGGCTGTTCCCAGTCCTTTTAATCTAACCACATTTCTTGCTGACAGACAGAAAGTCTTTCAAAGGAAGGCGTTTTGATCATCTCTGGGAGAAGAATGTAGACTTCAATTACCAGTCCAATTATCCCGGCTAGGAAGGCAATACAATTGCTTAATTTTAGAGTAATAAGGGACTTCCAAGGTGCGCCTTCTCAGCTTTCATCCAAGACTGAGCTTTCCATTGTCCCTCTCTGGCAGACGAAGCTACCATGATGGCAGTCACTATTTCTGACTAAAAACTATCCGAAGGAGAATTCAACATTCACCAAGTTACTTGATTTCTTTCTTGAATATGCCCATCTCATTTAAATAAAGGATGCTTTTTTTGTATATTTTTTGCCAAATATAGTTTATGAGAACAAGATACAGAAAGAAACGGCGTTATTCTGCAATAAGTAGCAAATCATATTGAATGACCAAGTTCTTGAGAAGCCATAGAAAGAAAACTCTTTATTTTTTTCAAAAAATCATACTTCTTTCCCATGTTAAGTCTACAAGGTAGCATTTCTTCCCAGAGGCAAAACCTTTGTAACCAGAGGTTTTGTTCTTTTCTTCTCAGTGTCCCCCCATCAAGCCTAGGGATTCACCTGTAAACCCTGAAATACATGCCACCCTCCTTCCCTCTTTCTTCATGTTCCAAAGCAATTTGGACTTTTTAAGCTCAAGTACCCTGACTCTAGCTTTCCATATATTTTGTTTTCCTTTTCAGAACACAGTTACATTGTAAACTTTAGTAGCTAAAACCTGAATTATGTGGATTTGTTCAGTCAAAGAGTTATAAAAGCATTAAGACGAAGCAGCTCTTGGCAATTACAAATGTAATCAAAAGTGTAAATCAAAAAGATTAAAAGACCAGTAGCTCCAGTCCATCAGGAGGCTATCCAAGGATGGGATTTGCTTACCATGGTTTCTGAAAACCACCCTTGCACAGATGAGGAACAAGTCCAGCAATCCTCCAATTAAGTGGTCAGTGCAGAATCCGAGGCAAAGGTCCTGGTGGCAGCAGGACCATTTCCACAATAATGCCAGACCTTTAAGTAAAAACTGGTACTCAGAGTGGTAATAGGAACAACATTCCTTGCCAACAGTTGCTGTCAGGCTGATCTGATGGATGCCAAGTATCTGACTTTGGTTGCTATGAAATCTAGTTACAGAGAGCACTCAAAAGAGTTACAAGACACTTGACTAAAAACTGCTGGATGGTAAACAGACTCATCAGAAATTTGCAGCAGCTACATAAGACTGATACTTCAGTAAATAATGGAGGTTACACAATCCCACACGGAACAACTATGTTGTCTATGGTGCCTGACTACAGGCAAGACCATTAGATATCCAGTCATCCAGTGCAAAATTATCAGCTGATCCATACTGTTATCTTTAAAGGCAGGAGAGGATTTTTCAACCCTAATCCCATCAAAACATAGCCACCCATTCACCACATCAACCAGCAGCCTAGCTTCTCCACAGTTTGAATGAAATTTAGGAATATTTGAATGGAGTGAAATTCTAGAATGTGACACCATGCCTAAATTTTCTGGAACATCGAGAACCAAAGAGCAGAAGCCTATTGATTCTCTCACATGGCCAACCTCTAACAGCTACTGGAGAAACAGATGGTATGAAAATAGACTGCTGAGCATCTGCAGCTTCTAATGTTAAGTGAGGCTGCAGACAACCAAACTAAGGATAGACAGAAGAGATGCCTATGAAGGAAAACTACTCAAAGTTTCTTCCTGTTTGATACTTAATATTAAAACTACATGGACTCTCAACAGGCTATCTTGATATCATCTGCTCTTCCAGTTTCTTCCTAGGAAAGAGTCTGCCATCCCTTAGACAGCTATTTGTATAAGGATAGCCACCTAAGCAGATTCTACTCCAAATAAAATGTTACAATCAGCAATATAATATAATGTGTGCATAGAACTCTTTTTTTTTAGAGAAGGAAACTATCTGAAGTACAAGAATTGTTATAAGCTCATGCTGTGGATGACATGATCATCAAGTCTGTGGTCTACTCAATATTCTGTACTAACAAGATCCATACAAAGACATTCAGAAATTCACTGCTCAAAACATACAGAATGAAACTGATGTGAAGAAGCAGGAAGTAAAGAGAAAAATTCTTTTTTGATGACAAATATTTCTGGGTCTGAAAGCAAAACTGAGGCAGCTAAATATACTGGGACTCCAGAAGAATTTAGAGGCTCATGTCCAAAACAGTGCTCCATGAAATTTCTTACCTACCCACTTAAATTCTTGAAAGTCTGCACCCACTTGAAGCTTTTTTGTCAAAACAAGGTAGCAGTCTGATGGCCTACAGCTGTGCAAGCCCAGCTGAGCCATCTACTGGAATCAAAACACACCTAAGCTCTCTGGGGATTTACAGATGAGGCATGGAAGCAGCCAAGTCCCTCGAGAGGCCTAATTCACTAAACACTGTTCCATGAGCCTACTAACACAACAATAGTAAGATACTCAACAAAAACAGAACAGATATCACTTCCACAGAAAGCCATGAGAATAAAAGCAAGTAGTGGCAAAATGCTGTTTCTCACATTTAACGTAGCAGTACAGCAATTACAGCCCTGATCACTGAGGTGATAGACCTGTACCATACAACTTCTTTGGTCATAGGAGTTTCACATCTGCTTTTTCCAGCAGACTGTTCTAACCACTAAGCTACAAGTGAGGTTGAGAAAATACTCTTCAATCTTCCTGTTGAAGATAAGCCACTATGAAGGTACATACAAATACATGAAGGCAAATTCACAAATCCCAGGGGAGCAACAGCAAAAGATCAGATATACAAGCTGAAGATACCAGGGACTGAAACCTGGTGATTTCTCAGGACTGCTTATTCACTTTAGATTAAGTCACTGCAAAAATGCAAAATTGATATTCCACACAGTTAGTGGTCACCAGAAGACTCCCCTAGTCCAAGTGAGCGCAATATTTCAGGAAAGACCAGATGTTGCTCCATGATGACATACTGACTTGCATTTTTCTCCCATTCTTTCAGAATTTAAGTGTTTTGACCAGTGAGTGGGCCTGTGTCTCAAGAGTAGAGATTCTGCATACAAGCTGATTTTTCGAGTAGTTTGCTGCAACAGGAATACACACCTCAGAGCAAAGCAGATTCCTAAAGAAATGACACAGAAAAGAACACTAAGCTATTTTGTAAGACTCATTCCTCATTTATTTCTCAATGAAATGCAAGAAAAGAGAAGGTTGGCATTGGGGGAAAAAAAAAATTAAAAAAGGCATCTCTTCCAGATCACTGCATATTCAGAAGATCAATGCCAGGATTGCCTGCCTGCGTCCTGCACACTTGGTACAAAAACAAAACCAACCTTTCCTGCCCCCAAAACCTTCACTGCTTACTGAGGAGGTTATCTGTTAAAGAACCCAAGAAAATCACACAGATTTACGTGGTACCACAATCACAATCCCCCATTCCCTTTCCCCCAAACCTAACACCACACCCAAAT
>NW_020897694.1:25245444-25623041 GCF_003984885.1 Neopelma chrysocephalum | reverse complement strand
GCATTGTAGGGAGTAACCTGCATGTCAGCTACTAAGAATCTAACTGGATCTGAGACTAACAGAGCAAATGCCTTCTTTAAGCAGCAAGATGGAGAGCCTGGATTTGATCAGAGACTGAGAAACACTCAGACCAGTTAGATTTTTCCTTTGTGAGGGTGGAGGGGTTGGAGGGGTATGAAAGGCAACTGCTCCAGAAGAAATAGTTCAACATGATTATCTTCTGACCTCCAAATCATTTTCAAAAAAAGAAATTGTATTCCTGAAGTTAACACCCCCCCCCCCACAACTAAAACACAAAACACCACTGCGTGACTGGCCTTCAGCAGAATTATTACAGTAGAAGGGGGTCAAATTCTGAACCTGGATATAGAAGACTACTACTAGGAAAACCCATTAATACATCAAGTCCTTTTGGCAGTAGAAAGCAACCCACACATTGAAAACATACCTTCTTAAAAACAGTATGTACAAGTAGCACTATATAAATAAGGACTGCTATCACATAGTTAAAAAAAAATACACACATTCAGGATTCTGTATCATTAAATACAGAGGTGGGTGAATAAAAACCAGATTTTTTTTTCCCCACTCTTTCATAAATTCTTGAGAAAATGGTATAAAACCGAAACATTTTGTATTCACTGTTCTGTTCTAACAAAATCAAGGAGTTTCTAAAACTTGTAAATGAAATTAAAAACATGGTAAGGAAAATTCAAAAGAAAATGAATTCTTGAAAGACTTCGTTTTACGCATTTCTAGATAGGTCTAATAAAGTTCATGGCTTTTTCAAAAGAGAAAAGCATTCCAATTATTTGCACATTTACAAAATGTTTCAAGTAACATTTTGTACATCAGTTAAAAAGATGTCATAGAAGTGCTGGAAACTGCAACCAGATCTAATCAGATTAAGTAGGTTGATCAGTCCTGCCTTATTCTTCAAACAGTAAAATATATTAGAATTAAGAGGGCAAATAATTCAAACATTCTCCTACCCAAACTTGCTCATCAGTCAGCAAGCACGCATATAGGGCCAGCAGTGATCTCTGTGGCTATTTCTTGAAAATGCCTTTTCTTGCAATTAAACAGAAAACCAGGACCAAAGCTCTTCTTCACAACATTCAAGCACTTTAGTTCAGCGTCCTTATCCAATTCATTTCCAGTTCAAATTAAACTGTAGTTGAGTTGAAACTCGCATGAGAATCTCAAACACTATTAATCTTTTAGTTAAGTTGGCTACCTGTTACCCCGAATAATAATGGGAAGTCCCCAAACTATTCTGTAAAGTAAGAGCTGTATTTTATTTTACCCCAGACCACTACCCTATGCTATTACATTCTAATATCTTAAAAATGCTCCAATGTCTGCCTCATTACCCTGACTTCTGCAGAAGATAATATTTTTAAAGTTGTTAAAGCGCTATCTACAAGACAAAAGTGGTATTTCAAAACAAGCTAATCAACTCCAAATACGCACACTTCTTTTTTTTTGTCCTTCACCTGATCTTTCATCTACTCTAGGGCTAATCAAGACAAGAATTAAAATATTGTCACCATTGCATTTTTAAAGAGTACAGCATCAACTAATTGAATGAGTCCCATGACTTAATGTTGAGAAAGGATAACATGCTCATAACACACCTTTAATTCTCTTGTCTAGACTAGGATTTAAGACAACAAAGTGCATCCAACTCATTGACAAAGAAAGTGTTCGAGTTGCACTCATCATTGTAAACTGTACCTAAATTATAGTGTTTGCCTTAGTGCAGCAAAAACTGAATACTAGTCCTGTACTGGAAACCTCTGGAACACAAAACAAGAACAAAACAAAACAAACCCAAAACAAAAAACAGAGCAGCAGGAAGTTAGTGAACAAGAGAACATACAGAAGCAGATAGCTATAGCTCTTGTTACCTTAACAATCACGTAAATCTTTGTACAAGTCACTACGTGCCAGGATAATTTAGCACTGTAGACCCAATTGCTTCCCTATTCTCTCTCAAAACGTTATCACACACCACCTACACAATTTACACGGAAGAAAAAAAAAAGTTTGAGCAACACTTGCAATATTTCAGAAATTAAATAACCAGTAATCCCAGGTTAAAAAATAAAAACCTGACAGTCAATTATTAAGAAGAAAACTAGAAAAGGGATGGATTTAATAATTTTTTGGGGGACATCCACCCACTCAGATATTCCACATTTTCATCCAAAAACTTTCAATAGCCAAAGAATGTCTATTTTTGAAATTTCAGTCTAAAAAGTATCCCTGCTAACAAGAGTTTTAACTAAACATAATATTACCCAGAATGTTTTATATTTGACCAAACAACTAAATTTGCTTCTATCCACACACTATCCAACAGAATAATTATTTTGAAATAAAAGATGAAAGTTACTCCCAACTGTGTTAGCTATAAAAAACAGTATTTAAAGAATTACTGTCCTCTAAGCAAGACAGAAATTCAAAAGCAAACCCAGAAATTCTAATGAGCAACGATTTTGTAAAATAAAATTTTCCAAATATTCATTGAAAAAATCTATGCCAAAACAACTTAACGAAGAGCAAGATAGAACACATTCAACTCCAAGCATTAATGCTATATTATTGAACTAAGCTATGAAAGCCATTAAAGTCACTGTTATATCTGGTCTTTAACACATTAAATAGCATTTTTACAACACAGGCACAATCAAGCAATACTGCACAACCAAAAACATATTTAAGAAGTCTTGCCACATACTGTTCTACTATTTGACAATTGCAACTATCCATATTTATTCACACAACTCTACAACAACATAAGCTACGGCAGCAATTAAGACCCAAAACCAGAATTTGATGCAAAATAATACAGGCATCATTAAAAAAAAAAAAGCTATACTCTAAACTAGCACAATCTAAACTACACACACATACAAAAAGGAGCTTGCCTACCTGGCTTTTTCAATAAAAGTCCAAAGAACACCTAAAAAGCAGGAGGGGATAAAAAGATTTATTTTCAATGTCCACATATGGAAACTATCATGTCACTTTACCTTACAAAGAAAAATAAGTAAAACTTGGAAAGGAATACCTATACAATTATCTGGATGGAGGGGGGGTGGGGAACATGCAAAAAAAATCCCAACATATTAGAAGACTCTGGCTACAAGCATTGTCTCCAATTTTCATGGTTCCCACTGAAAAGAAACTCAAAGTAGTATGAATATTTCAGATTATCAAGAAAGCGAGAGTGGGAGAGTGTGTGGGGGGAAAGAGTCAAAAAAACTCTTCAAGTATGTAATTTAATTCAAATGCTACTACAGGAAACCATTAAAGGTTACATGTTCCAAAGATGCACAAGCACATTGAAATATCTAAGACTAAGCCAAGCATCTTTAAAATAACCTTCTATAGCTTAAAGTTGCACACTGTCAGAGACATTTTTAGAGGATTGTCCATATATGAATTGTAGAATGTATGTAGGAACCTATAATTTTATCTGATAGAATCAGTTCATTAATTTAAATTTAAAAGTAGATTCACCAAAAAAAAAAAAAAATCTAATCTCAATACAACACTTCTTTCTGTCTCTAGTTATTTTGAAAACACCAGAGCATAAATCTAAGTTGCATTCTTTCTATTACAGACACTTTCTAGGGCACAGTCTATGTATCAGTTCCCCAATAAGACACAAGAGGCGACCAGACAGCTGAAGGTTATACAGTCAATGAGGTACGATTGACTACGTGTGTTTACCACCTCTTTATGCGTGACTGATGCTTAAAATATTTGCATTTTGTTCTTATAAATCAATAAGGTTCTCACCTCAGAAACAGCCATTAATAGATGTCCCTTAAAAAAAAAAATAAAAAAGGGAGACCTGAAGAGCTTTTCTGTTATACTTAAATATTTTAACACCATGGCCAAAGTCTGCACCATGTCAGAATTTCGTCCAGTTTCCAGCATTTTCTCAGAAATATGTACAAGTGTTTGTTGAGATTTAAAATCTGTTAATCTGTTCTTCCAATGAAGTCCTAAATTTCATCTGATGGGTGCAAAAGAGTGGCTGGCAGCTTGGCCAAGCATCCTATGGAGAACTGGGCCATGGTTATTACCTTTTTCATGTAAAGATGAGTACTGTACTCAAAACAATACACTACATCGAGATTATTGCAAGAAAAAGAACACTTGCTTAAAAAGACTTCAGGATTGAAGTCTGCCCTTATTTCTACCACTTCCACACAGCTACCACCTATAAAAGTCCCTAGACATCTGTCAAGCTTTACATATAGTACATGACTGAAGAAATAGAATTTTTTAAGTTTCACTTCTACCGAACATTTCAGTGTTTCTTCCTGGAAGGCTGGAGCCATGTTTGTGGTTGAATGTGTTATAGCTGTGCCTATGAAGAATTCTCCAATCAGTTCTCAAAATTAGAAAATATTTTCTTAAAATAAAGATGCAAAATACATAGAATTTCAGAAAATTGGAAAATTCAACCTTGTTTAAAGAGGACTTAATGTTATTTGAATAAAAACCATTCTTAGTTTTCATACTACTAGGAAAGCAATATTTTCAACTAGAATTTTGAGCAATTTGTAATTTCAAGTATAGTCTTCCAGACTTAATCCCCATTAAGTCACTAAATACATCAATTACCACTGACTGAAGACGATGATTTCACAATTAATAAATTTCAATACTTTGAAATGTTTTAAATTACCACATCCCTAGACTGGGAGGCAGACTGTCATCCCGATAATAGACTCCACTGCCACAAAGAACATTCTCAACTCAAAGACATGTTTCTGTGATATTTCATAGCAATATACTTAGATAATTTAATCCGCATTTTCAGCCAATCTAAATAAATAAATTTTCTAGTCTTTGTCTTCAAGAGAAAAAGCAACAGATTAGTGAAAAGGGGTTTTTTTCACTACTTGAAATAAAATAGTATTTTTGAGAAATGATTTAAATAGGCTCTGTTAGTCTCTAAAACATGAACATGACAGTCCTGTCTTTAAAGCATTGGTCAGACATCTAGAGAAACTACTGAAAGTGAAGAACTCTGAGTTAACTTTGAGTTCTTTCTATTTCTATGCTCTAGTTTTCTTCTTAAATAGAAGTAATAATACTTCCCTATTTCATGGGGTTCAACTTAAAAAAAAAAAAAAGTAAATGCCTGTAGGACAAGCTGAGTAATTACATTATTGAAGGCTACACAAGCAACTGGAATAGATACCCAGTGAGGTTTGAATTTAGCTTTATAATAGAAAAACATTGCAAAGTCATATTCAAAATTAAAATTCAGCATCTGGCAAATATCAGCAGATTCTCTTCTGAAAGCTTTCTAATCACACAAGAGACAAACACAAAAATGTTAGAAGTTACCCAACTCCTTTTTCCACAAAAAAAAAAAACCAAACAAACCTTATACTGCTTAATCTGCATACTCACTACTTACTTCTGAACCTTGATATCTAACTAGGGTGTACCACTTCCAATCTGTTTCTTTTCACAGCTTCTGTTCTTCCTTCACTGCAGACCTTCACTGGCACAGGCCCACTCATCCAATTTAGCCTCGCTCTCACAAATAAAAGGTTTCTCCAGAAAACAGCTCATTCTGAAACTACAGGGAGTTCTGTCTGTAGTATAAACGAGACAGTTCTTTGCTGCCAAGCTTGTAAATCTAAGAAAGGTCCCAGAGCTGCAGCACCTACCAATGTACAGGTAACATACATTGTTTAGTACCTCACCAGGAGGCAGTAAAGCAGCAGTTGAATACAGAAAGTAAGTAGGCTTCAAAGCTACCACACAAAAATATTACGGTTATGTACACTCCATCTTCCCAGCAGCACAAACCCTCAGCATATGCAAGAATCAGAAGAAACAATGCTTAATGGACATATTTGGCACAAGAAGGGTCCAGAACCTGGTATTAGGTGCCTGAAATGGGGTTGGAACAATGCATTTCAGATAAGCACCCAATTGTACAGTGAATAAGACCTCCCAAATTGTTTGCTTAGCTATCATTGTTAGGGACAACAGCATCAAAGAAGCATGGAGGCACTCCCAAGTTCCTAAATCTGTACTTATATATATGAAGGTATATACTTATATGCATATACACCTTTGGCCTCATTCTGCACAACCCACCGACCTACATTAGGACACAATCTGTCTGTCCTCCTACCTTGTGATTACACTCCTTATCCAGCAAAACAAGGTATCCACAGCTTCACTCACCTAGGGCACCACCAGCTTCCTGTCCCCCCTATACTGACACTAAAGCACAAGTTCCAGACAAGCAGGGCCAGTTGCAGGCACTGCAAGAACAGCTGATTGCAGAAGTGATTGTTTTGTACAGCACAAGCTACTGCCAAGCCACTCCTTGGGTAGGTACTGCTCTAAGACACAGCATCTGCAGGAAGAAGAGCGGCAGCTGTGATTTTGCACCACTGTGATTCTTCATCCAATGGCAGCAGCACTCTGCGCAGTGGGAAACTCTGTCCCAGAGTACAGTGTGCACTTTTGAAATCTGTCCCTCCTCCTCATCTTCTGTCTAGGCAGAGCTGCTGGGGGTGCACCTATCCACTCAGAACTGACACGGCTCCCTTACTGATGGTTAAAGCACTCAGACTCGCTCTTAGAAAGATCTAGAGAAAAATGTTTTATTTACTTTGAAAAGAGGAATATTGTTTACATTTAAAACATTTCCCAGGAAAGAATTTTAATTACCTGTTTAAAAGCTATGGAGGCATCCTCCACTCTTGATAAAGCCGTGCACTACAACTGAAAGGGATGCAAGGCCTAGATACACCGTGCAAGGAAGCTCAACTTTATAGTTTTGCCATTAGGAGTGTTCTCTGCAAGCTGGGAGACCTGGATTTCAGACCTAAGCCTATTTATGGACTAATATTAAATAGCCATTTAATGAGAACAGAAATTATAGCGGCAAGAGTGATCTCAATCTCTTCTAACCACTACGCTTCAGAGCTAAGTGAAGGTCCACTTGCTTCCCCTCTTTCATTCATAAACATGTCATTCATTCCTCTAAAGTCACTCAGCTTCATCAGGTGGAGAAAAGGACTCGCTTAGCTTGGCTGGCCTGGTATGCGGTGGTTAGGGGAAGTAAAAGACTCAAGCGTGCATCTCTTAACCTGAAGAGGGACTTTCACCTGGCTTTTCTACTTCTTGGGAGAGTAATTAAAATTACTCTCTAATTATGTATTAACACAGGGATTCTTTCATCCAAAAATAAAACAAAATAGCAAGGACAACATGTAAAATGCAGAAATACCTACCAGTTAGAGACTTGGCCAATTGGTTTTCAAGTACAATGAAAGTTCAGAGATCTTTAGATCATGGGTTTGTATCAAGAATAGCATATAAGTTGTCATTTTCAGGTACATCTCATCGAAAATCCCTAAGTAAACAGGACTATGATTAGATGATTAGGACAATGGATTAAATGCATTTGTGCAACCGTAAATTACAGTTTGGGAGTCCTTGTACAAATACATATTTTATCTGTAAATACGCATTTTTCAAGTTTAACTGGTAAAAAGTATGCAAGCTTAAGTCTATAGCACAGTAGGTCTTTACACTGCCTGTGAACTTAACTTCCCAAACATAACACCACCACCACAACCCACAAATATAAGATAAGAGAAGTTAACAAGTAAAAATCTGGTATCCTTGCTGAAACTACATATTTTTAATACACCATACTCCTTTCAACTACAACTCAAGTAAAATTATCTGGATTTGCTAAAACTTTCAGGATTTCAGGGGCTCTTAAATTACGTTGCATAAGTGAAATTTAGGATTACAATGTTGCTCATATGTTTCACAAAGTAACTAACCAAAAGCCTAAAGCTGAAGTGTTGCAGTGAAAGAGTTGGCAGAAAGAAAATAAGAGCAGCATTTAGACCCGGTCTCATCAGTGCTGAGTCAATGTAACTATGGAAGTAAAACTTGCTTTCTATTCCGCTTCACCTATCTATAGCTTGTCAGCTGGGGTCTGAATGCAGATGCTCCACTGCAAGGTACAATGTAAGCTGCAAAAGCTACAGATACGTATTCAGAGACTAAATGAATTTATATTGCTGACTCAATATAGGAAAACCAAAAGCATTTATTAATGAATAAAGTCTACCCTAATACTTAAATAAAAAATGTTCTTCTGTAAGGTATGCGCAGTGTAAGGACAGCAACGATACTGAAAATGCATTTTTCAAAATGAATTCAAAAATAACTCCATTACATTGGTCTTTAGAAATCTCCTAACTGAAAAAGTTTGGACACACATTAAGAAATACCCACTACAAAAAAGTTGCAAGTCTTTAAAAATAGCAGTGCTTTGCTTCCTCCCTCCCCTTTCCCCTACTCACCCTCCTCCCCAATTTCAAAACACATCTTCCCCAGGCCTTGGTCTGGAATGGCAGTTTCTGTGAACAGACCATACCCGACCATACAATTAGCCATTATTATCATCATCATCATCCCCTTTTATGCTCTACTCTACATTAAGATGCAAATCCAACGGCTGTGGTCCAACGAAGTTATTTACAAGGGTTTCCCTTTCAGATGTCCAAGCCAAAGCTACAACCAGTTCTGCGATATAATTACAACCTCCCTCCACGGGCAATAACAGATCTCTGTCTGCGACGATCTGGCCAGCGGCATTTTCTCATCTATGCTATGGTTCAAACGGTTGCTATGATTTCAAATGGTGCATTTACCCTTATTTTAGCGCGATCGGCTGCATTTCAGCCGCCGACATCTGACTGATTGATATACATCTAAACAACGCAGCGATCAGAAAAACAAACTGGCAGTAGGCACCAGCGTTTCACCACCGTGGGTTTGCTCCTAATAGAGCGGCTGGCAACGAGACCGTGGGAAATTTAAGGGAAACACCAGCACACATGAGGCCTAAAGCTCATAGCCGGCACTTCCACCGAGAAAGAGGCTGGCGTCCTGCACTTTTAAGAGTGGGAAGTTCATGGAAATACCTATGCAGGTATGTGAACAGGCAGATCTCTTGTCTGCCGCACGAAAGCATCCAGGTACTCCCCTTACACATCGGCCACGGCACGTCCCCCAAGAAAGTGCACTCGAGGGCTGACCCGATACAACATTCGGGGAACTGCTTTTCCGCCCCCCGGTTCCAGCCTCTGCCCAGCTTCTCCGCCGCATGTCACAGGGGAGCACTCCGAACTCCCCGCACACGCGAATGGGGGGAGGGCAAACGGCGGAAGCCGCCGGAGCCCCGGCCCCTGCCCCCGCTCTGCCGCCCCCGGGCCGGCGCCCGCCCACGGGAAGCCCGGGGCTGCGGGCGCGGCACCGGAGGGGGTGGCGGGATGGGGGCTCGTCCTGCCGCCCGGGGGAAGGCAGGAGGGAGGCGGGCGAAGGAAGGCAGCCGCGGGGCAAGCACCTGAGCGGGCGTGGGCAGCCCCCAGGCCGGAGATCCGGGCACCGGGGCGGGGGAGGAGGGGACGGAGGGGGGGGCGGGCGGCCAGCAGGCCCCGGCGGGGCGGGCCGGGCCGCAGGTGGGCGTCGGGCGCGGCCGCCGGAGGAGCGGCCGCCGGGCAAGTCACCTCTTGACGCGGATGATCTGGTCGCGCATGGGTCGGATGTCCTGGAAGCTCTGCTGGTTGACCAGGCTGTAGACGAGGATGAAGCCCTGCCCGTTCTTGATGTAGAGGTCCCGCATGGAAGCGAACTGCTCGGTGCCCGCAGTGTCCAGGATCTCCAGGACGGAGGGGGAGGCGTCCACCTCGATCTCCTTGCGGTAGAAGTCCTCGATGGTGGGGTCGTACTTTTCGATGAAGGTGCCGGTCACGAACTGCACCGTGAGCGCCGACTTCCCCACCCCGCCCGAGCCCAGCACCACCACCTTGTACTCGCGCATCCTCCTGTCAGCGTGGACCGCCCGCCCGACCCGCACCTGCCGACGGCCCCTCCTCACCCCCCCGCCATCGGCCGCCCCGCCCTGTGCCCGCCGCCGCAGCCGCCTCCGCTCCGCTCCCCGCCCGGCGGATGCTCCCGGCCGCCGCGGCGGCTCCTGGGCGGCGCTGCCGGCGGCGGGGCCGCGTTCACGGGCTGCGGCGCGGCCGGGGTGGGGCGGCGGCCCCGCCTCCTCCTTCCCGTGTCGCCACGGCAACAGCCAACGGGGCGGGACGGGGGGAAGAAAGAGCGGGGAGGAGGAGAGGGGCGGGCACTGCCTCGTCACGTGGCGCGTGCCTCCCGTGCTCCCCCCGGGCGCGGTGGTCGCACGTGATGCCGGTGGCGCTGGTGCCGGTGCTGTCTGTGTCCTGTCCCTTCCCCTCCTGCCCCGTCCCTCGTCCGGCACTATCGCCCTGGAGACACGGCGACCCGCCCCCCGTGCTCGGCCCGGCTCCGCCGCCCCGCGGGCCTCTCCAACCGGGAAGGGCCAACCGGCGGTCACGCGCGGGGGCGGGACGAGCCAATGGCAGCGCGGGCTGGCGCTCCCACGGTTCCGTTTCCCTGTGTGCTGGGGGAGGGAGGCGGTTGCGGCGCGGTAAATTCGTGCAGTTTTCGACCTGGAGGCTCTCCGGACGTGCCCGCGGCCACCGTGTGAATCCTGCTCGTGGGTATAAAAGAAAATGGGATCCATAAAAACCACTGCAGCGATCCAGTGCGCCTTGGATCTTGTGGACGCACTGCGGTCGGCACGCTGGGCTGTGCCTGCAAGGGATGGCCAGAGGTGTTTGTTGCCAATGGGTGTCTGCCTTCTCGTCCCCTTCTGACAGAGAGAGGGGCACAGGAGAGGTGGTGGTACAGTTTGGGAAAAGCGCTCCATCAAAACAGTAAGGAAAATGAAAATGGTTGATGAGATGGCATTCACAGTTCCTCATGGGAACCAGTATCGCTCTGGAAAGATGCTCACACTTGTACGATTGTCTTTCTGTTATGAGACAGATCCTTAACCTTTCTTTTTTTATTGTTTTTTTTTTCCTCAAACATCACTGCTTGGAATGATTTGATACAGGGAGTAAAGACTTGTTTTCCATTAAAGGTTTAAGGGTCAGCCAGAGCAGTTAATCAGCTATTCAGATGCTTTCCGAAAGCTGTTGGAAAAGGAGCTCGCTCCTGGTGCTGCATTTCTGACTGTGCTGTTCTTCACTTTGTGCTGTCACATCTTCATCTGAAGTAAAGCCCATGGTGTTGGCCTGCTTTCCAGGCAAGTCTAGTTCTGCTTCCTTGTTGGCTTGTTTTCATGTTTCCAAATCTAACAGTGGCAAATATATTTCTGGCTTTTTGGAGCACATTTGACCTCTGTCCAAGTCTTTTGGTTAAATGCTTGCCATGTGCAGTATTTTAAGCTTTCCAATGTTTTGCTTGGGCATTCTGTTTGGCTTTTCTTCTGTCTATTTTTGATTTTTGATTATTTTTTTCTGAACTGCAAAGCTTTAAAACAAATATATGTTAGTAGGATGCCCATAACTTAGGTCTGTCTAGAAAAAAGAAGATTATTTGCTGGCTTCTTGCAGCAGTTAAAAAGCACCAAAGCAAAATGGAAAGCACACGTCTGAGTGATTTAAGTATATTCAGTACCAAGGAGGTACACAGAATTTGTACAGGACTGTCAGAATCCCTTTGTAAATGCTGCAGAGCCTGGCCAGTCTAGTCAGAATTGAGTAATAGTTTCAATGAATAATCTAATTTCTGTTGGTGACTCGAGACCTTCAAGTAATAGAAATGAGCCTACAAGAACATGTAATAGCACAAAATGCAAGATACTGCATGTATGGATTAATAACTATTTGTAGTGTAAGTCCAGGAATGCTCCATCAGAGTAACGGGAAAATACCTGGGTTTATTAGTCAACAGTGAAAGGAAGCTGCTAATTTAATGTGGTTGTGAAAAACAAATGTAACTGTGGTATCCATACAGTCAAGCTTCTGGATTACTGGTGAGACATTACTGTGTCCAGTTCTGATAAATCACGTCCAAGAAAGAGGAACTTGTACAGAAATACATCCGGGAGAGTTACTGGAAGTGAACAAAGCTTATCTACAAGAGTACACTGGGAGTATTTGTCTGATTAACCTAGGAAAAGCAAATGCAAGGGAGGGTTATGAGCAATCAGTAAGGCAGGGTGGAGTCAAGCTCAAGCGAGTAGCCATTTAAGCTAATGAACAACATTGATAGAAGAGCATGGATCTAAACTGATTAAAACCTAGACAGAAAATTAAGCCCTATCTCAGTGCACTGAAGGTTTCAAAGTTGTGAAGAACAGTGAAAGATGAACATATATAGCAGGCTTTAAAATGTGTTGCATATCAGAATAGGAAGATTATGTGCAATCATGCAAAATAGATTTAAGTGATCAATGCTGAAGGTAGGAGGTTTGGGCTTACCTTCTTATTCATCCTGAGACTGCAACAACCTCCTGATGTTTGGAGCTTCTCAGAAAAAAAGCTGTCAGCTGCTGGCTCATGACAAGGAGTGTAATTAGTGGGAAGGCAACAGTTCAGACAGAGGTAACAGGAATGCTACCACTGGAAAGTTTTACACCAGCTGTTCAGTCTCATTGGTTTGATGGGCAGCAAAATGTTATTTCAGTTAATAGTGTTTGCTGGGACCTCAGAAATTTACAAATTGGAAATACAGAGGAATGGTGTATATAGCATGGAGGATATAAAAGAAAAGGCAGGATGGTCAACTGGCGGAGGTGCTGGATGCCTTGAATTGATGGCTGTTACCAAGGTTCTCACCATTCAGTTGCTAGGCTGAACATCTCGCTGTTGCTCTGTTTCTCTAGCCTTCATTTTTGGTTTTGAATCATCTGATGAGAACATTGAAAATTCAGCCAATAAATGTTGGAGGCTCAGCCTCAGCCCTAAGAACAAATACAGTATCAGTTATGTAGTTATTTATAGCGAAGTGGAGAATAGGGGGCCACTTAGGTGTTGCCAGTCTTTCTTTTATGCATGTTGCTTATACTTTTGCTATTCTTTACTGAAGAGTAGGAGAAAAAAAAAGTAGTAAATTTCAGGGAAAGAGAAACTTCCTGCCGGAAAAGATTGAATTGGGCAAAGCTTGGCAGGCAAGTATCTCAGCCCACAGCATGCTTTCCCAGCATGACTTCATTTGTAGCTTCTCATAGGAGACTCAGGAGTCATCTAGTCCCTCTGTGCTGGACGGCTGGGTTTTTGCTGGCTTCCTAGGATTTAGGAACTACAGTTTTACTGCTCACTTCTCAAGTCTTTTTATGTCTTATATTGAACTGTCCTGTCTTATTTCAAACTTCAGCAGCCTGTGGCTAACCGCACCATCTTATGATAGCCTGGAGTTTCTCAATAAATATTAAATTTTTATCTTATGCAGCAACCAACACAATATTTCATATTTTTTTTGCTAGCTATTGTAGCCTCTGACTATACATTAGGGAAAGAGGAAAAAGGCCTTTAACATCTATTTTCATTCCAAAGCCAGGGTTTGCTAATTATTCACTACTAACAGTATCAGTCTCAAGACGTAAAGTGTAGCAATATGAAAAATGAGGCAATCCATAGCCCCCTCCCCCTGAGAACTGATGATGGTCTTCTGACACTGAAGCACAAGAGAATGTGTGAAATAAAGCTTGTCTGTTCTACAAACTGCTCTGGTGTATATTTTGTTTTCCATTGTCAAGTTTTCTTTCAAGTGCATATTACTAGAACAATATGATTTCCTGTCCTTGCTTACCATCGTGTCTTTACATTCAGACTATCAGTGCAGTTCTGTCATCACATTGATTTCTCCTAACCATGTGTCATTACAGTATTTAGGAAGCATTAAGGGTTGAGATTTTGCTTAGTCTTTAATATTTCTTGCTAAATTAATTATTTTATTAGTACTGTCCATGAAGTTGTTACCAAATTAAGGACACAACTAGCTGTAGTGAAATGTAGCTGACTTTGCTTACCCTATCCTTAGCATTTTCAGGTGATCACACTGTTAATTTCCTGTTCATACTGGCAGTAATGTTGTCCCTTTTTTTTACCAACTGCAAAATTTTACGTGTTTAACATCTTTGTTCATGCTTTCTAAATCAGAGCAGGAAAAACCTGAGTGTACTTGTAAAGGGAAAGGAGGTTGGACCTCCTCCATCCTGTCTGGCAGCAGTCGGGTGACAACTCTGATCACCCAATAGCCCAACCAGGGACAGCCAGCACCGTCACCAGCCTGGTGGAGGGTGCAGGGTTTGGGATTTAACTTACCACACTTGAAGTGCATGTTACAGAAGTAAGGTTTCATTAACTTCACTACTTGCAGGCCAGTTTGGGTTTGCTGGATTTTTTGTTTTGTTCTTGAAGAAATCTAAGCACTTGTTTTTGAAGGTATAGTAGGTGTGCTTTAGTTTTGTAGTGTTGAAGCCTTATGTGAGCTCTGAGTGAGATGACTTCTGTGTCTGTGTCAAGCCTTACTGAAGTCAGAGGTGCTCTGTGAAAGATGAGGTAGCAGCTCTCCATAGATCTCATTGTAAGATCAGAGTCAAAATTTGCAGTGAGGAATTGCAGTCATCAGCATTGGTTGGGGTTAACAGTTCCCTTTGTGCAGGGAGTTCCCATGTAGCATGTTGGGCTCAGCACCCTAAGATGGTAAACTAGGGTGCACAGAGGCTGAGGCTCAGATCATCTGTGAAGTGAAGCAAGCGTGATGGTCATCAGCGTTGTCATGCTTTAGTTCTGGTTTTGGGAAGTCAATTCACAAAGCTGAGGTAAATCTTGGCAAAATTGAGACTTTAGCACTCACATTTCCAGCAATCAAGCATGCTGAGTGGGGATATCTTAAAACAGCTGATTGGAAATGTTCTGTGGGCAGCTTTTTTCTCCTCACTTTGTATTGCTTATAGCCTTCACTTAAGCATATTGAGAGTCAGGGAGCCAAAATCTGAAGTGGTCTCTTGCACTTCCTGTGACTACATAGGGGAACCTTGCAAGGTTGCTGTGTTAGCTCCCCTAGTCGGCCCAGACCCACACCACTTTTCTCCCTCTTAAAACTGTGCTGGGCCATTTCAGCTCATTGTATTTGTAGAAAGTGAATCCAGACTACAAATACAAATTGTTTTATAATTGCTAGCTGCCAGGGGCTCAGCCGTGGAAGAGGAATAGAGTTAACACCATCCTCAACCCGAAACAGTTTAACCCCCCATCTATTGATTCCCAAGAGACTGTTTTGTGTTGTGAAGGAAAACAAACTAGAATACATTCCAGCAGAATGAGACTCAATTAATGCGTTTTACCTTACAACTAGAGAAGACAACAAGTGTGAACACAATTACTTTGGCTCCACCAATAGATACTTATTAAATTGCTGTACCTGCCACTTTCAATGGGTTCTTCTGATTTTTACAGCTTGAAAGAGACAGAGACAATAGGAATAGGCATACCAAAGTCTGCTTTCAGTCATAATTTAATTTTCTAACCAGATAGGAGCATTAAGGTGGCTTCAGTCCCATGGGTTAATTTCAGAGGAGGGCCAGTTTGATAGGTCTGCAGATCCCCACAGCTTTCTCATTATTGATCTTTCCTGTCATTGCAGGTTAACTGTTCAAAGGAAGGGGATCAATTGTTGAGGGGGAGGGCTGATGTTTTTATAACTATTTTATGCAGTCAGATAGCCATCCCTGTCATGTAATAAGGTGGTTGTATTTACTTGAAGATGGTGGTTAAATTTAAAAAGAATAATTGCTCCTGGCCCCTCTTTTTATTAATAGTGAAAATTCGATCAAACCATTCCCCAAAATGCCAAGAAATCTAAGTGAAAATAGTCTGATTTAGCTTGTGACCTGATTTTTACTGTTTTCAGTGGAATTTTGGTGGACTTCTGCTGATGTATTATGGCATTTCACAACAAAGTTTTCCTTGCCTCCTGTAAAGCAAATAAGAAACCTTGGTGGTGCTATAATTTTAATGAAAACTTCCATTGCATATTTAAGTTTTGTAAGAAATATTCATCTGCCAGTAAAGTTAAGTTAAATAGCTGTTGTTCAGATGTAGGTTCAAAACAGGGGAAGTCAATTTCAGGATGTAAAAAAAGCACAGCAAAATAAACTAAACCCAGGTAATTTATTATTCCATTTGACTCTTTCATTCTTTCTCCTTATGATGTTCAAAAATAGATCGATCTCAAGACTTAAGAGAAAGTGAAGACAATGATAGCCTGTCTTGATTAAGGTACAAAGTCTTGCAATATCTGTCACAAGTCCCATAGCCATTTTTTTCTGAGTCAGACTTGAAATAAGTTTAAGTCATTTGTTTTAATAATCAGCGTATAAGCATCAGGGACTTGTATTTCATAAGTATTAGATTTTTTAAGCATCAATTAAAAAAATAATATTACAGTTACAATAATATTTTCTTTTTACATGGTTATTTTTAGCAAAATATTCAGAACTGAAATTCAAGATGCCTTAATTGCTGTGTTACACTGTAAAGTAAAATAAGATTTCCAATATGCTTTTCACATAAAGAGGGGCAGCATTTAATCTTCATCTCATGTAATCAACTCATAACTTAGATAATTCACTACATGCACTGATAACTGAGTAGGTCATTTTAGTGCATGTCTGAACACATGGATTTGTCCTGAATGTTTGCATTTACAATATCTGTTGTAGGCAGTGAAGCCGGTTGCTCTGCCAAGTATCCAGATCAAAGGGTGAAAGACCCCTGAAGGGTCCCTGAAGAGAGGCAGGTGTTAAGGAGGTTGGCCACTGCCTGGGGGATATGAGAGCGCCCGAAAAAGACTCAGCAACCAGTTTGCCAGCAGACGCTGACCCTGTCTCCATACACAAATAGGTGGATAACTGCACCCAGCTCAAGCATGGGCCCTCCCTCCTTCAGTGATTGCACAGAGAGGAGGTAATTTGGGGATGACATGGGTGTGGGGAGGCAGGTCTCACCTGTAGAGTAACTTGTCTCTTTCTACCTGAAGGTCTTTTGGAGTTTCCACTTCTAAGAGCTTATTGAGCCCAACCTCTAGCTAGTGGAACAGGAAGTTTTAACTAAATGCTTCAGAATCATGAGTTTTATGTATGATCTTTATCAACACCGAAGTTACTAACTGCTGGCCTTCAGAGATAAACATTAAAGGCCTGAAAGTCATTGCGTCCCAACTCTGACTATTGGATTTGCCTTTTGGTCTTTAGATAGTGTTGCTTCTTTTTGCTGCTTCCTTACAGATTAAGTGTTTGGGTTTTTTGACAGAAGCCAGGAATCTCATGTTCTTGATTCCAGTATCTGGTGCTTTAAAATGACCCAATATCATAAATTTATGATAAAATCAGAAGTTTGGGCAACAGTGACTATGGATGGAGTAAAAATAACTAATCATTCTGAAGGCTGAAGGAAAGATTCATGAAAAGGAAAACCAAAAGGAACTGAATCTGTGAGGTATCCAAAGCTCTCATACTCTTCTTTAGGTCTTCAGTGCTGTACATGAATGCAACACTGTGACTACTGTCTTCCAGCAAACTTTCAGAGCTGTGTTATAGTGGGAGGCCTGTGCAAGCACGAGATATGCATATGCTGCTTTAAGAAACACAGCTCATTTTCTTGAGGAAAATAATACAAAGAATTAGCTCCTCTTGGTATTTCCTCTTGGGGTTTCAGTGAGGGCTGATACAATTGCAGATAGATGCTTGCAAAATAATTTGGGATAATCCATAACACATCAAACAAATCCATAATATTAGATTTTTCCGGAATTATTTTGGAACTTTCACTGCACAGAGATGAACTTTATCAGGATAGCTTTTCTGGGACAGATTCCAACAAGTTTTCCTCATGGGTTCGAGATGAACATAGTGGGCATATTAGATGACTGATGAAAATGCTAGAACTACTGCATGACAATCTTCTCAAGGCAGTCAGTGTCTGTGATTTTCTATCTTTATTCAGGTTCTCCTGTCATCTTCCAAGTCAATTTTCTTTTCTCACACTTGAATCTCTTTTCCAGTTACTCAGCAATGGGGGAAAAATACACAAACTTTTTTTTTATTTTTACTTTAAGAGTTTAATGCAGCAGTGCAAGCGTGTTACCTCTTTGTGGTTGGGGTTTTTTTTTCCTTGTTTTTTTTCTTTTCTTTCCATGGAATCACAGATTCATAGAATGGTTTTTGTTGGAAGGGACCTTAAAAATCATCTAGATCCAATCCCACTGCCATGGGCAGGGATGCCACTCACTCGATCAGGTTGCTCAGGGTCTATCCAGCCTGGCCTTGAACGCTTCCAGGGATGGGGCATCCACAACTTCTGGGCAACACATTCCACTGTCTCACTATCCTCACAGTAAAAAATTTCTTCCTAATATCTAACAAAAAATCTTTCCTCTTTTAGTTTAAAGCTGTTCCCCCTTATCCTATCACTGTAAAAGTGAAAAAAAACCCCAACCTTTAGGTAAAAATTATGATGACTCAGCTTTTTCATGAGCTGGGACGTAATTCACCCCAACAACTACATCCCATCCTGGCAGCTGTTAGTAAAATATAATTGTTTAATAAAAAAGCCTAATAATATGTGTTGCAATATAACTTCCTTATATTTACTTCTGCTTCCTAAAATTTGCATTGCTGTTTCATCAAATCTGCTCTTGCATCAAACCTAAAGATTGCTTACAAGTGAAATTCTTGATTTGCATCCATGCAAAGGAGAGAAGATCTTGAAAAAATCCCGAGTTGTGTTTACTGCTGTCTTTGGATGAAGATACAAGCATCCAATGTAAATACAGAGGCCACAAAGACCTATGTTATCCCTGTGGGAGACTACCCAGAGTCTAAAGGCCTGGGGCCACAGGATCCCTGTGCTTGCTTCAAATATTCTGTTTTGGGACCTGAAGCAATGCAGTGGTGCTTGCACCATACTAAGGGAGTAAGCGGGTTTGTGGAGCTTGGTGCCATGTGGTCACAGTGCTCTTTGGTCAGGCTTTCTGCTGATCCTGGCCCCCCTCAATGCTCCTCACCCCAATTGGATGCAAGGACATCTGAAGGCAGGGGCAGTGTCTGCTGGAGGCTGCTCAGCTGATCCCTTGCTTTATGCCAGTTATTCTTTTAAGTTAAAAACATTTTAATGGGCCATTCTCAGTAGTTTCAGCTGGGAGGGCATCAGATCATATGCAGGCAGCACATAATCTGGACACTACATAAGTATCCAGGGAGAAATCGTGGAAATTGGTGGTCCAAAAGGAAATGAGACCTGCTTGGTGGATAACAGCTGGCAATAAATCACTGCAAATTTGAGCTGGGAGAGCATGGGATAAGGGATATTTCTGCACAGCCCTGGTGTGGAGGGGTCTCCTGCAGTACCCCTCTGTGGCTCTTGGCCTTCAGTACCTAAATCATCTGTGAAGGTTGTTCAAGAGCTCCTAAGTCATTCGGGTGTTCGAGAAATGTTATCCTGTATAGCTTTCAGGCTGCAATCTCTAATGGGCTACAGTAGGGCATCTGTGTCTCTCAAGGATTTTAAAAGTTGGAACAAAACCCAGAAAATAACCATTTAGGGCTCCAAAATAATTCTTCACAAGAAGAAATAGCTGCAGGTTAATGTGGGAGGAAGAGAAACCAAGCCAGTAGTAGCTCCCGATCAGGCATGCACAAAAGTGCTACGTATCAGGTGGTGATATATCCAGAACAGTGCTATACCTATTCATCTCCACTTTGGTGTAGGTATGGCTGCAGCTCATATTAGGGCTAACTGCACGTGTGGGGAGTGTGGCGATGCACCCTGGTGTGTCTGTGTTGTGCCCAGGGGGAATAAATGTGTGTCCCCCTGCTTCCTACGGGGCTGTAGTCTGGGTACTGGAGCTCCATCTCATTTGAAGGTGGGGTGGGTGCGTGTGTTTGTTAGCTGTGGTAATATGTGTAGCTACTGTGCTGGCATGCATCACGCCGGTTTAGAGAAAATATACATTTCTATCAGGTAACATATTTTTCCTTACACAGAGGGAGATATGAGCAGCAAAATTACTGGTCACTGTGGCCCTGTAATGTTCTCTTAACCAAACAAATTAGCCACCACCTGTCTGGTTAAGGAGTAGGTTTTCATAAAGTACTCTTACAAGCAAAGTTTTGAAATTATTAAAAGCATCCTGGTGTAGTATTTTAAAAAGTGATAATTTAATTTGCATATATTGTCTAAGTACTGTGTGTGTATATATGTGTGTGTGTGTCTGTATTTAAGAACACATAAATGAAATTAGAAAACAAGAACAATCTTTGCTGCAATGTTTTCCATGGACTTGAAAGCCTTCAGCCAGTGTCTCAGCCACTATAAATTGGCACAAACTCCAGTATCTTAAAGCTGTGCTAGTTTATGTGACCCAAGGACATGACTTCCAGGATTTGTGGGACCACTGTGTAAATACTAGAGTCTTTAACCTGCCAGGGTCAAAATAAAGAATGCTTTTGGTACAGTCCCGGCTCTATGCTTATGTGTCACTGCTTGATTTAAGCAGCATCGTGTGAAGCAGCAGCAGGGGGAGGGGAGCCTTCAGCAGATCTGCACTTCTCCCTAGCAAACCTCCCACCTGGGTTTTGCCATTTTTGTCTTGCAGATGAAGAAACTGATAAAGAGAGAAGCTGTCTCCTCACTGCCATGCTAAAAAATGCACTTTTTTTTTTGGTGGACAAAAGAGGCAGTGGCAGAGCTTTTCAGTACTCAGTAGGGGGGCAAACACCCAAGAAAACTTTGCTTCTCCAAGCCCCTCACTTGCCTTTGGAGTGACACAGAAGGAGGCGGAGAAATGCAGAATGGCAGCAACAATGTTCATATATTGTCTAAGTCCTCCAGAGGCTAAGCCTGAAGGGGTGAGGTGCTGCTCTTGCAGTGCTGCAGCCCGCCCATTGTGCCCGCACAGATGCTTCCTTGGGGTCCTGACAAACAAATAGTCCCCACCAGCTCTAACTGTGCAATTGTGCCCATCTGTAATGGGTGGGTGGATGGACACACAGGGACAGAAGTGGGCAGGCTAAATTGTTAGGAATGTAAATGCCTGAAGAATGGGCTTTTCAAATTGTTTTATTTTTTCACCTGAGATAAAAGAGGCACTGATGAATCCAAACCTTGAGAGCTGAGAATTGGCAAAAGGTGCCAATCTGAGCTTTATCTAGAGGAAAAAAGGCAGCAATCTGAGGTGCCTGGGATGTTCCTGGCAGCAGTAGCAGAGGCACAGAGCCGTTCCTCCCTGCAGCAGGTTTGCTGTACCAGCAGGCATATCTGCAGGCTGCTATCATCGTAAACCTCCAGCTATTTTCATTTCATCAAAACAAATGTGAAGTTTGCCTCTAAACAGATATTAAATGCTCTAAAAGAGTCTTGGGCTTTCTCTAACATGGGAAAGATGCAGCAAGCCAAGCCTGTGTCCTGTGCCTGTGTAGGTAAGGCATGTGGAGAGACACTGGGAAAGGCTGAGGAGCAATTGCTAGGGTGCTGGGCTGAAGCTGAGTGAACAGCTGGACGTGAGCCTGTGTCACCAGCATTAAGTTAGCGGGATGGCTGCAAGAATGAGGGCCTAAGGCACACAAGTCCAACCAGGTCTCTCTTCTGAAGGGGATGGAGCTTCGACAGCACTTTGGCTGCCAGTGACAGTAGCAGAGCAGGTGCCATCAACAGCCAAGGAAAGCTCAGGGCAGAAACAGGCAGGTGTGTTGCAGGCAAGCTTTGTCTAACCTCAGCTGCCTCCAAGATCTGTAAATGCCCTGTGGGAGCTAATCAGCCTCCCAAGCCCCCAGTCTTCTTAATTTTACTGATTTAAAAATAGCCTCAGGTTCCTTAAGGGGTTGCAGCTGAGGAGACTCCCTTGTAACTCAGCTGGCTGAACGGGCCCTGTAAAACCTACTCGCTCCCCCAGGTACCCCCAAAGGATGTTTTCCAAGTGTGGTAGAAGTAGACATTTCTATATTTCCATCTTTGCATTTGCTCCAATTCTCCCATATTTTTACAGGAGGAAACATGGCAGAAGGGGATGGCTACAGGGCAGCCACCGCTCTCCACCAGAGATTTGGCAGAAGAAATCCCAACAAGGAGAAGCCAACAGAATTTACTGTAGAGACAACAGACTTTCCTTCTAGCTTCCCAGAGGGGTCCTGCTACTTCTGATGCCAAAGGTTAGGGGACTTCGGGTTTTATTTATTTACAGTGATACTAATTTGCATGTGCAGGAACAGGATAGCTGGTGAGGCTGTTAAGTTTCTGCCACAGGCATGTGTTGGACTGCTCTGGATAAAGACATATCCCCCCAGCTGTGCCTCTGAGTCTTCTCCTCTGGGCCTTCCCATTGCCTGCAGCTCTGCCAGGAGGCTGTAGGATGTTCCTGTAGTAAATCTAGTAATCTGTCTGGTAGACAAAGCACCAGGCACCTGAGAAGACCTTCTATGGCTTGTTCACAGCCAACCTGTGGTGATTGCCATAGACAGGCAGACACCTTGGGATCCTGAAAGAAAAAAATGTTTAAAAAGATGAGATGCTTCCATTTCTGACAACCAGAACACTTTTCACTGCAGAGCAGCTACCCAGAGCTCCTGCAGAGCACAGGCAGTCTCCATAAATCCACACACTAGCTTATCCTAATACCCTGCTCAAGTAACTCAGCCCAAGTCTACTCCTTGCAGCTGTGCATCCAGCTCCAGTAATAAATTTCTAATCCCAGTGAAATCCAGCTGCTGCAGATCTTGCTGCAGAGAGGCCCCACTACAAAGTCTGGATGTTTCAATGGGCATCAGCCCCATTAATGTGAGCTTCTGACACCACAATGCTGCAACATGCGTTTCTAGATAAAATTCACCTTGGGACGTATTTCCATTGCTGAGCAAGCTAAATCCAAGTTCTACAAAAACCACATCTTATCAGGGCCATTTTCTTTATCAGTCTTATTGCAAATTAGCTTGATTCTATGGACTCCTGGAGCATGAAGCCACATCCAGCTAAGTCTTAGAAGCTGAAAACTAAAGGAGAGGCAGCTGTTTGTCTCTGCAGTATTCATGAGGTAATAATAGTAACAATAAGGGGAAGGACAATAGAGCAGTTTCATTGTGATATTTTTTAGAAAGTAAGGATTTCATTGAATATAAAGTGATAATTGATTTTAGGCACTTTGATGGACTAACGTTTGATTCTAATGGAATAATTTTCTCAGAAGAGCAGAAAAAGCTGTGTCAAGAGGAAACAACCCTCACTTTGTATAGAGACGTGTTGCTGAGTAGCACTGCTAGAGTCCTTTATTTAAATAGGAATGATTATATTGCACAGGAAACTTGGATTTGAAAGCAGTTCCTCTGATACATTCCTCTTCAGGAGTGATTATCTGCTGCATTCACCAAAGCCTCAAGGCTGGTCTCGTATGGCAGCAGATCATCTGCATTATGGCTAAAATTAAAACAAAGGGAGAGGAAACAAACAAGAAAGGATGTATAACTCCAAAATGCGAGGTCTAAAAGGAAGTCCTTTCCACCAAGAAGTGGTGGAACACCTTTTAGAGTGAACATCTGATGTAGATGGAGGTGAGAGGCAAATAAGAGGATAATTATACTGCACTTGGTTTCCACCAGCTGGCTCCTCACTGCATGATGTTCCCTTGCTGCTCTACACCTTCTGCTTTCCATTGGGTTTCCACCATACCCATGAGCTCTCATCAAAACCTTTCCTGTGGACAGCATTCACTGGGAGAGACTGGAAAATTTCTCTGGCCAAATAATTATAATCAGGGAGCTGCTGCTGCTGCTGAAGTGGGGAGTTGTTTGCAGTCAGCCTGGATTGCAGCCAGCTCCATCTCCCTTCTCCCTGACCATAAAATGTGGGACAGAGCAGGTGAGACATTGTCTGCATGAGAGTCAGATACTCTCCATGAAGGTTTAGACCACTCTACCTTCCATGCAAAACAAATCCATAATTAAACAATGCTTTAAATGCTTAGATTGTTGTGGTTTCCTGCTTTAGCCATGAAGTCCATCTGGTCATTCCTACTATAAGTGACTCACACAGGCTTTCATACCTTGCAAGGAACTTCTCTGTGTACTCAAGTGCAGCATGGCTCTTAATTTGGATCCAAGGGTCTCCTAAGAAAGACCAGCAGAATCAGGTGGGTGAAGATAAAAGCCTCTGTCCACAAATTAGGACAGGATTGGCTAATGCATAAGTAGCAAGAGGACATTTTCCCCCTGAAGTTTCTTTAAACAGTAAAGGATTCATATTAATGTACATAGGTAGTGGTGGGGAAAGGTATTTGATTACTGTAAAACAGGTCACTTACAAATCATCTCCTCACCTTTCAGGCAGTGTGCTCAGTCTGTGATGGCAAGATAAATCAATTCATTGCACCTGTTAAAGCGCTGCAATGGTGCAAGGAGCACGACATGCTCCTCAACCATATGATGGTATAAAAGCCTATGTCATTTCTAGAATGAAAGGAAGAAAAGGAGAACAAGATGCTTTAAAAAAAACAACCACTCTCAGATAAAAATAAAGGCACAGAAGCTGGCAGGTGGCATGGGGTTCCCATGATGCATATATGCTTAGAAGAGAAGCTCGGGGGAAAGACAGAGCAAGAAGGATCTGGAGGCAGGAATGTGAATGCATGGCACCTTGCTGTGTGCCCCAGCTTGATGGAGGGCTCACTAGGCATTTCCATACGCAGCAGGGCTGGAAAGGCTTCAGAAGAGGGAATCCTGCCTAGAAGTTGAATGTTGTTGTCCTCCAGCAAAGCCTCAGTCACTCTCTCTCCATTTGCTTATACAGGAAGCCTGAGGCTGAATGCAAAAGGCCTGAATTTTGTGTGGTAGTAGCATATTTCTGTTCTGCCTGCACACAGAAAAGGATGCTCAGAAGAAAACTACTGCCACTGTTCAGGCAATCCATACTGTGCTACATCTGACAGAGTGGCTGCAAGTAAGAAAGGGCCAAGTTGGCTGACAATTGGATTAAATTTGGTTTCATCTGCTTTATAGGCTCTCTGTATAGAATCATAGAATGGCTTGGGCTGGAAGGGATCTTTAAAGGTCATCTAGTCCAACCCCCTTCCATGGGCAGGGACATCTTCAACTTGACCAGGTTGCTCAGAGCCCTGTTCAACCTGGCCTTGAATGTTTCCAGAGATGGGGCATCCACGACTTCTCTAGGCAACCTGTTCCAGTTTTTCGTTACCCTCACTGTAAAAACTTCTGTCTTATATCTAATCTAAATCTACCCTCTTTAAGACCATTACACCTTGTCCTATTGGAAGAGGCCCTGCTAAAATGTCTGTCCCCATCTTTCCTATGGGCCTCCTTTAGGTACTGAAAGGCTGCTAGGAGGTCTCCCTGGAGCCTTCTCTTCTCCAGCTAAACAGCCTCAACTCTCTCAGCCTGTCTTCACAGGAGAGGTGCTCCTGCCCTCTAATGACCTTCGTGGCCCTCCCCTGGACTCATTCCAACAGGTCCACATCCTTCTTTTGTTGGGGACCCCAGAGTGATCAATCTAACAAATAAGTTGGGGAGAAAAACAACAAAAAAAGTCCCCCTACATACCTGCAACTCCAAATAAAACTGGATTTGAGTAAGTCCAGCCTCTCCCATGATTAAATTCAAAGGAAATAAAATGAAAAGTCCATGGGCCACAGCAGGAGTTTCCAGCATGCTTCTACTGCTGCCCATAAGCACTTACCATGGATTCCGAGATGACAGATGAAGAACAGATAGTACCATCAGCCCAGGGACTTACTCCAGTGATTGATCTTAGGAAGTTCAGACCCTTGGAGGACAGCACTGATTTTCTATGAGAAGAGTTCAACTTCATTTATTTCCTCTAGAATGAGTATAAAGTAATCACTTTTAAGGTCAATAGAAAGTGAAAATGCTTTTTATCCCTTCCTGTAGTTGGAAAGTCTACTGAGATCTGCTTAAGGCTGACCACTTTTTTTCCATGTGAATCCTCATTTACTTGTACTTGCTTATGTAGCTTGTCTTTTGAGCACATTTGACTTGAGGAAGGACACAAAATGGGACTCTTGCCTTTCATCATTTATCTTAAACCTAGAAATGAACGTGTAGGCTCTACCTAACGCCTGTTCAGGGACAGCTTGTTATCAAGACTCAGAGAAATTAAACCAACCTAACTAAATTGAATAGAGTAAGGTAGAGTCATTTCACATGTTAAACAGAACAATTTATTTGCATACAGGGACAGTCTATCCCATTGCAACTGCATTCAGCCTAAGTTATACTGACAACATCACACTTTCATTGGCATAATAATTGAATTAAGCCCACGTGAAGGTTAAGCCTGAAGAAATACTACATGCTAAAGTGTTACCATATTTCTTCATTCTTCTCTACAACATGGTAACAGATAACAGTTTGAATTCCTGTTGTCAGTTTTCACAAGTTTCTCAAGAATTCTATGAACTTTTTTAACTTTATTTCCATGAGCACAAGGGCATATTAGGTGACATGAAAAAAATTTCTGGGTATATGGTAGGAGAGAAAAAGCTTAAATATGCAAGCTGAACGTACTCCAAATACCTACAGAGAAAAACAGGGTTTTTAACTATTTGATAATCTAAGCCAGTGTCGTGATTCTATGATTTCTTGTGCATGATGGTGTTTTAAAATCTATCAGAACCATTGTTCTTTGTGAAAACAGGTGGGATTAATTGACTGAACCCATCTAAAGTGTTGTAGAGTATCTGAGACACATGCATGGGGATGGCAGTCTTGAGCTAACATACCCATCCAGACCTGTGTTGCTCCACAGCAGCAGCTCTAGCCAAGTGGGTACTCTGCAGTGTCTGATTTGAGACTTGACACCTACAGAGAGAAAGCTGGATCCCACCCTAACAGCTTTCACAGTATGAAAAACTTGCTCGCTTGCAGTCCCGAGCTGTGCTGTCAGCTACCAACTTTAGCATCTCCGAATGTGCTCCACTGGCATTCAGTAGGATGGCTACAACTGTAAAATAAGGAAGTAAAAGCATTTCCTCCATTTTACCCTTGTATGAAAAAGAGAGGCAGTCATGGCAAATGCAACACAGCTCCAGGCAAAGACATGCACCTGCACGACCAGCCCTTGGGGGCTTGTTCCTACAAGGTGAACCTCACACTGCTGTGGTCACCCTCGTCACTCCGCATCTATTTGGTCTGGTGACCCTCTGAGGAACCACCCACCATGCAGGCCACACCCTGACTGTTTTGTGAGAATTAAGACTAAGGAGGACACTCACCAGAATTTGTTTTCCTTAAAAGTAGCATCCAAATCCAGCTCTTTGAAGATGAGAGGAGCAGGGTGTCTTTCCTGTAGTGATTTTCCTAAATCATAAAGCCAAGTGTCTTTTCCTCGCATTGTAAGAAGCTGTGGTGGAAACAATGCAACTGCAACCTGGCATTGTATAAGCAGCTCACACTGGTATCTTCCTTTCACATTTCCTAGTGTTGGGTTTTTCCCTGCTACAGCAGAAGGTATTTTCATGTAATGAAACGTGTCATTTATTTTCTACAATTTCTATGGTTTCTATAATTACAGAATTAGAAGAATAACAATTTATAAGACATTTCCATAATTTATTCATTCACAGATATATTCCGTACCTATTTGCTCAGTACATTACCTACCAGCAATAGTAACTGCTTTAATGCAACAGCCAAGATGATTTTGCTCTCACACACTCCCACTCCAGCAATAAACATCATCTTGACCCATGCAAAAAGTCTCCAGAACTGTAAATTACAGGACATTAAAAAGGCAGGCTACTGGACAATAGGCTTGGCTAGAGAACTGATGGCAGGCATAAAGAGCATGGTATACTCAGATGACCATATGATCAGATGCCAAGGAAGATTTTTAGCAATTCCAGACAAGGTATTTTTTTTTGTCCTATGAATTCATGTAATAAATGCTACTAGCAGAAGATTCAATGCCCACACTGTTGAGCAGCCTTGCCCTCAGGCATTTTTTTCTGTCATCACCCACAGTATAGAAATGCTGGGTTGTTCCTGAGCTCTCTTCTGGAGTGAAACAACTCTTTCTGAAACAAAACCCAGGTGCTGTTTCGGTAACTTGCTCAAGATTCACTCTCAAAATGAAGCATGAACAAGACTCAACCAGTTTGGCTTGCTTTCCTTCCTTCCTCCCAGCAGGCTCCGATCCCTCAAATGTCACATCCCCTTTTGTTTCATGCTGTTAATTCCAGTGGACTGCAAAAACACCCCAGACATCAGATTACTTCAGACTCTTGAACTGACAACCAAGAAAAACATAGAAAATAATGTCTTATGGTCATGGCTACACCACATAGGGCCAGGGGAGATGCAGGGCCAAGTGCTGTGAGTGTGGACCTGTCCAGTCTGCTCCAGTGACAGCTGATGTTGAGCAACGTGACACTGCTGCAGCCCTCGGCCTGGAGTGAGGGACTGCTCCCTGCAAGGGAGCAGCCTTTGGCACCAAAGCTGTGGCCACAGACTGTCCATGAGGACAGGGGTACAACCAAAGGTTTCCAAAGGCTTTTCTCTAGAAGTATCTTGCTTCATTTTGGAAACCCTGACGTTATCTGAAGGGGGTATGCTCTGCACACGGAGAGGTACAGAGTTTGCGGGTTTGGTGTGGCTCCTGAAAGCTCATGGCTCCCATGAGCACTTCTCCACTGCCAAAGAAGTGCCAAAGTTGACAAGAAACAAAGCAGCTTTTAGACAAGAAAACTGACATGTCCTGACCCTTCTTGGCAGCTGACAACTGTCCAGGGTGGGGTTTAACATAAGAAACCATGAATAGACAGGCTTCCCGCTCCTGAGTCATTGGGAGTTGAATTTTAATCATTTGCTGCTTCTACTCTACAATGCCCTTGCAGCCCTCAAATGCTCCAGTCCTTCCCTGTCCCTGCAAGTCATCCTGTTTCTCCTCTCCATCCCACACGCTCATTCTCAGCAGGCTTCTGGCTCAGTACATCTGTGATACATCCAAATAAATGAGTTGACCTGGTGGTTTTCCACATCACTTATGACCTTGGACTCCTTTCCAACCAGTCTCATGCTTATGAAATGTAGGTAACTTTATGACACAAACTCTTCTCGATTTTGTTGAATTGTATTTCCTTTCTTTAAAGTATTTAAAAAAATACACAAGAGAAGGTAGTGTAAAGAAACCAGGGAGCTGCAAGCCAGAGGTTTTATCCCTCCTCTGTCACGAGCTTGCCATGTGATCTCTGCCCTTGGGCACACAACTCCTCTGTGATGCTGCTCTCTCCTGAGGAACTAGCAGGTAACAGGGGATTATTTGTTGGTGTAATACTCTCCAAGATGTAGGAAAGAAGATGCAGAGGACATGGCGCCAAAAAAATTCCCCAATAGTGAGGCAAGTGTGAGCTATGCCGGTGAGATAACCATTGCCTGCCTGCACCCCAGCACTAGCAGGCGGGCAGAAAGGGCATGAAACGACTGTCTGAGGCTGAAGCCGTGCAGCATGGCATCCTTGGCACACCATCTCTGGCAGGATAAGGTTATATGCTTCTTCATGCAGCATCTGCATGTGTCCTGAACCCAGGGACTGCACTTAAGGATTTGTTACTTGAACATGCAATTAGGGAAAAACTAAAATACAATAGAATAAAATAAAAAGTCTATACTTTTGTAAAGACTCCTCCACTTTCTTTTGGCTGTTTTTTGTTACCCCAGGCGCCTCTTCCCAGAGCCGCACCACAAGAAAGGATTGCCCTGGCTCCACTCTCATTTTAAAATGCTTCTTTTTATTTCAGTGGTTGTACATTGGGTGAATGAATTTAACGTCACAACAGAAGTAAAATGGCTATTTAACAGACCACTAGTAATTATATATGCTGAAAAAGAGCGAATGAAGGGGTTTCTTTTAACTATTACTGAAATATTCATTGTACATGTCATCAATTATGCCGGATGAGAGAGGCAAACAAAAAGGTATTTTGGTGAGGTGGTGTATCCTTTGAAGAAAAACACTGAGACATCTCAAGTTACTTGAAACCATGTCTCAGCTACAGTATTCACTGTCTCCGTGTTGGCCCATCTCATGGTTCTTTTAGGGGGTTATATTTGTCGTATTTTTTTAACTAAACAAAGCATTTAAAATTTAATAATTTTCATTAGACTTTTTTTTTTAAAATATAAACAAAGTTTTGGCAAATAATATTTATACAGAAAAATAGTTTTAGATCTTCCCAAATTTTGAAATAGTCTATAAAATTACTTTATAAATAAATAAAATGCAGAATCTGTTGTACACGTATTTGCACATCTCTGTAATTGCCTCCTTACTGTTAGCATAGGTTTGTACTTGTACAGTTTTCAGGAATATTACAAAGTCATAAAGTCGGAAAGTGGATCTCTTATTAAAAATACATTTTCTCTTTTGTCTGTCAGTTTATCTGGATGAAAGACCTGATGTATCTGAAGCTTCATCATCCATGGGCAAAAAATATTGGATTAATTGTAAAAAACATAGATTAACAGTTATTTTGAAACATAAAAAGTTCACACAAAATGATGTCTTGAAGAGTTATCTACATAAAATATTTAAACAACATGGATAATTTACCATTTAGTATTATACAATAAGCTACCCAAATGCCTAAATTAACTATTATAAAAAAATAAAAACAACTTTGACAGATATAGGCAAGTTGCAGTGTCAACTACCTAGTTATAAGGACTGAGAAAGTCTACAAATATTAGTGTTTTAATAGTATATAATGGTGATACCTTAACTGCTAAAGTAACAAGTTAAGATATATTATTTTCCCACAAATTAAAACTAATGCAACGTTACAAGCACTATGTTAATTTTACAACCGAATTGTGATTATTTTTTTTCTTTCGGATGATCAAATTTCCAGCTTTATATATAAATAGATAGTAATTAGACATCGGACAAACAAGATTTAGCCTGGAAAATAATTTCCTAGACAAATAATAATATGATTAGTGCCTTCAGTCATTCAGAACAGGCAGTGCTGCCAAAGTTTAAAATAGTTTACAATCAATCTGAAGAGGTTAAGTTAAAATACTGCAATCACTAATAATGTCCACATAGAAAACTTATGCTGCAAACAATTATACATAATATCCACTTATAACAGCTGTCTTGTTTTTTAAACAATAATTTAAAAACTATGTCATTTATGTGATACATGTGCAACATATAAAATGTGAAATATGAAATATTTGGTACAATAGTGCTTGAAACAAACCTCAAATCAAACAAATGAAAGTTTAATTATACATATATAATTACCTTGTAAATCAACAAAGTATTTAAAAAAGTAAACAACATTAAAATCTGCTTCATCCATATATATGTATGTATGTATATATAACATGTATATAATTGTATTAAAGATATCTTCATACTTTTGTGACATAAAATATGTTTTTAAAGAAAAACAATTAAAAGAACTATTTTTCTCCACTCTAATCTGGTTACAATCTTATAATCCAATTAAAAAAATGCAAATACAGTAATGATTTATTAAACTGAATCTCATTCTACATTCTTAGTGTTCAGTTAATAGCCTAGATTAAAGTCACCTATGAAGTTTCAGTGACTCAACTGAATTTTAATTAAATTAGAGTATCATACAATCTCATCTACAGCCTTCTTTTTCACCTTTTCTTTTGTTAGTTTGGTCTTGTTTTGTTTTGCTTGATTTTACACTTCTAGAAGTTACTTCTTAACACCTTGGATCTTTTTGGTAACCTGACTATGAGTTTCAAAGATTATTCGTGTCCAGTGAGATTTGACTGTTGGCATCAGGCTCACTTTCATCAAGTCTGATGTGACAAAATTTAGGCACTTCTGCAAAGTCTCTTTTAAAAACATTATAAATATACTTGTAAAATAATATTCTCAAGACTTTGTTCTTTTGGGGATTGAAAGGGGTATGAAGGTTCATACTGTGCAAAATTTTTAAAATTTTCTTCTGCTATTCTGCTATGATTCAAATGCAACTTCTCCATACAAGTCAAACACCAACCATGTGCATCTAAAGAATTTGTGCTTTCCTTTGGACTTCTTGCTAAAAATATCAGATTGACAGGATGATGTGCAGGACACTGGGCTGCATTTCACTTCCTCTGTCTTGGAATCAACTCACCAGGAGAGCAAAACCAAGATTTTTTTTTAACTGAGAAGAAAACCCCCAATCATAGTTTGGGTGAAAATTAAACCTGCAGCTGGAGTAAGTTTTTAGCCAATACAACTCAATTATTGCTGAGCTCGAAAGATTCATAAGCATTGAATCTCATGAGACGAACTTATCTGGACCATTTCCGTTAGGTGTAGTTATGGAGAAAAGACAATATTTGCAAGAATTAAACTATGCTTAGAAAACCTTTAAAACTAAATGTTACCCTTTATGTCTTGAAACATCACAGCTGGTATCAGGTAGTTAACTATTTCAGGTTGGAGTATAGTAAGCATACCATATTTAATATTCATATATGACATAGCAGCACTAGCTTTTTTGAGTTTTTGATTTGTCCATAAGAACAAATTCTTGACTTAGCATGCAGTTTGTGGCAACTCTAGAGAGGAGGAGACAGGGTAGTATGTACAGTAGCCGTGCTTGGCCGTCCGCAGGGAGGCTTCGTGACACTCCGTTCCGCTCCTGCTGGCTATTTCAGGATTATCTGTTAAGAGAAAGGAAAGTGTGATCGCGCTTTTAGGGGACACGGGGAGTGCAGTTTGCCCAGATGGCCAGCGTTGGACTAACTAAGCTCAGGCGCAGCTCGCACAGGTCAGCATCCAGTGTGGGACAGCATCCTCTATTCTCATGCTGCCTGGGAGGCGCTTGCACTTCACAAACCTAGTCATCTTCCCCTGCACATTGGTCCTCATGTGCATAAGAACATGCAGAGGGGGCATTTTATGTGTCAAAATACTGGACGTAGTGCTGAAGCCACAAAAGAAGGGCCTGGCCATAGGCAAGGTGTGCATCATCAGCACCCTGGCTATCAGTGGAGGTGGAAGCAGCCCCATGCCTCCCAAAGAAGCTCAGGAGTGCATCGTTGCCTGGGGCAATTCTCCAACTCCTACCATGCTCCCAGAAAGACAGAAAATGACTGGCAAAACAGTGGAGGCAGGGCCCCTCGCCACTAACAAGCAAAAAGATCTCAGAATCATAGAATCAACCAGGTTGGAAAAGACCTCTGAGATCATCGAGTCCAACCCTTGATCCAACACCACCCTGTCAACTAGACCGTGGCACTAAGTGCCACATCTCTTCTTAAATACCTTCACGGACGGTGACTCCACTACCTCCCTGGGTAGCCCATTCCAATGTCTAGATGTACTAGGCTAGGTGTTTTCACAAAGCTAGTGTCTTTTCAATGCATTTTTAGCTGCTTATTTCCTAAAAAAATTATCTTCAGATCAGAGAACTTGAGAGGTTTTCTCACACTTCCTTATGCCAGGGAATCCAGAGGATGACCATAATGGTACTTCTATGCACCTAACTAGTCACTAACCTTTGCTGCTTTACCTCCATGGTGTCACAAACAGAGGGTGGAGCAACTGTTTTACAGGTGTAAATTCTTGTGTTTCCAACACTGTGAAGGTTAAATGCACGATGGGCCCAGCAACCAACTCCACCTGCTCACAGTATTGGAAAATCGTCCAGATTTCCATCACCTGCCTGGAATGTCTGTCAGTGAAAGTGATATCAAAAGCCAGCGGTGTGATATTTTATCACACCATTGCTAACTTGTGCTCCAGACTTAAGCATAAGTCAAGAAATTAAGAGTGTATTGCCTGCTCTTACTGTTTAATTTGGCACTCAATGCATTTTTAAGCTGTATTTGTAGGTGGTACGCAAAGCAGTCATGACAGTTCTTTGACCTACTTGTGCATTACAAAGCTAGATCACTGCTTAATGCAATATTTATATTAAAAGGGGGGAAAATAAAAAGGTGTTTTGAAAGTAACTTCAGCATCATACTACCTCTGACATACATACCTCCAAAAAGAAACAGGCTTGCCTCTGTGCAAGGCACTTGTTCTAGTCCCCTGCCCAGTCAACCTCCCTACACCTCACAACTCCACTGTCTTGCTCTCTGTATACAACTACTGTCTCCTTGACCCTGCTAAACTTGCCAGCGTGCCAAAAAGCCATCTTTGATTACCATCAGCACTGAAAATCTGGTAACACGCGAGGCCCCATTGTAATGACACGGTACAAACACCTGCTGCTCCAAAGGGCTTAACATCTAAATACATCATACACACAACAAGGACATATATTTTTAATGAACTTCCACCCATTGTGAGCTTGTTAGCTTATCGCCTATCTTCTGTTTCCTACTGAAATAACAAAGAAATACCTTTGCTCAAATAATAAAGCTCTGTCTGTGATAACCCTGGTCCAGCTCCAGCACGGTGGTTTGACAGTACGTACAAAGAACGCAGCCGTGCTGAAAATAAGAAGTGACCAAGATTTTCAGGGCTGATATTTTTAGCATGTTACAACCCAACATGTCAATGTAATTAATAAAGCAGCTTTAGCTATACTGGGTTAGCCATAATCACACAAGTGTATTTAAAGGTTCCTAAGGTCTCATTTAATGGGACATAACCTGAAACCTACTCAGTGTAAAAAGCCCCAGAATTTCAGACACTGCAGCTGACTACACTCTGCCAACTTTTGAGGGGATAAACTTGCATTTTCCTATAGCTTTTCTTCTCCCTATACAGGGAGACAGATAACTGCCCCTTATGCCGAGACCTCTTTGGTCAAATAGTCCCAGAAGACTGATGTTCCCAATTCCCCCAAAATATGTGACAGAGAATGCAGAGGGCCTAATCTCAGGCTGTTTCATGGGAAAATGGCAGGACTATTCCTGGCACTGTGATTAACCCAAGTGCCACTCACCCTGCTGTGTGCAAGGCAGGACAGAGGGGTCCTGGGCAGTGTGAAAGAGCAGGGATCCCTTCTCTTCCCTGCCCTGGGCAGTAGAAAAGTCCAGGATAAGGACTTCACTGCTGTGTCCCTATTCCTGCTGTTTCTCTCCTCCTGTCAAAACTCAGGAAACAGCAAAGACGATGTAAACACTTTCCTTTTGTGTGCGACCATGTCCTGTTTACGGGTTGTGTGTGCCAGAGAAGCAGCTGGAGCCCTCACTGCCATGCTTCTCCCACTACCAGTGGCTACAGAGCTGGCTTGTTCCCACCACATAGTCCTCGACAGGGGATGTAACTAGGGCATGTTACACCCGACTATTTCTAGTACACGTAGGAGTCATCCTAGGAAAAAAGCCTCAAGTCTCTCCTTCAGAACAAGCTTCTCCAGTGCAGTCACAGAACTGAGGAGCTACATTACTTTTTTAACCTTAGCCACAAAGTGTAAAACATCTCTCATAGTCTTTAATTATATGTTCACACCCTATTTCTTAAAAGATATCACAACTCTGCCACAGCTACATACACAGGCATCAGCTTCTTCAACTGTTTTTTTTTCACTGTGTCTGACAGAGAAACATAAAATGCTAAACTACTTTACATGGAGAACACATTGTGAACCTCTTCTGTTTAATCTACAAACAAAGTAATAAACTGTGATGGAAGACAGAGGCTATCTAAGTCTGCATCGCTGCTAATTGCTCCATCACTTGCATGCTGAAAAAGAAGATGCTGTAAAGAATTATACCAGTGAAAGAACATGCCTGCAAACACTTACTACAGAGTCTGCATTCCCTTGTTACTTGTAAGTAGGTTCAACCATCTTCATGTTCACTATGCTTTGAAGAATTACATCTCAAATGTATGTATATATGACTTGTCATATTTGCCATACTATTATATCATTATACTCCACAGCAATGGGATATAATGTATTGACGCTTTTACTGTAGTATATATAAGCATAAACCCCTAAAAAGCAAGACTATACAATGAGTGTGCATTGTTTCATGTACAAAGGTCTACAGGTCAAGCATGGGAAAGCATTTTCTCATGCTCTGTAAGATCCACAGGTGTGGATACAGATGTGCCAGAAAACATACCTTCTGCTGCTGCACTGAGAGATCTAATAAGAACACTATTTCCAGCATAAGCAGAATGGCCTGGCTCTTACAGTCTGCAGCAGTAATGCACAGAAGATTTAATAACAGGAAATGGCATTTTTTGGAGGTAATCACAGATATAGGGTACCTTGTCCATTGCCTTCTTGCTTGGTACCTGTTTAAAGTGGCAGAAAGCTGGCTATGCTTTAGACTAAAATTACTAAAATTGTGCCAATGATAGTTACCAGACCTCACTGAAACTAGTAACACATAGAGTGAACCTAAATTTCTGCAAACTGCTTTCTAGCCACCAAGAAGCATTTGCTCTTCCAAATTTTCCATCTCTTTAGAGGTGGCATTTTCAGCTCCTAAATGCCAAGACTTTCTTTCTTGTCTACCAGAGCATGGCTCTTTTAGACCTTTACCTTCAGGATGTCTGAGGGATCACACTGGTCATTAAGCCCCCTGTGCAACACAGAAAATTGCTAAATTCAGACAGGGTTACTCCTAAGGATGGTAACAATTCTGCAGTGTCATCCAGGGGAATGACAACCAAGAGAGATGTTACTGCCAATGGTTTCAGCTTCTCACTGACCACCAGCACATGGCAGTCAGCAGACAAATCTATGTCAGCTTGGGATTTCCTCAGATGCACCAAAGGGGCCTGTGACCTGTCATTGACTCAAGACTTAAAAAGTAAAATTGAGAGTCTGTTAAATTAAGGTGGAAATTCCACCTTTGTGAACTCTTTCTGACACCTAGGTTACTGCTTTATTTGATAACAGTTCATTGAATTAACCAAATTACTGAGAATCATGACTAGGTACTAGGAATTTCAAGAACACTGTTTGGCTTGAGATTTTCTGTTTTGAAGCTACAATTCACAAAGCTTTATTCTCTCTGAGTTAAATTCATTTTCCAGTTCCAGATTTATTATACAACGATGAATACAGAAAATTTACCATTCTGCATGAATCATTGTGCATGAACTCTTGTTCAACTAAAGACCTGTCACAGTGGATCAGCCAGAAAACATGACTTTGCATCTACCTCTGACACATTTCTCTTTCAGAAGTTTTGAAATTATTACTCCAAATCACACTGTGCTCTATAAGCCTTAATATATTTTAAGGGGGCATTAAGATTGTATTTGACCTCTGCATTGCAAAGCACTTATCCCTCCAAAAATACATAGTAAACATTCTGGACCGCTCAGCCTTCCATTTTAAAAGCAGTGTAGTAGTAATAGGAGTTTCTTGTAGACAAAATTCATCTCAGATGATTTCAGACATGAATGCATCAGCTGGTCACCCATTTTACATCTTCCTAGCCTACCTCAGCCAATTGATTTTAGCACGAGATAGATTATCAGCTCATGATGCCATATTCCCTTCCACCAAATGTAAGAGTCTGTGGCAAACAGTTCACACTGAGGTATTTAACTTCTGGACACCTGCATCGGGACAGATGAATCCTTCCACAGTGACATTTTCTGTTCTCATGTTTTTCACATAAGTAGCAGACTGGTCAGATATATCTGGGGTATACATTAAAAACAACAGATATTTTCAGACAGCCGGCTCGTATCAGGCTGCCTCATAACTTCTCCTGCTTTCTAAAAATAAATCTAACACCAAGTATTTCTTCCCTGTGACATGGAACTGAAGACTATTTATATTTCCCCATGCCTTTGGGAGATGCTTCCACCTCTTTATTTTTCATTTACTCTTAGAATGTTCTTTTGTGGTATGTGCCCTGTTTCTTCAAAATAAATCCGGGTGGTTTGGTTTTTTGTTTTGTTTTGTTTTTTAAATTAGAAGTGAAAAAAGATGAGTAAATGTTCAGACACTTACTGAGACTAATCTCTGTTGTATCAGTTATGCCTGGTCATACTTAATTTTTACTTAGCTTTACAGATGGCTTTTATCAGCTCCTTTTCCCATAGCTTCCACAGCAGCATCTCCATGGAGCACCATCCCAAACGTTCCAATCCCTCACCCCAGGACTCCCACTGACACTCTCCCAAAGGATAGGTTTTGTCCCTGTCCTCGACTGGCTAACAGCTGAGCTGGCTCCAACTCTCACTTGTATTAAATGCAGCCTGGCTTCTTTCCTTTGCTCTTGATGGCCATAAACTTCATTCTCATTTCCAGCATATTATCATTTAATGTATATGTGTTTTGTTTCTCTCACTAACCATGGTCCTCTCCCCATCCAGGGGTGAAGGAGGATTTTATCTTATTCTTTCTCAATTAAACCAATGCAGCCTCAATATCTACTTTGCTCATCAATAAGGTGAGTTCTGATTCGTAGATAAAGGGCAAGATGCCTCGACCACAGATGACCTGCCCATACAGTGCCTAATATGGGGGGCATCAGGTGTTTCTTGAGGGTTGAAGGTCCTATTTGCTTGGCTTTCTCATAGCCCATACCCTCACATGGTAATTCTGGTGTCCTGCTCCATCCTCTCTTTTCTTCCCTAAATCTGAGAGTGCCCAGTTCTGCCTGTCCCATATGCTGATACTAAGCCTCTGGAAAAGGCTCAGGGTCAGATGTCCATGCTGAAGTGGACACATCTGCTAGCACATTTTCATTCCATCAGGTACAAGCTGTTGGCCATCAGGGTGTCATAAAGCTGACAAAGACCTTGTCTGAATTCAACTCTTCATGATGATCTAAAGAAAAGATCAAGGCAAATATGGGGATTCCAAAGAGCTCAAGGGTTCAGCAGCATCATTCTTCTAATTTATTATTCACGAAGTCCTGAAAGAGAGTCTAAAGCCACTTGTGCTGCCAATCCCTTAGCTCACTTATGAGCTTCAGTAGGTATTTACTCAAGTAATAATGTATAATATTTAAGTTCAACTTAATACATATTTACTCACTCTGGAGAAACAGGATTAGTTGTTTTAAAAATGAAAGCAATCTGGCTTTATTTATTCTTCTTTAAAGTAATAAATAATGCAGTGCTAAAAATTGATCATAACATACTTTAATATATTCTATCAAAATCTATTTTTAAATAATTGCACAGGCAGCAGATAGACTACATAGAAATGAGAAAACCACTGCTATAATATCTTGAGAGCACCCATACAGTGATTGTTTTGAACAGCCACTCAATTTTACCTTTGAGCAGGTCCAACCTACTGCAATCATCTGTGTTTTGCACTTCCTACTTTTAGGTCATTTTCCTTCTCTTCTTGAATTTTAGAAACTTCCAGAAAAGGCTTATGCAGAGGAACTGAGAGCACAAATGAGCGAAAGGCCAAGCACAAGTTGTGCATTATCTGTGAAAGTGCCCATGTTCCTCTTGGAAGGGTGTTACTTCTCTGACCCTGCATTTTCCTAGGCATCCTCACCTAGCTTTTTTTTCCTTCTAACACAACCTGCTTTGCATTTTCCTCTTACACACTGTGCATGCCCAAATTATGCAAGATGAGGCTTCCACTACAGCATCCCTTTTAGGCAAATGCACCACTGCACACAGAGCGTGGGTAGCACTTCTGCAGGTTCCATTGCAGTTACCACCTACCTGAAAGCCCTCCTCTCCCAAAACCTGGCCTTCTAGTTCAGACTTCCTTCCAAGCAAGAGACAGACCACTGCAACACCTGGAACTTAACTCAAACACAGAAAGGTACCCAATTTATGTTCATCAAGGTTACTCATCAGACACCCTGATTATAACACTTGTGTCAGTTTTATAAAACTCACAATATTTATAACTTCTCCGCGGAAATCCTAAGCTTCATGACTTTTGGCTACTTATCACTTCCTTAATTTTCTTCTATCTGAATGCTGTGTGTCATGGAAGATAATATTGCATAAAAAATGAAGCCAGGTAAGTTAACAAATTTCTGCCTTCAGCTGAAAGTCAAGACAGATACAACCAACCAACCAACCAACAAATAAATAAATATATAGATGTTTCTACTGTGGTTACATGGGCAGTCTCCTGCACACTCAAAGCCAAAGACTGGCATTTCTGGTAGGAAATAAATCATACACTGAGATAAAAATATGATCTTTGTCTGATTCAAGGGAAACTAACTGGAGAAACTAGAGATGTGCAGATGCAATTATTTCAGAGAACAGAATCCCAAACAAGTACATCTGGAGCTTTGCACTGCTCTGTGTTGTTAAAATTTTATGATGGAAAAACACAGACTCACATGAGCTGTGTGTATGCACCGTGAAACAAACTCATTTTTCCCCAAATGCCTACAAAATTAGATGACCTTAGAAAAATTTTCCTACGTTTAAATAATAAATATATGCCCCAAAAGACTTCTACTCCACTTGTCAAAATACCATTTATTGAATAATTGAAAGTAAGAAAACAAAAGGAAGTTATCATATCAATCATCAACACTTTTTTTTAATTTCAATGATATGAAAGCTAAAAGTCTATAACAGGAAAGGGAAATCTGTTTTGATTTTTTTTATATTAAACAAAGAAGTGTTTGCCTTTGCTTACTGTTGATGTTGTGTGACACTGCCATCTAGCAGGCTATCAGAAGAAGTCAGGTCTTAATCCTACACTAGGGAGAGGGGTATGATGGGAGAATGTCTAAAAACAAATCAGAGATTTTTCCATTTCTTCCAACTGGCTTCTTGCATATAAGCACGTGATCTAAAATTTTGTATGCAAGCCCGTAGAAGTCTGCAACATCTACAGAGAAACACCACACTATCAGAGACCAAAACCTGTTACTAAAACAAAGACTTGGTTAAAGTTTGCATGAGACTAAAATACAGTTCCTTTGCATTTTCCAGGGTAATCTTTTGGCTTTGCTTCCTTTCTACCTTACAGTTTAAGAAAACAAAGTTTTCTTGTGGGCTTTAAGATTGGAAACTCTCTCTTGAGTCTGCAAACTGTTAATTCCGCAAGTTACAGCTACTTACCTGTAACTCCATGTCAGACAAAATAACTTGATGGAATTGAGGCTTGTGATTCCTGGTTGTCTAGCATGAAAGAGGCAGCAAGCAGTTTAAGTTTGGTTTCTCCATCTTGGTACAGGTACAAGGTAAGATGTCCAGTCCTGCATTCCATATGCCAAGGCACCACAGATGGGCTTCCTAGGCCCAATTCTGCCACAGGCTGGCTCCCTGCAAGCATTCCCTCAGAAAATGTGTCTCAGAAAGGAACCTGTTCCTCCGTCTCCTTTTTTGGACTTCTTAATGTCAGATTCAAATCACCTATTCTGTTGTTTGAACAAAATTTTCTAAAGAAGTATTTATCTTGAGATTTTATGGAATTTTTAGACCAAAACTTTCAGTTATAAAAAGATAAAAATTCTTTAGATACTCAGTATTCCCAGTAGAAGTGCTTTCCTACCTGTTACCCCATTCTCTCAGAAACTGCAATTGAAGATTTTCAAACCACTAATAAGAACTTTGTATAGGCTCTTATTTGTAAAGTTCTTACATTTGTTTTCCTTTCCCACCTTCCTTTTCAAAAGCTTGCTTTTAAATGACAAAAAAAAGTCCATTTGCTACTATTTACCAGATTTTTCGTTTTCTCAGTATATTGCTACTCTTCTCTCCATTTACAAGTACAGCAGGTTTCCATGAGGAACAAAGGGAATGTGACAGAGTAAAAGCCTGCCAGCAGTGCTATGGACAGCCCTCCGTCCTGCCAGAAGGCCTCCCAGGGTTAGAGAGGTAGACTGGAGAGGAAGCCCCTTCTGGGAACACCAGGCAATATTTGCAAGAGGGAGCAACTGGCACTTCTGCTTTATGCAGAAGGAGAGATCCACTTGACTAGGGGCCAACACTTCAGCCTAAGAAGAATCTGCCTCCCTTGGGAGTGGTGCTGCCTTTGCAGGCGCCTTGGCAAGGAGAGGTGTTCTGTTGCTGCACGTGCTGGCTCTGCTCCCTCCCGAGGGAGTCACTCACATACGGTACCGCAAATTGCAAAAATTTGGGATGTTTCCATTTTACAATATGTTAACTAGTTTTTGCTGGGGCAAATATTTTAATTTTCCTTTTCTCAAACATAACTATTTTTATTTTTGCTTCATTGTGTTCTAACAGATTTTGACAAAACTGAAGGCTACTGAATAATTTCATAATTAATATCTGCATAATTGCCACCTAATTCAGTGAGAATGCTGATGCATAATTTAAAACAGCTGTGCCAGATAATCACAAGCCTTAGCATGAGACAGCCTGTTGATCTTATATTTCTTTTCAGACACAGCTTATGCATGTTTCACTCTTCTATTGGATCTCTCCTTTAATTTTTCCTTCCTGGTAAAAGGTCATAATACCTGTTGTCACTAAATAACATCTTTAAGCAGTATTCTCTGTAATGCTATTTTAATGCTGTCAGTCTCTGGTCCATTTTCATTGCTACAGAATATAAAGCCATGTACTGTTCTGAACTGATATACTGTGAGCAAGACTCACATTTGGAATCATTTGGAATTTGGTAATTGTCATCTAATAACCAGGAACTAAGCAAGCACCAACTGAGCTTGAGGACACAGATTAGGACACAAATGCTGGTGTCTTAACCCCCTGTGACACTCAATGAGGTAATAAAACCTAGTCAGTAAGCCAACAAAGCCTGCAGATCCCTTCATGTGATCACCCACTGTATGCTCAGGTCATTTGCTCACCAGGGTTTTAGTACCATTTTGGCTAAGGTCTCCTGCCTGTCATCCAGCTGCCAGTTCAAAAGTAAATGTGCATATTTGCCTGTAGGTCCTGTATTGCATCTGCCAAGCTTGTGAAAATGTCTTGGATAACCTAGACATCCAAGGTTATCTTAGGATAATCTTAAACGTCACTAGACCCATGTTTAGGCAACTGAACCAAGCCCTGTGAGACTTCTGAAGGACAAGCCAGACTACTTTCTAGACTTCATCTGACTGGGCTGATAAACTTCACAGTCTACAATGGGTACTTAAACTTGTATCTTGCATGTAGACACCCACACTCAGACACCAACACTTAAGTGTCTTAATTCTGGGCTAAGTCCTAATGTTTTAATTCTTGCAGGACTCACCAAGGCATACATATAAATGAAACAGTAGTAAGGCTTTCTACTTAGAAATTTAAAGCCCTCCCAATCAGGTGTTGCCATTATTTAAAATTGAACTTTAGCCCCAAAATTCAGAATAACATCTCTCTCAAATAATGTTAGGATAAATCATCCTCTGCTAAACCATCTTTGGTGTGCAGGGTAGAGAAGTCACATCTTTCTGCATTTGCATTAACATGAGCATCCCCTCCAAGTGGGCTCTACTTAATCTTTCCCTAAGTTTCTAATCCTGTACTTGCTCACAAAGCAAGTAGTAAAACAAGAAGAGAAACAAACTTCCAAATAATTTTCCTTAAGATCTATCTCTTTTCTATCATCCTGAAATTACAGCACTGTACATTCTTAGCCTAAAATCATCAGTAAACACTACTTTTGCCCTCTACAACTACCTGAATGGAGGTTGCAGCAAGGTGGGAGTTGGTCTCTTCTCCCAAGTAACAAGTGATAGGATGAGAGAAAATGGCCTCAAGTTGCACCAGGGAAGGCTTAGATTGGATATTAGACAAAGTTGCTTCATGGAAAGGGTTGTCAAAATACTGGAACAGGCTGTCCAAAGCAATGGTGGATTCACCATCCCTGGAGGTATTTAAAAGATGTGCTGCACTTTGCGACATGGTTTAGTGGTGGACTTGGCAGTCCTGGGTTAACGGTGGACTCTACAATCTTAGAGGTCTTTTCCAACATAAATGATTCCGTGATTCTACCTGTGAGAGAAGCTGAGCAGGTAACAGTTTCCTTGCTTGCTGGAGTATTGCTAGTCCACTAGTTACAGAAGTAACAATTAAAAGCTTTGGTAAAGTTCTTTGAACTATATATTTACACATAAAGACTATATTAATATTTAAATAAGACTTTCACATAACTCTGTCCACATGCATGCACTAGAGGGAGCTAGGACCAAACCCTCCATATACATGCCCTAACACTGCTTCCCATGATCATTTCACACTCCTTGGAAAATGCTGTCAGCATCCCAAAACATCTGAACGTAAGGTCATTAAGGATCTACCTCTGAAGCACATTTAAGCAGCTGAGGTTTCAAGCCCCATTCTGAAGGGAATGGCTGGAGCAACTGTGAAGGGGGTAAGAAGGAAAAGGGGAAGGGCCTCTCACCTCTGACCAGATGCGCTCCTGGACTCCTCATGTACCTTTGGAAGCCCCTCTGCCTTTCACTGAAGAGCTGAAGTCCACCCCCTCCATATCCTCTCACCACAGCCTGGTAGATAAGACACTGAGGGACACTCCCTCAAGGGATGTCCTCACACAGTGAACAGCATGACTGCCAGTGCCTATATTAACATAGTCAGTTTTTAATTAGGCTCCGTAAAACAGGGTTTGCAGCATTTTTGCTGCATCCTGTTTCCATTGCACTGAGCCAAAGCAATGCTCTTCCCCTCTGAAGTACACTGCAAGAAAATTATTTTGGTTTTAAAACCTACCCTTTGTAAGTCAGGAAAAGCAAGGGATTCCTCTCAATTTTCCATGTATTCTTAACTGATGGCACCCTGTACAGATGTACTACAGTATAGCCTTTAATCCTACACAATCTTCTCACGTGCCTTGTGCCATACATTGAACACACAATGCCCAGAGTTGCTGGCCAAGCATGACTGACTGTGCATGTGTCAATGAAGATACATTTTGAGCTGCTACTTGCGTTATTTTCTGAAAGAAAGGATGTACAGAAGACATAAGACAGAGTTCATTTTTTTTTCAAAATACAAGCTGACAGCACATACTAAATAATTTACTGGACCCAACAGAGTTTTTAGGCTTTTCCAGCCATTAGCTGAGACTCTAACTTTTGGGATGTCGACTTTGCCTTTCCACTGGTGCTTCAAGGACACCAGGATCATCACACTCAATCTAAGGAAGACCAGACATCTTTCCCCATGTCAAAATACTAAGCCAAATTATACTAAGCTAAATGATTAAGCCCTTCTACAACCTTCTTTTCATGCCTAGCATTGTGAGCAGAAGTTGTGGGAGCTGAAATGGGACAGGTTGAAGTCTTCAGGTTGTAAAATGAAATACTTGGGAGTACCATACCAGAGGACACAAAGAACGTTATGATCGTGAACAAAGTCATCTTAATTACCAAGTTAATAACCTGCTCCTGTTGTGTTTCTTGGGCTAAAAAATTACTGAGTTAGGACCACAGAGTTACTGTGGGACCTTTCCTAGTGTTGTAGGTTTGTCTCCAATCTTAGGAGGTTGTAAATAAACACAAAACTTGGGAGTTTTGTCTCTTATAAAGAAGAAGTAACTACTAACTACTTTCACTCATCATGGCTAGGCTTTGCGAACGAAGATTTGGGAAGGACTCTACCCACATTTCTTCCAAGCGCGTTGGTGGCTAAAAAGGCCAATACGAAAAAGGCAAGTCCAGTTGCAAAAGGCACAGCAGAAAGACTCCTTGGATGGTATATTCTGCAAGGCTCGATTCTTTCTGCGATGTCTTTTCTCCTCAAGGGTGATCCTGTGTGCTTTCTCAAAAGCATCAGCAACATTATAGATGGTGTGTCTCCAGGCCTCCCGATTGGAGGCCAGAGTAGACCAGTTATGGTGATCAATATGCCCGAGGCTGAGTACTAACTACTTACCCTAGTTTGAAATACATTGTTTTTCTACAGTAGCTTTTAAAGACTCGCAGTGATTAAAACAAAAACAAGAGTGAGAAAAAAAGACAGCGACGGCATGTGCTACAGAAGCCAATGAGAACAGCTGCCAGAGTGGGACTCATCTCCTCCACAGGTAGCAGTGCAGAGCTTTGGTAACATATCCACACTCCTTCCACAGGCAAGAGAAAGAGGCAGGACCCTCCAGGGCAGTTTTACCCTGCCCTCATATGGACTTCTAGAAAAGCAGATGAACTGAATGCCAAACTTCCAAATGGCTGAAGTTAAACAAGTGAAAAGCCATCCTCCTGTTAAACCATCCACTAATTTCAGCATGGAGTTGTATATATACACATACACAAATATAAACCACTAAATAAATAAAACCAGACAGTTGCTATAACTGCTGTTAAATTTAAAATGTTCTAATCCTCCAACACAAACAAAATCTGCACTGGGAAAGCAGGGGCTCTGCCTGCCATCCTGCTAGATGAGAAATTGCATTAAGGCACACCTATGTTTTTGTGGCACTAGTTACTTGTGTGAAAATGTTCCTATTAACTAAAAAAAAAAAAAAAAGACTGCTTACTGGTCCTTTTGTAGGCATACATACATTCTACCTTCAGCCACAGTTGACCCCTCTAGCACTCAGGAGTGTGGGTGGTGGACCTGCCCCAGTTGCATTTCTGTGCTGGAGAGGGTCCCTAGCTGAAACCCTCCCCAAACCACTTCATTTTCTCATAGTCCCTTGGCATCTTCAAGTCCCTTTGTCACCACTTTGGGGCCAGAAAACTACACTGGATACCACCAAAAAATGTTCTGATGCAGACACTGTTCTGGAAAGGACCATGAAATTCACCATTTACCTGCTGCACTTTCAAGCATTTTTTACAAGCTAGCTCTCAGAAAAGTACACACAAAACAACACTACTTTTGGTGAAAACGCTAGAAGCACAAATGCCACAATGTTGGCAAATGAACTTTAAAAAAAAAAAGAAAACGGACTGGTTTGTGTTTCTTTAAGGAAGTAGGGTGTATTTCAGAGGTAGTATATTTTTCATAAATTATTATAAATAAACTCTTGCAACAACTTCTATTTTTCCATGGAATACTCAAATAGTTTTGAGAGTGACAGCAAAAAAAAAAAAATAAACCTGCTGGTATAACATTATTAAGCAAAACATTTTCACTGATTTCTTTCTAAGCCCTTGGCAAGTGGAGGGGAATGAATCACCAGGTGAGAGTATCCACTGGGTCTGCAACAGCTTATTGGTCTGTCCAGGAGCAACACAAGGAAAGGTGACAGGGACACAGCCCTTTGCTTTCTCTTGGTGAGCAAATGTGCTTGCTTCCTCTTCAGTCTGACCTCTCAGAACTGAGGGAAAACACCTCTCAGGTGGAAGTGCTGGAGTATGGTCCCAAAGCAACGGAAAAGCCAGAGTGACCCAAGAGCTGTGCAAATCCTTCCCCTGGCAGATGCCAGGTGCATTAGGGTGGAAATCTCTACAGCCCCAACAGAGGAGTCAAAGCTACGTTTTATGGGCTCCAACAGATATGTTTTCCCTGGGAATCAGGTCATACAGGAGGAGGGGGAAACCTTACCAAAATGAAAACTGTTATTAACATAAACTGCAGAAGAAGAGGAGAAAGTATCATCTTTCTTAGCCTGTCTCAGCCAATAACCCTCAGGGTTCTTTCTAACAACATCCTTCCTTGGGGAAATATAATTACCAGGTTAAAGATACACTTTCAAACAGAAAGCAAGCATAGTCATAAATACCTTGAGTGTTGTTTAGATCACTAGCATTTATAGAAAACATTCAATTTTTTTCTTTTAATTTTTTTTCCAGCTGCCTTGTCCTGGTTGTCATTTTTGACAGCTTCCATGCTTACAAATTAGTCACTTCCACACACCTCATGGAGAAGGCTACATGAACACACCTGAATGTTTGAAATCTGTGATGATCTTCCTTTTGAACTTAGGTGTTAATAATAAACTTTTGTAAGTAGTCCAGTACTACGGTGATTCTAACTCCAGTTGGGTTAATTACACAATAATTAGGTACAAACATCGCAACACAAAACACAGCTACATCATTATTTGCAACAAATGTTAACTCTAAATAAGTGCAACCTGTCCCACAAACACTTGCTATAAACGACTTAAAAATAAACAAAAATTTGATGGGGTAAACACAGAAATAAAAAAAAATTCTCCGGGAGAATTTTTTTTGTTAAAAAAAAAAAATTAAAATAAAAATCTCAGCACTCATTTAGAGTTCAGGATCTTGTGAAAGAAAGCTTTAAAAGGAGCAAACCTGATTTGCTGTGGCTGTTGCGGCGAAGGGAACACTTGTTGCAGGAGTTGTTGCTGCAGAGACAGTGGCGGCCGTAGCGTTGTGCATCATGGGTACTTTCAGGAGGGGAACCATGGAAGCAATGAACAGGAGGGTGCAGCATTATGGTAAGAGAAGTGGTATTTTTGGCATGGTGAATATCAAGAGCGGCAAGCCATCATCATGGGTTAAACCGGCAGATGGCATGCAATCACAGTGCAAAGCGAGAAAGCGTGGCGGAGAAATAAAAAAAAAGGGAAAATAGCTTATTACAAGTACAATTAAAGGAAGGTTGTCAACACAATCAGCGATTCCCAGAAAAAAAGAGGAAGGACCACTGAAAATGTGACTGTTGTCTCTAGGAAGACTGTTGTCTAGGAAGACAAATGAGGTCTTTACCAAAATAGCCCCTTACCTGCGTATTGTTACATGGGTTATTTGTTTTCCCCCAGTACAGATATAAATCACTTCAAAATAAAATTCTACTACAAAAAGGCACAGTGGTTTGAACTGGGAAGAAAACTGATCAATGTTTATCTTAATTTTTAAACACAATTAAAAATTAATTCTTTTCATGTAACTTCATTTTGAAGCAAGCCAGATACTCGCTGTCTTCCTTTATAATCCAATTTACGCATTTTTTCCTACTAGCACTGTGTAACTGTTCGACTTTATCAGAGTTAAATTACCATCTGCTTTGAGGCAAAAATCAGGAGAGGGATGATGATAATTTTCCTGATATAAATACTACTTTGTTTGATCTAAAAAAGCAGGATGATTTTGTGAAAGTCACTGCTTTTGCTCATTTTAAGAATGAATTTGAATCAGCATCTTCATGGGGGAATTATTAACTTGATGTTTTAAGGCTTGATATTTTAACCATTTTACCTGAGTAGGCCCAAAAAAAACCAAAAATAAAATCACTGGGATGGGGCTACAGCCTCTTAGAGGCTGTTGGATTGGACTTCACCAATTGTTAATTTCAAGCTGCAAGTATATTTAAAGGAGGAATGAGATTCAGATCACGAGTTTCAACAGAACCTCTGTGGATCAAAGTAGGCATTTCTGGGAAACGCTGATAAAACTTTCTAACACACAGCAAAGGAGAAATAGGCACACCACTATGAAACTTTAAAACACTGATGAAAATTTGCTGGCTTTTTCCAGTATTTTATGATTTTATAGTACTAGCCAATATAAAATATAAAGAGAAATAAAACTTTGAAAACTGAAAAGCAGACTGGAATTCATGGTATTATGCTTTTGCAGTGTAGTTGTTATAGCAGGTGATATCGCGTCTAAACTGCAGCTTTCATCTACAAATCTAAACACTCTGCAAAGTCAACCAGAAGGACAAGCGAACCTTTAATTCTAGTCAGTGTCTAAATCTCACCTAGGATTTTTGAAACAAGTGAATATACATCATATACAGTATAAAAAAGAGATCAATAAAGAAATTTGGAACCTACCAATACTGGTAGCGGGTGTCATGCACAAAACTGACCCTGCGTGTCATGCAATGATAGGTGAAAAAAGTGGATAAAGGGAAGAAACAGGTTAGCCGTTTAGAGTTAACATTCAAAGTGAGATTCAAGCATAACCACAGAGAAGTAAGTTAGTTAAATGAAACTGTAAGGTCATTCACAGGTTTGCCTTAACACAAAAAGGTGATTGTGTTCTTACTAAACTCCTAAATATACTGTGTGACTTTTGGCACGTTTCTGTGCATATTCAGGATACTTCATAAACTTTTTTACTTATTAATTTTATCATTTCACATAGTACTTTTGTAGCAACAGGTTTTTGTTTATAGAAACATCTTTGGTTAAAGGTCACGGTAGTTGGGAATTTTAGAACTAATTGCATAATTCAGACCGCGCAGATTGCGCAGATCAACATTCACCAACTTTCTGACATGCGTCAGAGAAAGAAGTTAAAATGAAATTAAGACAATATTATTCTGCAGGGGCTTTGCCAAATTTGCGTTTGATGTTAATGTACCCATTCTTAACACAATTGGAGGCGAAGCAGTGCTTCTGAAGAAAGTAAATATTACTTTGACAATTCCGCAGGCTAAACACCTCAAAGTGTGTTATGTTGCAGCAGAAGGCTCCCAGTGCACCTCAGAGATGCTGTGGAAGCACTGCTTGCCTGGAATGCTTGACCTTTCTGGAAAAGACCAAATGGAAAAAGACATCAGCATATTTTCAGTACAGTACATACTGCAAGTTGGTGAAGGCACGCAGGGAAGGAGACTGGTCCCAGGTACATGCATATTTGACACAAAGCTGAATATGCTTCCTGTATTCCTGCTTAATTACTACCACAGCACCTTACAGGACTGTCGCAGTACCAGTGTAACTATGAATGACCTTACCCAAGAACAGTTTTCAGAGAATACACAAAGTTCCTCCTCTAGAGGCTATAGAAACACTAACAAACAGCAATGGAAAGAGAGAAAAGATCTCTTGTTTTTAAGATCGTTCACCAAACAATAAGGAGAAGGTGATAAAGCAATTAAACTGATGTAAAACAAACAAAGTGCAGAACTTTGGAGGTAAGCCATGCTAAGTCAAGCCCCACACTTTTTGCTAGGGGAGCCAGTGGTTAAGAAAGCAGAGGAGTTATATAAAACAATCAAGTTTTATATATATATTCCAGCAGCAAAACTTGTCTTAAAATTTAATACACACACACACACACACACACACACACAAGAAACACGTTTGAAAATTATACCAGTTTAGGAAATACCACACAATCATTTAAAATGCAACAGATAATGTCATGCATTGCTCCTTAGACCTGGGTGGCATGACAGTCCTTACACCCACCAAATCCAACCTTCCCAGGAAACATGGGAATATCAATGCAGCATCTTTAATGGAAAACTCATGACACCCACTCATATAAACGGGGTTTCCCTTTCCTAACCTTGTCCCATACCCCACTTCTCTCTCTAATATCCTTTCTAGGTGCTGATGGTGTTTGAGAAGACCGGGAGGTTCATCACTTTGAGAAAGGTTTTCTACTCTGGGGTTTGGGCTCCATCTGCAATGTTACACCTCTGTTTCTTTTTTTTTTTTCATGCACTTGTTTTGGGGCTTGTCAATGACCTGGCCTGTAAGGTTTACTTCCAAGATCCACCCTTCCTACCATCAGAAATTTGTCAGATAAAACTATAATTACAACCATTAGCTGGAAAGAGGGACACACAATAAAAGTACAAAAAAGTGAGCTACTTAAGGAAGCATGAACACTCCAAAAGTCTGGAAAATATCCAAATGCTCTTTCACTGAAAAAGGTTTAAACTACTGTATTTTCCATAGTTAATTTGAAGTCCTTGGCAACTGCAAATAACAGCAATAAGCCCCGAAAGGGAGTGCTTAAGAAGGAAAAACACCTATCGTGCTGCAAATTCTCAGGGTTTCAATGTAAAATAAATTTGTGGAAATTTCTGCGTGTTTGTAAGCACAGGGCAGTCTTCCATTCATGTCCAAATAGGCAGTCTCGCGATTTTTTTTTTTCCCCAAACACTCCCATAAATGTCAATGTGTTTTCTGCCACAGATATTCTAGTGCACCAATGTGCTAAAAATACAGCATGCTATAACTTACTATTATAAATACGGGGGCAGGCTCCAAGGTTGTTACTGAGGCCTTATAGAAAAATTCCATGAAGTCAAAGCCATCTGTGTTTGCTTTTTATCTTTAAAAACATATGGGAATGCTGATAGATTGGGAAATCATCATGTGTTGTGTTTCATTCCTTGTTTTACCGACATTCTTTCTATAAACTAAAATAACATTGCTGAAATGTCAAATGCATTTGTAAACACGGAGTTTTAAATGATTCTGGAAGTTCACACTGGATAACATTCTGATACTAAAATACATTATTAGTCAATTATGAATGAAATTGCAGAATTCCTTAGGCAGGATATTTACCTTTAGGAAGTTTGGAGTGGGGGTGACTGACATAATTTAGAGGGTTATGTTGTTACTGTTTACACAAGCACCTAGCACATTCCTTTTCTCACTGTTAAAGAGAAGCCCTGCCACCAGCCACGGTGTTCTGATTTTTACAGAGTTACGAGGACTGAAACGTAAATTGCATTCACTCATCTTCAGATCATCCTTATGAGGAAGTGTAACCCCAGCTATGAGCCGTAAATGCTAGGAAAAGTTCTGGTAGTGTTCCAAAATGAGAACCACAAAAATGCATCTGATGCCTCAAAGCCCTTTAATGCAGCTACAGGGAGCAATGTGTTTTGCCAGTATTGACTGGAAGGTTATGGCTGGTGTTCCCCTTCTCAGGGTGCTCGTCTGCAGCTGGGGCAATCCCCACGGCTGCACAACAGCAACCAAGGGAGCAGGAGGATGCTGTGGCATCTCTGGAGTGTGATGCTTTTCCCAGCATTTTTGTTAGCAGAACTTTGCCTTCTTGTCATCTAGGCGAGTGTTGGCAGATACAAGTCAAAATCCAGCCAATTTAAGGTAGGCAAAAAAGGGGCAAACTCTGGACAATGATAAGCAAGGCTGTGAATGTGCAAAAATGCAGCTTAACGGCATGTTGAAGTTTCTCCTTGAACTGTCATCCTGTGCAAGAGGAATTAAAATAATGTGTAATCATTTGTGCAGACTTCACCTCAAGTGGGGCAGGGAGCAGTTAAGAGCAACTGCCTGACATGGAGCTACCTAAGGAACACAATATTGGTTCAGTGTGGGTACAACATACCTGTTGGGATAAACGCTGCATGTTGCTGCAACTGAGCATTGGCAAGAGCCTGTTGATAGTGCAAGACACTGGGATTGAAAACGGCACTGGCACCATTGCTTTTTTCAAGTGCTTGTCTCTTTGGTAAAGGGTGAAGAACACCGGGAGGAAAGGCCTGTAAATAAGAAAGTTAGTTAAAATGATGCCATTTTTAAGACGTTGTCTGTAACATATATATAAATACGAAAACTTAGTATTTTTTAAAGCAGCTAAAGATGCCTTGCCATGCATATTAACTCAAAGCACAGCAATGTAAAATGAGTGAAATTTTGTTATTGATAGCAAAGCATGGTACTATTAACCTAAAACTGTAGCAGCACAACTACTGAAAAGAAACGTTTGCTTTAAAGCAACGAAAATGGCATTGCCTTTAAGTAGGTTTTCAAATATTACAGGGAGAAAAAACCACTTGTGTTTCATTGCCAAGTATTTTCTTTTTTTTTTTAATTTAAATATCATTTCCTATTATTATACAGATTAATGGATTACGTTACACGTTTTTAATTACAAAAGCAGTTTTATCTCAATTCAACTTTTCATGAGAGATTTAAAAAAGATGAAACTGTGTTAGGAACCAAACTAAATAGTCTGCAGTTTATTACGTATGAGAATGAGATGGATAAATAGAGCTTCCGGTAAATTAACGAGTATGTGAAATAATTTCCGGTTGATGTTTGAAAAGTAAAGCGATACAAATTTCATTAGTTGCTTCTCTGAAGGAAAAAAAAAACCAAACCAAAAACCAAAAAAAAAAAAGCTACATGCAAAGCAAAAGGTGAAAGGTCAAAGTACCAGGTCTACAGTTGCTTCGAGAGGTCGCTTCATTGCTTTGGCAGTCGACTGAGTCTTTTAATAACAGGCAGCGAGCACATGATGGCAGTGGGCCAATGGGAGTCAAGCGAATTAACATACAGGTAAACAGCAAGCAGAGGTGCATCATGGGAACGGCATTGCATTTGTGGATAGGTGAGAAGGAAAAAAATATTCTGAATGCAATATACAACATACAAAACACTAGGCATGCACAACAACAAAAATGTCTTCTAAAGAAATGAATATTACATTTTGAATTAGTACCGAAGCAAAAATGCATCTACTATACCTTAGTTAAAAGCATATAAGAGAGTAAAATATAGATGTTTGAAATTCAGGAAAGTTGAGTAAAACAGCAGCTTGCAGACACTATTAAGCATCATTTAAACACTTCACAGAGATGCAAAAAGTTTTAAGGATACGCCTATAAGAATTCCTGATAAGTTAGTTAAGTCACATTTCAAAATGGTAAAATCAATTTGGGAGGCTACATTTTCAAATGTAAAGCACTAGTGAAAGTTGTAATGCATTATGAATGCTATTAACATCAGTGCTTACAAGGCAAAGGTATTTTAATTTAGAGAAGTGAATCACTGAATGGATTTGGGATTCAAAATGAGAAAGGTTCTCCTTTGCCAACGTCTAGTTACACCAACTTATCATTAATTCCTTTTTTTTCCTCCTATAGCTGGATCATTTTTGTTGATTTTTTTCCTTGTAACTTACCACATTACATTGAGAGGGAAAAAAAGGCTTTCAGAATTGAAAACATACTTGAAAACACACTTTCTAAATTTTGTTACAACCTTCAGTACTAGCTTCAGGTCAGGAGCAGGGAGTAAAAATAATGCTCCCAGTTCATAAGTGAACATTAACCTAAGAGTTATGATACTAGTCCAGCATTATTAATTTTTTAAAAGAAAGTATTTAGGCATAGTACTTAGGCATATACATTCATGTATATTTTCATAATAGGATCAAACTTATGGCTGATATGATGGCATTCTGTAAAAATCTTTCTCATATAAAATATTACTTTCAAGTTTTATAATGTACAATTCTTAAAAACATTTAGAAAGGAAAGAAAAATTTACTTAGAAATCAAAATTTTTGCTTTTGTTTTTTTTTAGCTCTTTTTAGAATACACAGATTATGTCGACCTTGAAATCAGTATGTGGAAATAGGGAACAAAAGTGGGGGAAAACAAAAAGGACAAGGCACAAAATGCCTGCATAGAGCTTGTGGTCACAAGGTTAGCTAGTGCCAACAGGGTATTTTGCAGAATAGTCCTCATTGTGCTCATTTCCTTGTTCCTGTCCCTGTTGCATGAGTCTTCTCAATGCCATCCGCATTTCTCCTTTGGCACTTTTCTGGATTACATACCCAGATCTACAGGATCTGCTCATCTGTCTGCATCCAAGACCCAGACATAACCAGAAACACCTGGTGCAAAATGAGGATCTGGACAGACTTCTGTCTAAGCAGGGCACCATGCAGCCAAGGTGTGATACCTGCCACAGGTACCACCGAGAGGGCATCACTCTGCCTGCATGGGGCACAGCCTCAGATCCATTCTGCCTTCAGCACAGATCGAAGTCTACACAGAGGTGAAGCCGTACAACTGAATTCAGCATTATGCAATGACGAAGTCCACAAATTCAAATCAACATCACTAAGAGTAAAGTGTTTCAGTTAACTACATTTATTATCCTAATGCAGATCTCATCTCATCTCACTTGTCAACTTATTATCTCTTTGTTTATTATCTCCTTTCTCCAATTCTTCTCCATGCCTCTTCTTAACCTCATCTCCCTACTTTGAAGCTTTTTGCTGGCTCTCCCCTCAACTTCTGCAGCAAGTTCAGTCTCACAGTTTTCTCAACCCAAAGGCTTTAACTTGATCTATTTCTAAGCCTACTCATCAACTCGTTTACACGTAGTCTCCCACTCTTTTAAGGCTTTCAAACTGCTCATTTTTCTCTCCTACAGTCATATTTTCTTTTATTTCATCCTGATAGTAAAATTTCCTTTGCCTCTTTCTGTTCCATCAGGTTATCTCCTTCTTAACATTTGATCTACGTAACTAACAACCAAAAAAATCAATAGCTACAGGCTGGAGCGAAAAAGGCTACGGAAAGGAAATAAAGACAATAATAAAAATTATCAAAGATCCAAGGCATAGTATTTGTCTGCCATATGTCACGTTGGCAAATTATAACGTCTCCTGGAATACAAGTAAGATCCACACAGCAGTGGCCTCCATGGATATGCAAGGAGTTCCTGACTAAATTCAAACACAATAAAGAAAGTACACAAGAGGTAGGAGCAGGGACAGATGGCTCAGGAGGAACTGGGACACAGCCTGAACATGCAGGGATATGTCAGGAGAGTCAAAGATCACCTGCAGTTGAATCTGGTAAGAGATGTGAAAGCCAACAAGAAGGGCTTCTCCAAGTGCATCAGCAACAAAAGGAAGACTAGAGAAAATATGTTTCCACTGCTGAATGGGGCAGGCAACCTGGTGACACAGGACATTGAAAAGGCTGAGGTTCTGACAATCCTTTCCACCTCAATCTTTACTGGCAAGACTCGCCTTCAGGACAGTGGGAGACCAGTAGGAAAGTCTGAGGTGAAGATTTATCCTTGGAGGAGGATGATCAGGTTAGAGAACATATAAACAAGCTGGAGGTACACAAATCCATAGGAACTAACAGAATGCACTAACAGATGGGTGCTGAGGGAGCTGGCCAATGTCACTGCAAAGTTACTCTTAATTATCTTTGAAAGATCCCACTGACTGGGGGAAGTCCTCAAAGATTGCAAGAAAGTAAATGGTACTCCTATCTTCAAAAAGAGCAGGAAGGAAGTTCTGAGGACTCACAGACCCTCACCTCAGTCTCTGGGAAAGCAATCGAGCAAATCCTCCTGAAAACCATCTGCAAACATATGAAAGCCAAGATGGTGATGGGAAGTAGTGAGTATGTATTTGTGAAAGGGAAATTGTGCTTAAAAGCCTTCTATGATGAGACTGGTTTGGTGGGTGAAGTGAGAGCAATGGATGTTCTTTCTCTTGACTTCAAAAAGGTTTTCAACACCACTTCATCCTCATAGATAGCCATATTTAGTATGGGCTAAATGGGAAACAGGTGGACTCCCAGTGCTCTAAAACTCGGAGGAGTGGTTGATACAGAAGATAGATGTGCCACATAGAGGGACCTAGAAAGTCTGGAGAAACGGGCACAGAGGAACTTCACTGAGTTCAACAAAGAGAAATACCAAGCCTCACACCTGGGGAGTAACAGCCCCAAGCACCAATACACACTGTCGGCCACCAAGGTTTGGCAGAAAAGACCCTCAAGACCTTGGTGGACACCAAGACAGCAATGCGCCCTCACAGCAAAGGCAGCTGACGGCATGCTGGGCTGCATTACGAAGAGCATCACCAACAGGTGCAGAGAGGTGATCCTTCCCCTCTACTCAGCACTAGTGAGGCCACATATGGAGTGCTATGGCCAAGTCTGGGCACCCCAGCACAAGAAAGGTATGGACACACTAGAAAACAGTCCCTTAAAGGGCCCAAAAAATGATGAAGGGACTGGAGCACCTTTTACCTGGGGAAAGGCTGACAGAACAGAGACTTTTTAGCCTGGAGAAGATACAGGAGGAAACCTCATCAATGCATACAAATACCTGACAGCAGGGTAAAGATGGGGCAGGGAACAAATGTGAGTACAAGAAATTACATTTAAATGTAAGATTTTATATACAGGAAGTATTTCTTTTTACTGGTAGTATGGAGCAGGTTGTCAAGAGAAGCTGTGGAGTCTCCATCCTTGGAGGCTTTATTAAGCCAAACAGGCAGGTACTGGGCAATCTACTCTAGCTCACCCTGCTTGAGCAGGAGAAATGAGCTAGGTGATCTCCAGAGGTCCCTTCCAATACCAACTATGAATTCACATTTTCATTTAGGTTGTACAGTCTTCAGTGATGTTTTATGCTCCCTGAAGCACCATATGAATATCTGGAGTTCCACAAGCACAATGACAGGTAACACTCACTTCTAACGCGTTTTCACATTTAACCTATATGTGTACCTCTTTTACGGTGGCTTTCCCCTTTCTTTTTACATGATTAGGTCACCTAGTATATCTGAGTACAAATTTCTAACCCTTAGTGTACAGAAACACAGATAGCGCACATTCTGAAAAGTGGCAGAATGCAGAACTCATTGACCTCCAACAGTCTTACCAGCTTTGCCTACAGTGCTCCAGGCCTATGCACAACTCTCACCTATATAAGTACCTTGGGCTCCCCTGCGAAGGAAAACCTCTTGGACACAATTTCAACCTGTGAGCAACCTGCAAGTGAACCCTATAGGTAAGCATTTGTATTTTTCCCTTTTGCTCTCTAGATCCAACTGAGTATTCTTGGTCATTCTTGGGTGGCCTTGCAGTCATGTAAGGTCATTTCTACCACTTTTTTGTTGTTATTGGTATTCTGGTGATTTTCATTCACTCTATCTGATTATTTCAAGTCTATATTAACCAAAAAACAGTTGAATTGCAAAGAATCTTGTCTGCTAGCCTAAATATGCCATTAGAATATTTTGTACAAGTTTTTCTGCAAAAAGTTACTCTGTTCTGCTGCCTTCTCCAGTGACATTAGACTGCTAACATTTCAATTCTGTGTTTCCAATGATGCTTCATCTTGCTTTGAGGCAATGCAACTCCAGTTAAGGCTTATTTAAAATCACAGAATATACACAACCATTACTGAAGTGCAAAAAAACCCCATAATCCAATCATCTTTCTCCTTTCTTCTTTAGTATAGTGCCTAGAAATATTACACTCTCTAAATGAACAATAAATATTGCACAACAGAAGCTAATCAGAATACAAACCCAACCTTCTTTGCTTTAATTTCCAGATGGTATTCAATTTCTGCAAGCACAGGAAACTTTAACTAAAAATCATCCAATTTGAAACAGAGACTGTTAGAGTATTAGAGAAAAAATATTAAAATTTAAGAAATATTATTCTGTTTGGTGGTTTATGTTTTTGCATAACTTACCCTTTGTCCCTCAAAAAAGGCTGGTCTTTGCTATTGGCTAAATACAATAGCTTGGGGTAGTTATATACTGTACTGTATTGTGTTTCTGGTAGGCTTTTTACCCAGAGAATAACTGTATTGTCTATAACTATTGTATGCACTGCCCACAAGTCCACAAACCACATCTGCTTAATTATTCATCCACTGCCAGCGATGAGGACAATGATTCTTCGATTTGCTGCCAGCAGTTTTGTCTCCCAATTCAGATCTTGCATGCTTGATTTATTTAACTTCATCAATACCACTCTAAATTTATCAACTTCCCTGGTAGCAACTATAAGAGGGATCCAATACTAGTAAATGGATGGGCTGACTTGTCTGAACAGTTTTAAGTAAGAGGTTAAAATATTGGAAAATAAAAGCCTTCAATCTCTTTTCTTCTGACTGTAGCTACAATGTTTTTTCTTAATGATTCCCCTTTTAGTTTACTACTTTTAAACCTCATGATTCAAGTAACTGGCCCATGACAGTGGGAGAGGCAAGAAGTCTCTAGCCATGAGATTCATCTAACCAAAGTTCAAAAAGATACAGACAATACTTTTTTGTCTTTTGGGATAGTTTTGTGTCTACAGAGGGCAGTTCTTTCTCATCCTCAGACAGGCACTAATGGTAGATCAGAGTAGTGTGCTGGTTTTTCTCCACTCCCAAACAGTGAGACCATGGTGGCCAGCTATTTAACTGTCTGACTGCTAAGATGGAGTGTGTTGAATCTCAGTGGAGGTTTCTGTTCTACTACTGATCTCCAAGGCAAATGCTCTCTCTTTCCTTTTCTTCCTTTTCTTCCAAATTTCCACATGTGTATCTGTCATCAAAGAGCTAAAACAGCATATGTGTCCCTGTTCTCCTGGGAACACCAAACCTTATCAGTTTTGTTTCTGTTTGGAGATACTAGTAGCAAATTTTATATATAATCAAGGCAGAGAACAGAAGTGGTATAGAGTGTCATTTGCTTCACTGTCTTGAATAGAAATACAGCATTAAAATAAGGGCATAAAGAAAAAAAGTGCTTCCTCCCATCAAGCAATAGTAATAGTTTTAAAAATTCTTATCTTTTACCAAAATAAAAAAAAAAGAAAAATTTTACAAAAAGAGGCAAAAGAGAAAAGAAAGTATAAGCAAACAGCATCAAATTCAAGCAAAATAGGCATCAAAAAAAGGCAGCCATATATGCCAGCACTTACCATCACAGTCGCAGCTGCCGCAGCTGCCTGGGCTGCCACTGCAGCCTGGTTGGCTTGGTGTTGCGCCGCTTTGATTTTGGCCTGCAAATGTGCAGGAGGGTGAAAATACTTGCATTTCTCCCTCATGCAACGACCTTTTATGTAATCCATACACACGGTTACGGTGTTGTCGTTTGTGTCAATCATTGTGCTGTCTGCTGGATGCGCAAAGCGGCAATCAGTCTCTCCACGTGCACAGTTTCCCCGCTGGAACTCCCTGCACACCTACGTGCAAAACAACACATGTTGCAGGGGTAGAGCTCCGTGCAAGATGAAAGGGCAAGGAGAGCCCCGTGCCCCCAAAAGACAGATTTGCCCTTTCCCCAGTTAGTTCAAGTTTTACAGCAAATTCAATTTATTAAATCCTTCATCTTCTGGTGGGAGAGGGAAATGCATCTATTTTACCCTCATGTTCTTGGCTCCTCGGGTAGCTCTGCAGTACAGTGGCTAAATGAACTTGACATGCAACAGAAGAATTCACAAGTGCCTTTCCTTTTTCCTGTTTAGAAAACAGCTGGAAAGGATACTTACTGAAGTAACTACCCCTGCAAAACTAGCTGGGAATGACAAAATATTTTGTCCCTTTCTGACTACATTTTATTTTCTTGCAGGCTGACTGGTAGGGAAGGAGTTCCTCTTGCTGAAACTCAAGGAAGATACATGTCAGATGCACTGTATTTTTTATGGAGTCTGCAAACAGAATTGAAAGCCTTCTTAAAAATATGAGGAGAATGAACTTCTTTTCCTAGGAAGAAATGTGCTGTAGACACCAGTGCTTAGGCTGTTGGGAAAGGACATTCATTTCTGCAAGTCATTTGGCCTTCTTATGTACTTGGATCTCACAGATTCCACTGAGTCCAGCCATGCAGAGATCCATCGACACCCGGGACGCTCTGCACATAACTGGGGGCTTGTCCCTTCCACCTGCTGCAAGGTTGGTAACATTCATCATGTCCATTTGCAGCTGAAGCATGAAGGGCTACACCACTCCCCTAATACTGATCCATAAGGCTACAAAATTCCCTTACTGTCAGTGCAGAAAAACCAAGACAGAATTAATACTGAAACAAAAAATATGCTTGTTAGATATTTCATCAAGGCAAGTATACCTGAGGTATTTTGGAGGTAATGAACTTTAAGAAAGATGAAAATTCATGTTGATGTCTATTAAATTTAAGCAAATGCACTACCTTAAAAATAACAGTATTTAATTACCACTGGCTGCAAGTGCAGAAATCCTGCCTGGTTACAAATTTTTTTACCTGTGGCAACTAAATTTAACCCTAGATTTAAACCAACAGCTTTTCCCTCCAGGATCTTTCATACGGCCTAATAGAGGATGTATTTCTAGTCACAGTGGTGTCTACAGTACCTCCAGTTTATCAGTCCTGAGGAGCTTCTGGGTAGCAGTTGAACTGGGGACTGAAACCGGTGGACTTCCAGGAACAATGACAGGCGGCGTGGGTAGGATCTCAGTCGGGACTAAGCCAACTCCCGGTGTTACTGGCGTTAGGTAAGGAGCAAAGCTAATAGCCGTGTTCGTTCCTATTGTGGGACCCACTGGAAATGTGGGCTGCAAAAGGAAAACACAGACCAAGATGAAAAAGAAGGCCCTTAATCAATAGCTTACTAGTTGTCTTTTGCTTGTTCTTTCTGGCATTGATTCATTTTCTTAATGAAAAAATTTCAAACAGCTGGCAAAACACACAGCATACTCTCTTCTTTTAATCATGTAACACATTGGAGCAGCACACGAAGAACTGCCTTTGTAACACTATTATTGGAAAAGAGTCTGCTGATGCAAAGGAAGCCATACTTTTAACCTGAATCTCCGTGGAGGTCCAGCTTACATTGCAGGCTTATTTACACATCTAAATGTAGAAATAACATAGACTTTATTGCTTTTTCTCAATACCTGTTTTCCTTGGGAAAACAGGCTATTTTTCAAAGTACCAGATTTCATAGGCGAAACGTTATTAACTATATTAAAGTCATATTTCTAATAAGAGTATACACAATGAGGTCTTTGGCATGTAACTTCCATCTGTTTGCATACTGTATTTTGCCACCTCCTGCAATATGTTACTGTGGCTCATACATTTAAAAAACTCACCTTTGCAAATGTTTGTGTGCTCAGCTGTCACCAGTGGCAGGCAGAATAAATACTATAATCTCAGCTGGTCACAATATTTAGAAAGGGATTATTCAGGCTTTGCTAGAGTTCATCATATGAAAAACTTTGATTGGAGGAAATGATATGGGTCTAAAAATCTTGTTTCATGCCTTCCTACAGTGAGTCAGTGAAGTCACGACCAGAAGAAAGAACACTTGTGTGATGGTAAAATGCAGCCCTGATGAGGCAGAAGTGGGTTTGTTACCACCAGCTCCATGGAGGGTGGAGGCAGAACATCACCATGGTCAGATCACACTCAGACCTGGAAAGTGCTTTAGTTCTGCAGAGCTGATGTTTACCCCAGAGACTGAAGTTATAATTATAAATGAGAAAAAACCATGCAGAAAACCAGGACACATCTCAGATTAGCTTTGTCAGAAATTAAGTTTCCAAATAAGCCAGCAGCTAGAAACATAACAGCAGAACACTAAGACTTCAAAACAGTTTTTAACAAGGGAGGAGTGCCTTCTCATTTAGGTGGCCTGCATGACAGAGTATGTAGAAAATATGCAAGAAAGAGCACAGGAACTAGAAGGGTGTGGGGGGGTTCTGTTTTGTTTTGGGTTTCAGTTTGTTTGGGGTTTCTTTTTTCCTTTGGAACCAACTACTAAATTGTAAGTGAAGGTAACTTTGTACTAAGATGCTTTGAGCATGCAGATTAACCAGGATAAACAACTGTATGGAAATGGCATCTACCAGCCCTAGAGAGTTAAAAGTGTATGATGCTCTGGTTTTATCAGTGATGAAAACTGCTTGATATCAAGCAACCCAGTTTATATGTCAAATGTGAGCTAAATTCTTAAAAGCGTAATAGTGAACATTTATATGAAACAATGGCTCAACTATATTGAGGACAATATGTTATATGAAATATAAATAACAGCTTTGTATCAGATATAATTTTAAGAATAATCCACATGTCAAATGACTTCTACAGAATTTTCTTTCACTTTTTATCCATTTGGTCAAGGTTGAGTCATCTTAATCTGTCAATTTATGCAAGACAGAGAAATAAAACCTGGCATTTTTATCACAGCAATCAGTACAGAAGACATTACATCAATGAAATTGTAAAGTTCAAATGACGAAACGGGCAAGAAGAAAAAAGTATAATTTTCCACTTCAATTTTTCTCATAATACTAAGCAGTGGAATCTATTGCTTCATCAAAACTTTTTCGGATGAAAACTCAAGCAGTAAAAACCCACAAAATATCAAAACACATTCGGTAAATATAACCAAGATACAATTTGATGAACATGTGAAATTCAAGGAGTCCTGACACCCAATTCCCAATCGCACCTGACAGCAGCTGTTTCAAGTACAAAAACACATTTGAAAAAGGCATCTGGGGTGAGCTTCCTGTGACTAAATACAGATGTCTGTTTCTGAAATGCTTACACTTGACTTCTGCAGTAGCCCATGGAAAGACAAAGGCACTCAGAAAACCAAATGCAGATGTCTGAAAGAAGCCAAGTGAATGGTAATTAGGAGTGCCTATGTCTTCTGATAAACTCTAAAAGGACCTTGCAAGTCCAACACAGAAGTTGATGCCAACACTCCAGATGCCTCAAGTTAGAAAAGAAATCCCACTCCAGTGGGATGCCTTACACTAGGCATTTAGATTGAAAAAACACCATTAGCAGCCATGTGTGCAAAGTTTAATTCAGATTACATGCCAAACCATGGTTTGGAAGTCTGCTACAGTGAGAAGCCCAACTGCAAGGGCAGCCCAGAGCAACTGATGCAAGACTCTAGTTCCATGCCACCTTCTGGATTAGAAGTGTCCCAGGCACCATGAGCATCATCTTGAGACAAAACCACTGAGTTTGTGAAGTGCATGCACCACCAATTCTCTGTTTATCCTGCGACACTTCAGACTCCAGCAGAGTAAGAAAATGCTATCCAGAATGACATTAACCTTTGTTCCTGGTATTGGCATTAAATAATATTTAAAGCCATTCAAACCCATAGACTCCTGAGAAACTTGGCATTCCTACTCAAATGACTTACTAGCAAATTATTGTTGTTATTCAAATTTTCACCTCCAGAAAGATTATAGGGAAAAGCCTTGCAAACCTGTCATGAACTGAATGAAGGCAGAAAAGAGGAAAAAATTGCAAATTGTTTTGGGATAAAAGAAATATAAATCAAATCTACAGCAACACTCCATTTTATCTTCAAATGCAAATATAAATGAACATATCTCTAGCATCTCGGCAATTCCTTAAGTCGACGGACAGGGACTATTTTCATTGCTACTAGTTTAGAGAATTTTTGCAGGTCAATATAGTCTTCAACTTTACTTACCATTAACACCATCAGAGAAATACACTTACCACTGGCTGTAGCGGTGTCCCTGGAAACATGAACTGCATTTGCTGGGCAAGCATTGCTGCTGCAGTTTTTTGCTGGATTAAGTTGTTCCTGCCATTGATTTCCAGTTGAGTTTTTAAATGTGTTGGCGGATGAAGGTACTTGCAGTTCTCCCTTGTACAACGACCCTGGAAAAAGAAGTCACATTAATCGGCCTGCTGCTTTTGATGATAGTTTAATGCCTGCGAGCAAAATATGATACTATAAACTAAGCAAGAACTAATGAAACACAGGGTGTGTCCTGTGAACTGTCCTGTAGCAGACTAAGAGGAGCGGATGGCCTTAAGCTCTGCCTCAGCCCACCACCTCTGATTGATCATTTAGGCTATTAGCCACAGGAAAAAAACCCAAACAAAACAGAAAGGCTTTGAATCAGCATTTTCATTGTTCAGTACAGATCACTGCCATACAATTAACACTGAGAATTATCCAGGCTACCTGAACTGCCTCTCATAGCATCTTCGTTACAGTAGCTGGTGTTACTGTAACATAAAAGTTTTTTTATAAATGACATTACATTATGAATAACAAATTGAAACCTTCTTTAAGAGTAATGCAGCTTTTAATTACATCATATTACAAATAATTGTGTGTGTTCATGGCAGTAAGGATCTAAAGTGGCCACTCTGCTTGTGTTCTCTCATACGTTTGCCCTTATTCCAGTTCACTGCCTTCTAGCCTCCTGTTTTTATTACGTCAGCACAACTTTGAACTATTTCCATTCAAGTATAAAAGAACAGAAGTAAAGCTGGTACTTTTACAGACTAAATTTAGAAGCAGTGCATGGAGCTAAATCTGAAGGTACACAGCAAAAGGAAAGCTCCCAATCAACATGAAAGCAGGAATTTTTAGACAGTAATGAGGTAATAAGAGACAACAAAAATATAGGTGGGCTGTCATCTCTGAAGTGGCTTGTGGTTGGAGGAGATGGACAGCTCTACAAGCTGTGTATGCTCACCACAAATGCAGGTAGAGTGGCATAACACGCACTGATAAATTTTCCCTCAAAAAAGTAAATTGTAGGGTGCATCAGGAGGTTTTGCAGCTGCAGGGCAGGACCTGTTGAGATCAGAAGCTCCTTGATGACAAGGCTCACAAACAATTACAGAATTTTAAGAGCTGTAACCAGAGGACCTAGAGCGCTAGTCAAACTGCATTTGATACACTCAACTTGTATAAGGTAAGTTTCCAAATTGAGATGTTTTTAAGAAATGCTTTTTAGACTTTCCATTTATTGGTATTAGGGCTTTTCTATCCGTGGCAAAGCAGGAATATCCTCTTATAGCCAAAAAAGCATCAAGATCCCTATACAAGAACATCACACAGTACAGACATACACTGGCTCCGTGTATGCATGCCCACACACATACAGCTACAAAACTTTCAGTAGGCTTTGAATGTCCCCAAACAACAGTGTTACACTTTTTACTTAGACACTGAAACACTGCAGATTCTGCCTCTAATCTAATATAAGGATGTAATAACTAGCTGTACAGGAATGAGTTAAACATGTTCAGGAAGGTTCTCCTGCATTGAGGCTAACAGGAATGCAAACAGCTATTTCCACGTTATTTAACTATTGAGAACAGCCAGCCCTTTCCTGAACTACCCCTGGCCACTGCTTGGGAGTATACTGAACAGCAGAGGCCAGAAAACATCAAGAAAGCTAAAAATTTAAGAAAAAACAATGGTCTCAGTGCTGTTTTAACCTGCTAGTATAGATGCAGCCACTTTCAGGACATCATGCCTTTCCTTCTGTTGAGTAAATCCCTAATGCTATCTGGTTTAATGAAGTCCACAAAAGAAATGATATTTTGTCAGCTGGCATGAGCAGAACCAGAAATAGTCATGATTTGATGAACACAAAAGAAGGCTGGCTCTTTCATTTGGCAGGGACAAGGCCTTTGCCTTCATAATGTTAAACTGGGGATGGCTCAGCGCAGGTAATGACCATACGCTTTTGTGCTGGCTGATGAAGGCTAACTGATTTAGACATTTTTAACTGAGATCTATTCTACCTTAATCTATTTTGTGTATGAATGGTTCATACAAGAATCTAAAAATTAAAACAGCAAAATCACATCAAACTACTGTACCTGATGGAAATATCTACCCGTCGAAACTAAAATGCTCCTTAAATGAGGATTGAGAACAACTCTCCACCACAGTGGCTTCTGAAGTACCTCAAACCTGAAGACTGCCTCCAGTCTTACCTCTGAAAGCACACAACTACTGTATACCACCACTTCAAGATCTGCAAAGCAACTCACAGAGCACACAAGATTGGTTATTTCTGAAAACTTTCTAAATAATCCAACCATACAAAAATGTAGTGTCCTCTCTAACCTTATTCAAGTCTGTGCCTCGTTTACTAGCTTTTTGAGCTCCCAGTTAGCAATGAACGTACATACTATAAAAGAGCTGTGTGGTCCCGCTATGCTGCTATAGAAAGCCCTCTAAACAGATCAAGCCTTGTTGAAATTAAATGACCCAAAATAAACTGCAGTGGAATGAGCACTGAAAATAGTGGAGGAGATTAATCCAACCCTCACTATCAAAATTAAATAAATTCTGAGATCAGCTTTTACTTTTTGGACCTACAATGGTAGCAGGAAAACGCCTATAAGCGTTTTCATTCCTTTTTTCCCAAATGCTTCATGTCCCAACTACTAATCACTGCACAAGCAAAAATTCAAACCTGTAGTATCATTTCAATCAAATGGGATCCTGAATTTTTTTGTTTATTAAAAAGTCAAATATGAAGTCCAATGGACATGTCAGCACATATCAACCAAACAGCAGAACTGTACACAACACACAGGCATATTCAACACATTGGTTAGGTCAACATCAATAAGAGTCCACTTCGGATTATTGCAAAAAACTACTGTGCTAGCAGGCCACATGATCACAGATACAGAGACAAAGCTGAGTACTTTAACTTTAGGGTGCATCAGTATCAAGCCTCTGGAGAGACGTTCATCCTAGCTCTTAAGACCACTGCAGTTTAAGAGCTGTTCCGCAGACATTGAGTCCCTCTGGCACACGATGGCACAAACTCAGCAGGACAGGGCAGGTGGCAGGGAAAAATAATTGCTTCTTACAACTTTTCACCTGCTCCCAGATACGAGTTAGAGTCCTGAAACTGAGGGCACAGACAGATTGGTTTGAAACTGGGTCCCTAGAAACTCCTGTCACCCACGAAGCGAAGGTTATCAACAAGCACATCATAAGTGGTTGTGCACTGCCCATGGGAGTTCCTGCGAAAAATGCACTTTCAGTGAGCTGCCTCCTTACCTGCAATGGATAGTAACAATGAACAGACATCAGATTAAATTCCGAGCAGTCTGTTACTCCCCACATCCTGGAAGGATCGAACCTAACTCTGACCTTCCATTTCTCTGCCTTTGTCCTCTACAGCTAGCCTAATGCACAGCACCACATTTCAGTTGGGTAATGGAAAGTTTTAGCAAAAAAATGACTTTTCTACTGCTAATTATCCAGACTGGGAACATGTTGTGGCTCGTGTTGGACTGTGCCACAGGCTTCATTCCAGCGAAGCAGTGGGAAAGGGAAAAGGTGCATCAAGGATCTGGGGACTCAAAGGACTTCAGTGCCCATTACTCGGGCACGGCAAGGAGAAGCTCTGCTTCTGCCGGGGCAATGGTCCTGGGAGCTGTTACGTGACTGGCTTAATTTCAAAAACACATCCCTTAACAAGCCATGTCACACCACTAACTCTTTTTTTAAAATCAATAAGTTTTTCTATTAAGAACAATAGGTAGTTTGTCTAAGATCAATTGCACAAGACAGCCCACAGACTAGAGTATATTAAAAAGCTAGGTATGTGCTTCAAATTTTAAGGTAAGCAAAATGAGGTAATTTCAGAAGTAACACCCCATAACTTTGCATATTAATATACTACGAACCCATTTCCTGTCTACAAGTTGTACAGCCACGTCTCTGTCTTGAATATTTTATAAATATACAGCTTTCTTCAGTATTTTACTATTGCTCAAATAGTAACAACAATAATAATAATTCATCCAGGCTTGGGAATTCCTTATGCATAATAATAAGTTAGCTTTTACTTACCAAAATTACCTTTATCTTTCATAAAAATGTTTGAATAATAAAAAAAAGGCAAACCAATGTTTCTTTTATTTCTTAAGCCAAGAATCAATTAAAGCATTCATAATGATTTCACTCAGGTACTGATTTCAGGCAATATATTGATGCTATTAGTGGGCAATAATAGAGCATGCCTCCCCTACCTCACAACATGACCTAACATCTGACACAGGACATCCCATCACCTTTAAAGGACAGGTTATATGATGAGAAGCAGAAACAGGAAGGCCTGCTGCCTTGCAGACATTTGTCTCTTGTTCCTAACCTCGCTCCCCAGGGTGCTTCCAGCTCCCTCTACCCACCTCTGTTCTCCACAAACTCACAGCTTCCTACTGTACCCCACCTCTATCCTTCCTTCTCCCCCAGAACATCCTCCCACCCCTCCTAACTACAGACCACGAAACAACTCATACGATAAATATAACTCGCTTGAGACTTGCATGTCCTGAAGAGCCAGCCAAGATGTGAATGCGGCTGGCAGACCACACTTGGGTGTGGCTTAGCGCCCACTCCAGCCTTTTCCTTAATAGGGTAGTACTTTGGATCTCTCTCTTGTACCCAGACACTGATTTTTGCATAACCAGTAAGAACTTTAAGAGATGTCTGCTTCTAGCAACTTTGCTTGAAATTGGCTAGGATGTTCAAAAGTTATTAGGGTGAGAGGATGATGCTGGCAAAAATACGGATAGTGCAATTACGCAAAACCTGTTTCCTTAAGAAAACAAGCTAAAATTAACAAATGCAGATGAAATTGTATGATCTCTCAGGATTAAATATGCAGTCTAATGGGGGGGGGAAGTATATGACTTCCAAGATATGAATGGTTTTAGAAGGCATCTGAGTAACCGGTTATACAAAGGAAAAAGGGTTTTCTGGTTTCCAGCTAGACACTCTAAGATCCAAACATTTGCTGGAATTAGAAAAGACACACATATACACACACACAAATTTTTAAAAAGTAAAAATCACCTGATGCCACAACTACCTCTCCTACTGGAAAAAAATTTTGCAATTTTCTGCATTATGCTGCGTCAGCAAACTTGTACATGCCTGTAAAGATCAGAACATATTTTAATAAACTTGCAACTGTGGACATGCTGCTTAGCTACACATCACCTGCTTGGTGTTGATATTAGATACCTGAACATATTACATAGTGTTCAAACCTCGGCAGAGCAAGAGCTAGCACAGGCTGCTGTCCGGGGTGGTGGCGGCATATGGCAAGAATAGCCACAGAGACAGCAATGTCAGCAGCTGTGGAGGTACCTAAGCCATAAATACTTCTCTGGAAGAGTTTCTGTCAAGAGCAAAAACTGTTTCTTCTCCTTTGGGATTCATCTGGAGCAGTCCCTCAGCAAACGCTGGTTGGCAACATGTGTGTGGTCTCACCCAATCAATTTAACAATTTCACCATTGCATAAATCAGGAACTTCTCAATTCCGATAATCCTGTGCTCCCTGAGGCTAAAAGCAGACCCAGTCAATGGAACGGCAGGTATTTTGAGATACTTAAGCTTCTGTTCCTGTGCATTGACAGCCACACTAACTCTACCAGCCCAAAACATCCTGTTCAAAAGTTATTTTTCAAATGCAGAAATACCAAAAAGGGGAAGAAAAACTAAGGAAAACACTGACTGTGTATTCATATGCAGAGAGGGGTAATTCCTCTTGTCCTATAGGACGTGCATGTATGCATTACCCTATATATTTTAGTACATGAGAGCTCAATCATTAACAGCACTTTCATCATTCACGGAAAACCCTAAGACTTCAGTTTGGACTGAGTTAAAAAGTATTTTCCATCTAACATCACAATCCATTAATTCAATTTTCCTATGCAGGTCAATCTGCTTCCTAACTTCTCTCAGAAAGTAAAAAACCAGACATCACAGCTCCATTAAAGTATTCCCTTTGTACTTGCTGTGAATATGCACCATCTCACACAATCTGTAGAACTACACATGCTTCTAGAGTTATGCATATGTGCAAGGACTTAGGGGATTTAGTTAAGTCTTAAGAATGACTAGTCATAGATTTAAAAAAATGTAACTTAGCATTTTATTTCTTCCTTAAGGCATAACAAAAACTTTCAAATTTTTTTAAAATTTTGCATAATTTCACATCTAGAGTATGTTGACTTGCAAATAGGCATGCTTATGAAAACATAATTCCTCTAGACTAAGCAGAATTGTATCTAATTTTATAGAAAGAAACACAGTTCAGAGTAAGACCTCTTATCTTGAAAATGAGACATGTTTGAACTATTTGTGAAATGGAAAAATAATTTCAAAAGGACCAAACTGTACTAGTAATAGAAACATTGAGCTTTTGATGGAGAGTTCGAATTCCTCAGACTTCACTATTTGCCATACATCTTATAAACACAAAGACCTAAAGGAAAAAATGTACTTCATAAAAACACAAGCATTTCTTATATTACATTTGAAATAGTTCAGCTCTTGGATCTGTTTTCCTGAAAAAACAAAAGACACAAACAAAAGTCACCAACAAAAACAACTTAACTTTTCTGAGAACTTAGTTCTGTATTTCCAAGGCCACCTTGCAAGTCCACCCACTGAAGTTAGTGAGCTTGAATACATATTTATACGCACCTACACACTTCCGTTTCAAGAAAAGTAGAAGGCAAACTCACTTGCTAAAGCAGAAATGAAAAAGAAGGCAAAAAACTCTCAGGTGACTTCAGTCTGATTCTGTTTCCAATAAGCTAAGAAAACCCATTAGCTACTCTTTTAATGACTTCAATTTTTTTTGCAAGAAACTGAAAGCTGGTAAAATAAAAATGAATCATTTTATTCATAAAGTTAGAGAACAAGAACTGCCTGTAACTGATAGAAAAAATAGAAAAATATTGAACAAAAATGGAAGTCTTACAAAAAGATGGAATGTCTAAATGATATAAGAGTCTTACCACTAAAGACTTAATAGAAGATACTTATTTAAATGGAAAAAGACAAAATGTTCTACTAAAGAGCACATTTGCAATGCACTAAGAGCTCTGAGTCTCTCAAGATGCTCTTTCAAACAAATGTTGAGCATAGCTATAGAGAATGGTTTAATAATTTGCCTTGGAATATCAAGGGAAGTGTACTCAATATTAAATTGCTCAGAAGAGAAAGAACTCAAGCAGATATTGCAGATGCCAAAAAAAAAGACATTTATGAAATTGTAAGTCGTTTGACAAACATCCTTGAGATTACCCTAACAAATAAGAAAAGAAAATTCAGACAGAGAAACAACAGTTTAAACTAATATCAATTTATTTTATTTCTGTGTTTACTGCCTTGAAAATAATTTGAGAATAATAGGGCAATAAAGATTATTTCTTCCTCAATTATGTAGCTCCTTTTATTTTTCTTTTCCCATTTCCCCCACATACTGGCACTCAAAATCAACCAGTTATTTTTATCTTAGCTTCAAGTTTGTCTACCAGCATTGATCAGTAGTACATCACAAGCAACTATGGACAACCCTTGAAATAAATCTTTACTCTAATGCACACAGACACTTTTCATGGAACAAGAGGCAGCCAACACGTAGTATAGGGGAAAAACCCTACGGAATGAACATAAATAAAGCAGAGGGAAACATGACTTTGTGTAGATAAAATTCCTGAAATGTCTGATTTCTATTACATGGGTGGTGAGACTCTTCGCAGGGTGTAGGGCTCCAACAAACACACAGCTCCTCCTGTGGGAGGACTAGATGCAGCCAACCATGGGACTCAAGATGGGTTTCAATAGCAGAACAGTGATCTAAGCCCTCCAACTCTGCCCAGTCAGAGAAGTCAACGCATTCACAGATTCCTGCATCATAGAAAAAATGCCTAAAACCTTTATAAAGTCTCACAATACAGCATCACACACAGTTAACTGATGGCTGGGCAGCTTTAACGCACCTGCTCATCTCAAGGATTGAGTGTTTTCGTGGAAGACAGATGACAGCTGTGTAAAATTGCAGGTGGGACCACACTGTAAGTCAAGGTGACACAGATTTCTGCTGGTAAACAACATACTCCACCATTAAATTTAACTGAACTATAAAAGAAGATAAGACCTTGGGAAGAGGCAATTTTCTTCAAATTTTCTCAATATCTCCAGAGCAGACAAAAATAACCATTCCAGAAGTAATGCCAGTAAAGTTGTTTGACTGCAGGTCAGCTGGCAAGAGAAAAGGCAACAGCGGTGTAGCATAATGGCAAAAGACTGAACAAGAAGATGGGTATGGTGTGGCACCACTTCCTGACCTACCTCTTTCCTCACCTCCTTTACAATTCCCACAGAAAGCCATCAAATATTCTGACTTTAATGCAAGCTTGCCCATATGAATAGGACTGAGATTAAACTCCCTTGGTTTGGAAACACCACTTTGCAGTGAAAAGGTAAGCAAAGATAACTTTAGAACTGACAGTCAAGCCCTGAAACACCTTATTTCTCTCTTGGTGGCCTGTAAAGGAAAATCACTGTGGCTCAGCACATAGAATATATGCTCTAATGTTCATACCACATGTTCTCCACCATAACCAGGTTAGAAAAGAAAGAGTAAGTAATGAGAAGTCTGTGCTGCAGGGATGTCTGTGAGCCCAAAGGGTGAACAGCCCAGCAAGGACCAGGCAATAGGCTGGTATGCTGGCAATGGTTCCCTCAATGACACACCAGAATGCCTCAAGAGAAGACATAACATCAGCTGTATGTCATCAAAAAAGAGCAGGAGATATGCCTTGGCAGTGAGGAGCCTGGTTGACTGGATCAGAAAGAAAGCGAGAGGAGTGCTGTAAAACTGGCTACATCAGCTTCCTATTGAAATTCACCTGGCCAAGGGAGCCTTGAGAAGATGTTTCATTTGAGAGTTGCAGTGTATTAAAGAAGATTTGGGAAAGACCCATTATTTGGAAGAGTCCCACCATATGGAAAAGGTCATCAGCATGATGTAGCAAGTCCAATATGTACCACTAGACCCCACTTGTGTACTACGGAGAAGGGCAAACCTAACACACCTTGAACAAGTCACCTTGGACATCAGTGTGTCACAGCCCCCAGGTCTTGAGCTGGATGTCCAGCAACTATGAACTGCTTTGGGGGTGACCTGATGTGCCACTCGGAGTCCCTCTGCCGCTTCTCATGGGGACGCTTTCACCCTGGCCAGACCACCCTGCACCCATCTATGTTCTGGGGCTCCCAGTCCAGCTGGGGCTTCCTGGGCCTCTTCCTTGTTGCAGATTTCACACTTTCTTGGTCAATCGTCTTGCCAACAAAAGGAAAAAGGAAGGTCTGAGTTAAATACACAAATCACCGAGGACACCTTACATAACTGCAGAGGTGAAAAGTACACAGTCTTGTCCCTCTGCAGAGGAGGAGTGTTTATCCGCTCTCAGCAGCAGTGCTGGAACCGCAGCTGCGTTATTAATAAATCATCGGCTTTGCTCCTGGGACTAGCCAGCAAGGGCTGGAGTTTGACACCAGCTCTCAGCTGACTGGAAAGTTGCTGAAAACAAACAGAAACTTCTCGATGTTTTAGAAACGCCATGTATTTGGAACCGCACTAAAAAAGCAGGAATTACAGAAAAACCTCCTAAAAATTAATAGATATGCATTTTCAAGGAAGAATCACACATAAAATCCCCCTTACTTTATATAACTCCTGAGAAGCAGCAAACAAATTATTGAGATGAAAAGACACCATATCACCATGGGGCTGCTTACAGAGAACAATCAACTGTGCCTGACCTGAAAACCAAAGGGTAAACAGGCCACCTTTCCCCACCTTTTCTGTATCCAGAGCATGCTCCTCCTCTTCTGGGAATTGGTTTCTTAACATCAGCGAAAAATTTTAGTTTATATCTTTTCTTGCAGAGTGACACACCTTGAATTTTCCTCTTCAGGGAACAGGGAAACCAGCACTATCAGCAAGAGGGGCAGTGAGACCCCTCCCTGAAGCAGCAGGACATAAGAGTTACCAGTGAGAAATACTCACAAAATCAACAAACTAAATCAGGTTAAAAAAAAAGGGAGGGAGAAGAGTGGAAAAGGTCCAGAAATTCAAGGAAGAGGAATGAATGAAGCCCTGGCATCCCAGTAAGCCAAAAAAACCCTTTTCTTTTTGCTGAAGGACTATCCATCCCCGTTCACCAGAAGATCTGGCAAAAATACAAGAAATATAATGCAGTTACCTTTATCTCAAATGGTAGCTTACAGAATTAGGCAACTAAATCAGTTTATGAGAAAAGATAAGACACATTAGGATGTCTTATTACCTTCCCTAAATGATATATTCATTCCAAAATTAGAATATGGGATTGTGGTCTTGAGAGCACTTACACCTTCTCAATACTGTGTTGAAGGAGCAGAAAATTATTATCTTCCTTAAGACAGATTCTGCGCTGACTAAATAAAATTCTGGGTTAATTTTAAATTAAAATACTTCCTCTAGGTTTTCCAACCCATATATCCACTTTTGGGGGAACTCACACACTAGACTCCCTACCATTTATTATACTGCAATGACATTGTCATTGTATTCCAATCCATGGTACCTGTCTTCATCAGTGTCATGAGTAAATGTAGTGATACCAACCTCAATGATATGACCACTATCTTCTATTTTTCTACTAATCTACTAATTACACAGCCTTCTTTCTCAGACAGCAAATAGGCAGTCACATGGTACTTCTTTTAACCCTGACAGTCAGTTGGTAATAATACTCTAACACATGTTCATCAATCTCCTGGCCTGAAAGCAAGCTACTCACTCCCTTTTGGACCTGTGCATAGGGCTGGTTCTACAGGATCACATTACAAATGGCTCCCTTAAAATTATTAATGGATTTATTAATGAATTTATTCTTGTGATACTAGACAGCATTACTTCCACTCTGCACAGAACAAAAGGAGACCAAGTATGGTTAAAGGAACCAGTTTTGTGACTTGTTCTTCCTTCCCCCTAAAGTTTCTACAGGAGACAGGCAGGCTCTCCTGCAACAGTGACAAACAGACAGCTTTGAGTGTCTGTCTCTTGGAAGTTTTTACAGGTTTGGCACCACACTCATCTGTTTCTCAGGAGAAACTAACTCAAGGTCTGACATAGTGTTCTCCAAACAGGAACCAAAGTACCACATAATTTATGACTTTCCTTTGTGGGTAAAGCGTTTTCACTGCCTGCACCTTATCTGAGCAGCAGTTACAAGACAGAGATTCCCATCAAACATCTTTTTGTCAAATGCTTCCTTTTGTTTGGGTGCCAAAGGGGAAGAAGCAGGATGCGGTCAGAAGCCAAACGCACAGCCAAGGCTTCCATTACTGCTTTTTATGCCAAATGGCAACAACAATGCAGTAAGAAACTCTAGGAGAAAATTATACAACCTTCTCTCTCTCTGCTCCAGAGGAAAAACGGAGAGTCCAGAAGTGCTGAGAACTTTCCTCTCTGGAGCAGGAAGGAGAAGAAGATCACAAACAACAAGGCCTCTAAACTGCATGCAGACTTTGAGAAAGTACCCAGCCAATCATCTGGCCTGGCAGCATGGCTAAACCATGTCTTTATCATTCCCAGGAGAACCATTAATCACAGCTACATTGCAGGACTTTGGTTTAAATATTCTTCATAAATGTCACAAGGCTGAAGAACATATTAAACTAAAACAAAGTTTTATGGAAGAAAAAAATGCATAATGATCTCATGCTTTTCACAAGAGTGATGCTTTCACAGCCAGGAACCATTAAGTATTTGCTTTTATTTTCTGTTTTTATTTGTTTGATATGCACATCATAAAGTGATTACAATTGCCGTGGCATGTCAAATTCAACTTAAAGGATATACAGGTTAAAATGCAGTACGCTCAGAAATGTTAACTGTAATTGAAACCATCTTGATTCAGATTTTTCAAAAAGCCTGGACAGTCTGGAAAAGAAGTATTTAAATGGCCAATTCAGTGTTTTTTCCCCATCCTGCTGCATTTCAGTGAAGAAAATTTGTGATGCATGAGTACCATTCATCAAGAGAAATAGTCAAAATATGAGATCACTAACCAGAAACTAGACAAGGTTTAGTCAACTCCCTTGTTTAATCACTGGGGATTCAGAGTCTGGATGGAGAGAGGGCAGGAGGAAGTTCAGCCAATTCTACGAATTTAACACTAACATATTATAAACATTTTAAAACATGATAACCATTTTAATCAGCCTGTAGTAGCTAGCATAATTCATCATGGGTTTCAAGTACAGCGCAGAGAGGGACTCCCTCAAACAACAGTGACTGCATGAAGGCTGGCATATGTAGCACTAAAAGCTATATTGCCATTTTAGCAAGACAAAGACTAGAACTAGGTTTTCTTTGTTAAATTTAATCTAAAATCATACCCAAAAGATACAGTTCCTGATTCTGTAGTATCGTGTAAGCCATCATTAACCTCCTACTATCCATTCACAAGGCAACCTACAAAGTATCACTCTTCAGGCTATTAAATACCTATGCTATACTACTTAGTAAATAAACAAAGCAATGAAAGCCAAAAAAAGAACTATTTTCAAAGATATTTTCACGTCTTCAGGCCAGTCTTGGGGCACACAAGCTGCTCTGTAGGGTAAGTAGCAGCGTACCAAAAAACACAGTATGGCAACATAAAACTCCTTAGGGATCCTCTAGAAGACCTGTGAGCCAGAGGGAGCATTTTCATACAAGGGCAAAGCTCTGACCCAAGGCACTGCTGAATAGAGCGCAAGCACACGGTAAACGACACAGGAATCTGGAAGGGCTGCACTTATTTCCCCTCATTGGTAGGCAAGCCATACACTACAGGATATACAGATTATAAATATAGGCAGACCAACCACATAGAAACAGTTATTTTCTTATAAGAGTACCTTTATACCTCTAAAAATAGAGCCTCTGACACAGAGATTGCTTTGGAAAGGAGTTAAACATGAATGCAACCCAAGCACATCATTATTAGCCTTACAATTACTGAGTTCCGTTTGTTTTTGTAGATTTTTAGACACCTTAAAAGCAGACTGGTTAGAAGCATCTTGCCCTCCTGCTGAAGATTTTGTGGAATATAGTAAATAATCTCAATCTTCCTTGACAAGTAACTTCTGTAGAAAGGAATAAACTGCCAATGGGGAAAATGTCTTTTAATTAATTTTAAATTGACATTAAGATTACAGAAGCACTGTCAACATTTTTAAAGAAAATTTCTCCTCCAGTAGGTGTCACCAGGTTTTTTATTTATTTTACTTTACCATCCCACATTGAAAGCCCAATGTTTCGTCAGCAAGTGTTTATCCAAACTCTTCTCAGCAATGGTAGTTCCAGTCTTAAAGTTTCAGTGAATAGAAAATTACAAATTAGCTTCTGCTTTAAGAAGAAAAAACACAGTGAATTTTAAAGGTATGAAGGCCTCAATAAAGGGTTCATCATATGTACAGCCATCCACCATACTGCAGATCATGCTTTATTAGTTTTCCCATGCTCTAATCCTGAGAACAATGAAATAGCGAAACAGCTAAGAATGGGGACGCATGACTGAAGGACTCCCTTGGCTGGCTGTATTTAACAAATAAAGTGTTCAGTTTTAACTAGCAAAAGAACATTTGATTAGCATATCATAGAAACTAAGGAAAAGGTAAGAGCTATGAAAAACCTTTTCAAACGTCAAACAGAAATGAAACAAGCTTATAAATAGAGTTGCCTGCGAGCAAACAATTTCTGGAATGTACTGGGGAAAGCAAGGGAGAATCCCACAACAAAGGAGATTGCAAAAGCCAACCCAGTTTAACAAGTGGAGTTACCAGTTAGGAGACTACAGCAAAACAATGCAAAAACATCAGCAAGTCTGACAGAAAGAACTTTTCTCAGCATTTAATAAAAACGCCAACATAAAGGCCAATCGCTAGGTAATTAAATATGGCTCTTTGGAAATGCAAAGCCTTACACAAACTTGTTAACCTCTCATGGAGTACTAGAATTAATGAGGAACAGAAGCTCTCCTGGAGTAAAGCTGAACAATTTCAGACACATCTGATCACGCTGGAAAATGTTAAGCTATTTGAGTACCAGACAACAATTTATATATCATCAAACAGCTGTCTGCCAATTTATCATGTACTTCTTGCAGACACACAAAGACTTGATAACCTATAAAGATCTTAAAAACATGAGTCTAATGCTTAAACCTACCTTTTATGCATGTTATTAAAAACAAACTCATACATACACACTAGACCCTAGATGTACAGTGAAGTATTTTTCAGATCTCTGACTGCAGCTAAGAAGACAATGACAACCCTGCTATGGCAGAAACATGTTAGTTACCACTGCTCTCCAACACCCTTAGAAACCCCACAAACCCCCTAAGGCTGTAGAAGAGTACAGGTAATTGAGCATTTGCCAGTCTGGGAATGAGATTTAGTGAAATTTTTCCATGCCCATGCATGGCCCAAGCAGGCTTGATCCAAGCAGCACGTTGGTAGAATCCCTCAGCTGTTTGACACTGCACAGTTATTCAGTGCCCCTAGCTCCCACTCCCTCTTTCCACAAGACAGAGGGATTACCCAGGATGGCTCTGAGTAGCTGCACCTGGAGGTGTGGGCTAGCTGGTGCTGTCTGCAAACTAATGCCCATCTCTAAGGAACCAGCAGAAAAGCCAGCAAAGAACCCTATCCAACCTAACCCAATCTCCCTCACCTTAGCACTGGCAGATCCCACAAGACGCAGGGTGAGCCAGCCTGAACTTGTGTGTTCAGATAATTAGCTACACATAAGCACCTATTTAATGGTCTTAAGATAAACATCATGTTCTGTTTAGAAAGGTAATTTATATACAAAACAAACTGCATCCGGTCTTGTCTTCTGATCATGTTCACGAACAGATCAAGGGCTAACACTGATATTCCTATGTCTCCTTATCTGCCCTATAGTTCAGAAAAATAAATTCATAATCCAGAAGTTTAATTTTTTCTTTGTTTAAGCCTAAAATAAAAATACACGTAGGCGTTCCTTAAAATGAAAGTGCTTCAAGGACAGTAGAGTCAGATAAAAATATATTGCCTGTTGGCTAGTTCACCATCACCGGAGAAGTGAAAACTGCTATTCCAAGTACCACAGCCAGGAAGTATTTAGGACAGACATTCAGCCAACTTCAACTAACTCCTGAGCAACAAGTCAACAAAGCCCAGTATCTGTAAATGCTCTGACAATTTATAACATTAAAAAAGGGTGAAGGTTTACAAAACTTCTAGCTCCTTTCAAAAAAATATAAAAGAACATAGAGGTAGAAGGTGAATGGATTGAACAATAAAACTTCAGTAAGTGAAAAACTAACCTTGTGGAAAATAATTAAATCAGATGATAATGTACTGCATTACAAAATCAATTATGATGATAAAATGGGTAAAAGTACAGTGAAAATAAAGTAAACATCTAACTTTGATGTCCAAATGTAGAAATTGGTTGAAAATCTATGAACACAAATCCTCATACCAAGAAAACTTTCATATATACATATGGCCACATAAATAGGTAAAATTAATAGCTAGGAATCCTAAAAAATTCCTAAGTTTCTCAAGCTATCATTATAAGACCATTTTCATCAGTTCAGTGTCACTAATAACAGTATTTCTATGATTCTCTGCCACATTTGGGCTCTCTGCAGCATACCACAACCTGTTACTGAGTTCAGTGGTATATGAATTTGGAATACCAAAAGAAGGAACACTACAAGGCAACAGCTCACATTTCTCTGTCTACTTCTTAAGAACCAAACAACAACAAAAACACCCGCTAATTTTTTATATTTAAGGATCAAAATTAATATTAAAACAAGAGCTTCAAAAAGAAGATGTGAAAGGTTCTAGCTGTGGGACCTTAATGTTTTGCTAAACTATTTAATAAAACATTTACCACCTACAATTTTGATATGGTATTATGGAATCTAGACACCTCCCCACACTCAGTTCTCTCCTATTCCCCTTCCTGAGCAGTGGCAACAACAGCTATCAAGGCTGGTGCAGATTTTGTTCCCCTCTGGGACCCTTTTTTTCCCTCCAGAACGCAATCTGGGGTAGCTCCCCTCTTTCCCTGCTGTTGCGGTCTCCAGCTCTTCTCAAACATCCAGACTTTCTGCAAGTTGCACACTTCATTGCAACACAATTGCTTCTGTACTCAACAGAAGGTTACAATTAGGAACACTTCAGTAATTACTCAGATGAGCTGTTGTACACCTCTGAATTTGTCTTCATATTCTCAAGAGCAAACCACAGATCTGCTTCTCAAGAGCCACTGCAGCTGCATACAAGTAAATAAATAAAAGTCACTTTTTTGATGAATGATTCAGCATTTAAGAAAATAAAACAGCTGTACTGTATTAGAGCAAGGTCCATCTAGCCCAGTATCCTGTTTCCAAAATCAGTCAGCAGCAGATGCCTAGGAAGTAGTATAAGAACAAGAAAACTATTTAATGGTATATATTGAAAATATTTTTCACATATCCTTGATGGAAAACAGAAACGGAATTTTGACAGAAGAGAGGAAAAAAGCAAAAGAAAACAAAGTCCAACACACACAGATGTTACAAAAGCATGAAACATTCCTTTCAAAATAAAAAGAGAAGTGAGAGAAAGATAAATCTTACAGATTTCCATTTTTCTTTCTTTTTTTCTAAAGAAGCCCTCAGGAGTAAGAAAAAAACCCAGAAACTCACTTGCTGTTCACAGAAACAGTGTAAGTACATACTGATGCACACCGCTGGTCAGATCATTTTGAAGAACACTTGACTATGAGTGTCAATGGCTTTTCTCCTGTGAAAGGGTCCTTAAAGAAATGCACAGGTAGGAATTCATGTTGTGATACCATAGCTGAGAGCTCCCAAAGTATTTAAATTAATGGATTTATAAATACAGCTTCAAAAAGTATATACCTCAGTCAGAGGGAAAGCCTGTTGCACTTTAATTTTCCAGGTAGGGGAAATACCATTGAGGCACTGTACTGGAAACAGGCAAAACAGACTGCACTTAGAAAAGTACAGAAAGTGTGGGAACAGTGAAGTGCTCCATGAAATCAGCTGGAGGTTTACGATTAGTTGGATATGGGATCAGTTGCAGGAAAAGTCATCCATTGGGACATCGGCTCATGTCACAGGTACAGAAACAATTGCTTTGATTATACTGTTAAGCTTCATATCTCTGGGACACTAGATCCGTGTTTTTTAGATCTGTGTTTTTCAGAAGCTCCAGATGAGCTAATGAAAAGTTGTGATGACTCTTGCTTTCTTGAGAATGGGAAGAGAGAAGCATCAGGGTATGATGATGAACTGGAAATTGGAGAATGAAAACCGTCACGAAAGAACAGAGTATTTCTAGCCAGTGACATGAACCCCAACACATCAGTGCAGACACAGATCGGAAGGTGTTCGGCTATAACCTGGAGATGGAACTGGCCACGGCAGAAGAGAACATCATGGATGCTTTATCAACTACTGACTGACAGCGGAGATACAGGTGTGACAAACCATGGAAAAGGCAATTACAGCCTCAAGAATGTATCAAATAAGGATTGCCTACTAAAGGCAAGGTGCTGTGGCAAGGCCTCTTCCTCTCCTGGGGTAACTCGCTACTTGCATTGCTACACCTGTTTCTGGTCACCAGTGTCCAAATAAGTTGGATCTGACCAGAAGCAGGCATGGGCGAGGGCTGCCAAGGTGACACAAGGAGAGGAAAGCCTGTCTAACAGAAAGAGAAACTGAGCATGGAGGGCTTTTTTGACTGAGTAAAACAAAGGCTAAGGAGGAGTATGTCTGTTTCCAGTGAATGTCCCAGGAGAAGTTGTGGTTGCAGGAAGGGGTGATGGGAAGCAGGAACGTGGTTGTTTCAGCTGCAGAATAACAGTGGCATTCAGCTAAATGGAGGTGAACCGGTAGTGAATAAGTCCACGCTGGAAATAAGAAGAATGCACATGAGAAGAGACACTACAGTAAAGTCTTCTGATGGAAGCAAAAAAATCCTCACAAAAAACCCCACATGTTTAGAATGGAGATTAGTAAATAACTTTAGCAAGGAGGTTACATGACTGCCTATGATAAAAATCAGTATGGAAATCCCTCAAACCTATCTTCTATTTAATGAATAAAATAGGCATAGATAAAATAGAATCACAGAATGATAGAACTGTGTTTGAAGGGAATTGGGTTTGGGTTGGAAGGGAACTCAACGATCATCTAGTTCCAACACCCCTGTCATGGGCAGGGATACCTTCCACTAGACCAGGTTGCTCTAAGCCCCATCCAACCTGGCCTTGAACTCTTCCAGGGATGGGGTATTAACAGCTTCTTTGGGCCACCTGTTCCAGTGTCTCACTACCCTCAGAGTAAAGAATTTCTTCCTAATATCTGATCTATATCTGTCCTCTTTCAGTTTGAAGCCATCACCCCTTCTCCTATCACTACAGGCCCTTGTAAATAGTCCTCTTTCAGCTTTCTTTTTGGCTCCCTTTAGGCCACTCTAAGGTCTCCTTTGAGCCTTTTCTTTTCCAGGCTGAACAATCCCAACTCTCTCAGCCTGTCTTAGGAGAGGCTCTTTGAGGCCCTCCTCTGGACTCACTCCAACAGGTCCATGTCTTTTTTATCTTGAGAAACCCAGAGCTGGAAGCAGTACTCCAGGTAGGGTTTCATGGTTGGCTTTCTGGGCTGCAAGCAAGTATTGCTGGGTCATGTTGAGCTTCTCATCAACCAACCCCCTCAAGTCCTTCTCCTCAGGGCTGCTCTCAATCCATTTGCTGCCCAGCTTGTATCTGTGTGCAGTATTGCCCCAACTCAGGGGTAGGACCTTGCACTTGGCCTTGTTGAACTTCATGAGGTTCACACAGACCCACCTCTCAAGCCTGTCAAGGCCCCTCTGGATGGCATCTCTTCCCTCCAGTGTGTTCTGCACACACAGCTTGGTGTCACCTGCAAACTTGGTGAAGGGTGCACTCGATCCCATGTCACCAACAGAGATGTTAAACAGCACCGATCACAATACCAACCCCTGAGGAACTCTACTTGTCCCCACTTGGACATTGAGCCATTGACTGCAACTGCTTTAGTGCAACCATCTAGCCAAGTCCTTATTCACTAAGTAGTCCATCCATCAAATCCATGTCTCTCCAATGTAGAGACAAGGATGCCATGCAGAACAGTGTCAAATGCTTTGCACAAGTCCAGATAGATGACATCAACTGCTCTTCCCTTATCCATGAATGCTGTAACTCCATGGTAGAAGGTTACAAGATTCATCAGTCATGATTTGCCTTTAGTGAAGCCAGATTGGCTTTCACCAATCACCTCCTTATTTTCCACTCATAGTTTTCAGGAGGCTCTGCTCCATGATCCTGCTGGGCACAGAGATGAGACTGATTTGACTGTATTTCCCTGGGTCTTCTCTTCCTTTTTTCCCTTTTTAAAAATGGGGGTTATGGTTCCCCTTTTCCAGTCAGTGGCACCTTCACCAGACTGCCACTACTTCTCAGAAATGATGGACGGTGGCTTACAAACTTGTCTGCCAGTTCCCTCAGGACCCACAGATGCATCTCATCAGGTTCCTTATATAGTCTTGATCCTGAGCTTCCGCATCAGTGGGCAGTTCTTCATTCTCCCAGTCCCTGCCTTTGCCTTCTGAGACTCTAGTGGTGTGGCTGGAGCACTCACCAGTGAAGATCGAGGCAAAAAAGTAACTGAAAGTCTTGCTCAATAGAGCACTAATAAGCAAAGCACTTGAGTGGGCTCAGGTGCCTCCAGTCTCAGTAAAGTGTAAAACAATGAAGAGTGACGCTTAAAGGAAAACCTTTGCTGAGCAGCATATATACATAAAAATATATATAATATATATATCATATATATGTCATATCTACTAAAAAATAAAAAAAAAATCAACCTCATTGGATTTTTGAGCCTCCAAGCTCACATTGAAGAGCTGCATTACAGGTAAAAATTAAAAAAGGTGAGGAAAAAGTGTATTCACATGTTGCCTTATATCTTTCAAGAGTCAGTTTTGATGACTAGAGAAAACCTCAACAGAAGAGCACACTTACCCACTCAGAAGTTAACAGAAGATTAGATAAAGTATCACTAGATATTCTAGTGTGAAAACAAAACCACTGTGTGCTTGATAGATTTTGAGACTCTCTGGCATGCCTTATTTTTAAAAAAGCTGGAAATGAAGTCTCACTCCCTGTGGGAGGTAGACGTTAGTCTCTTCCAGTGCAAATTGGCACTTGTAACCTGCTCTCTGTAAAGCCTTCAGGGTAGCACCGTGCTGTGGGTGCACTGTGAGGTGGCTAGGTCCCTAGCTCAAAGGGCTTTCATGCAATCTGCCGTTTAATTTGGGGAGCCCAAATTAAACAACTGGGACAAAAGCTCAAAAGGGAGACCTGACTTTAGGTGCTACATTCAGGAGACCTAAATTAATGACTTGTTTTTCCCCTGAGTGCTGGATCCCAACTCCCACTTCAACCACCAAGCTGCTCGAAGAAGACAAAGGTCCCTTCGTAATTTTGGGGATGGATCTCTTCTCTGAGCTGCAGAAGCAATCTACAGTGCACTAAATTCCTCTTAATTCTACTGCTTCACCCTACTCTGCCAGTTTTTTGGGTGTCAAGAACCCATGGGCAAATTGCCACTGCCCTGCAGGAGTGACTCCACATCCAAAGCATTCTGGGCCCACCCCTCTAGTTCATAGCATGTGCTAAATATTTCATGTGTGTTCCTATATATATATGTATGTGATCTATGCATTCATGGACTCCTAGATGCATATCTAAAAATATGACCTAAAGAAGGGTTTGTGAGTACAAAAGTTGGTTTGTTTTTTCCCCAGCTATGATAGCAGGTCTAATGGAAAGTATTGTCCCTCCCTGCTAACCTTGAACGGCTTAGTAATTTCCCCTCCTTCTGAAAGAAAAAGAGAGTATAAGTTAAAAAAAAAAAACAACACAAAAAACCAGTTACATCCCTTTCACAAAGGGGAAAACAAAGGAATAGCAATGGTTGTTAAGCAATTTGCTTCCAATAACACAGCACATCATGTCAAAAGCCACCATTTAAAAAAACATCTTCCAATACCCAAGGTTATCTATGACGCAAGTGGTTACTATGACTTGTAGACTGAAGAATTACTATTACAGCTCAAAACAGGCAGATTCAGGTATTTTGCAAGAGAAGTGTGCTTAAATATTATATTGATATCTTCTGATTTACCATTCCCAAATTTTAAGACTAGTGTGAGAGAAAGTCATAGTCATCGCAGATTATAACTAAGATTTACAAATACTGTAAATTTTACATAAATTTTTAAGGGGTTGGTATTGCATCGTCAGACAAATGCAGCCTTATAGAGAAAATAGAGAAAAATATCACCTTTAGGAAATTGTAATTAAATAAAATTTAAGGACATCTCCACGTTCTTCGTGGAAGGGAAAGCATGTTAAAGTTGCTGTATTTATATTGCTAAATTATGGTTATCTATTTAAACTGGGGTTTTAATTGGACACAGTGTCCACATAAGAAATGCAGAGTCAAAAAAAATCAAACTAAATTTTAATAACGATCCTGCAGATACTATATCAAAAAGCTTCAGCCTCCGTTCAAAATCACTTGAGGGCTTTTTTAATTTTTCTTTGTCTATAGTTGCACGGTAAATTTTTTTCCATATGATAATGCTGTTCTCCAAGTCAGTCTAAATTAAACAGCCAAACCAGAGAACATGCAATACCATCTAACCACGCTCATAACAACACTGGTATTTCCATGCTCTCTGTACCTGCTGGGTTTTTTATCATACCAGAAAACAATGAGTTTAGAGAGAAGCTTCCTTCATGTTACATGCAACACCAGCACATTCATCCGCAGCTTTCCTCTTTCTATGTGTCTGCTTTATTCTAGGAAATGTCACTGAAAACCCAGCACACTTTTCCAAACTGTGTTGTACTCTCTGTGGTTTCGTCCCAGTATCTGCAGAGATGCAGGGCACCAGTATTTACTACTAGGCTCTGCTACCTCACCAGTGTCATGCTCTCTTCTTTTGGACTGCAACATTCCCATATCATTTCAAGTGATAAAGCCATCTAAGATCACAAGGATGCTGGGATCAACAAAACCTGTTAGGTATATCAGTTAATTAACTTCTGTCGAACAGAAACAAAATCAATTTGCCACCATTTCTTTACGGTCTCTAAAGATGCTGCACAACTTACTGCACCACTTTTTCATTTGATATTTCCACATCTATAGCAATAGGTTAACCAACTAAATAGAATTTGGCCATGTATACAGATATGTTATGAATTAATTAACTTTCACTTGCTACTTAATTAGCCCGTGATAACATTTCTCATTTCGTATTAAAAACTTCCTTGCTACTTTCACATCCATGATTCTCTCAAGCTTGGCTGAGATGCACAGCTGCTTTACAGCAAATCAAAGCACACCGAGATACAGCTGACACAGATCACAGTGGATCTTTTTGCAACATCCAGGATGAAAGGCAAATAACTAATTAGAAAGAACAGCTGTATTCAATTACCTAATAATAAACTCCCTTGCTCATTAAACACATTATATATATTGTAACAGCTGGCAGACAAATATCTGATAAAGGAAAACCTGCTTATAGCACTGTTGGTGCTTTAGGGAAAGCTGGCTAAATGTTTTTTTTTATAGTAGTACTGTACCCTACACGTGGAACAGTGGAGAACTTAATTATACTGCAACAATGTCAAGTTTGGGTGAAGAAAGTAAGAGTGAATATCTCTTAGGCCAACCTTGAGTAATTCAAAAGACCATCTTACTCCTGCACTAGGACACAGGAAGAGCCTTGTGGACTGCTGCCCTGAAAACAAAATGAGATGCCATGAGCTCAGGATAAAATGGCATATGGTTCTTACATAAAACATAGTCACCTTGATTTCCAGGACAGTTTTCTTTTTTTTCTTCAAGTGGCTGCCTAAAGAAAAAATGCCTCAAGAAACCTAGCAGCAGAGATGGCAACTGCAAACACCCTCCTTCCAGATGAGCTTTCACCACAGACTCTAGTGTTACACCTTCTCTTGCTCTATCTTACTGCCTGTGTGATTTCTGTGGTGCTTTCTAGACAACAGCCAGCTTCAGTGAGGGGTGTCACCTTCCCCACCTATCATCCATCACCCTTTCACTGCCTTGCACACCCATCAAAAATAAGACCTAAATGTGCATTTGTAATGGAAATTTCCTTCTCTCTGAAGAAAAAGAAGTCATGGTAAGTACCAACGACTCAGTAAGATAAATCTGCTATTTGAAAAGATTGAATATGGAAAATATCATGAAAACTATGCTCAACAAGCAAGCAGAGGGTAAAGGTAAGAGGGAATGGCTGTAGGCCACTCTGTGCCACAGCTCTGCCCAACACATTAAATGTGTTGGGCATATCATTAAATAGGTAGTGCTGCAAGCACTGACACAAATGAAGGCAGGGGCTTTACACATTGAATTGCAAATCCCAAGCCCCAGATTCCTTGTTGTTAACTGTATTTCAAGGATCACTTCTTGCCTGCATTCTCTAAGATCCTCTTCCATTTGGATGGGCTTATAGGACTCTCTATCTTTCTCCACTCTAGTATTAGGCTACCTGTTTTTACAAAACTTGTAGGAACTTAATTATCCTTGAGACAATGATCTCTTTGTCAAATATGGTTGAAACTGGCCAGTGGGTTCAGAAGTTAACACGGAAGGAAGGACAGGGAAGCTGACTGACTGTGTAAGCCTATTTCCTCAAGAATCCAGGCTAAAAACAATTATAGCCAGAAGGTTCAATTAAAGAAGGAGACTCATAGATGTTTCCTGCACTTCAAACACAAACTGGTTCATGCATACTAATCAGTTAACACAGCTCTCACTGAAGGAATGAGAGTTTTGCAGAAAATTAATATTTATATTTATTTATACCGAGAACTGTGGCAGGCTAGAACTTCAACAGCATCAACATGTTCATCAAGAAGCACACAATCACTTTCATACTAACACTGCAATTTACAGACGCTTACAGTATCTCCATAGCTATATCTACACACCTTCAACTCTGCACATGCAAATCCCACGCCTCCATTTTTAGTAACGCTAACATATATGGTATCACCAGTGCTTTGAAGCACACAGGTAAGGCAAAACGCATTTGAGGAATAGCCTGCATTTTCATGACATTCATTATCATCCACTACTTCAGGAAAATCACCATTGAGATTCTGTTTGAAAAGCAAATATTTTTCCCCCTTTTGAATCAGAAATTGACTACATGCATATTTGATGGCACTTGACATATGTTCATATGTTCACATCTGCAAATAAAGTAATGGAGAATTATACGTCAGGGGAACGGGATTTCTTTGTTGTAACTTCCATGTTTTTTCAAATGCATATTCTGGTTAATTTCTAGCTTTAAAATCTTCATGAAGCAGTAGCAGTGGTGGTTGTTTAATTTAAATTTGCAAAAGGTTGCCCATCTTTTTATTTTTAAATAGGCTGAGTTCACTATCAGAACATTCCTGTGCCCAGAGAGATTTTCTTTTTTATCACAGATAGCAAAAAAAGAGCCCAATTACATGGGTCACAACTATTTCAAATCAATGAATTTGCATTAGCTGTTCATGTTACTAATGGTGAACTGTAAATTACATGCTGAAAATGTTCATCCCCTTCTTGATCTCCACAAGGGCATTCTTCTCCTACAGAAAATAGGTTTTTTTCCTGGGAAACCCATACTCCAGCTTTCCTCTTAGCTAGGTCATCACTGTGGCAAATGCACTGTCCACCTTTTTATTCAAAGCAGTTGATGTCAGGGTTTCCAGTTAGTAAAAGATCTAACACCACCTCTCAAGAAGGGCTTCACTGTTGCCACAGAGAAGTCAGTGGGACCATTTGGAGCACTCTGGGGTATCCTGGACTGCTGAATGGTGCCAGCAGACATGACATGCTCCACTGACGTGTCACTGAAAAGCCATCAAGAGTACTCTAGGGAATCTTGAATAGAATCAGATGCTTCTGATTGGGCAACTGAATGAAGCCTGAAGACTCATGTCCTATCCACAACAAATAAGTACATATTAATTTTAAAGTGATGGCCTAATCAAGCAAGTGATCTTAGGGAAAAAAAGAAAAAAGCATTATACGTCTCTTGACCTTTACATGTTATATCTAGCTTAAAAAGTTGGCTTTTGTTCAGTGTTTTACTTGGCTGTGGCTGAAGGCTAGAGGCCTGTTTGATAACAGCTAGCGGGGCTTGGTCTAGTGTCTGACATGCTCGATTTTATTTTTTGGCTCATTAGGAATCAACAGAGAAGGTCCCAGCAGCTCAGTTAGCTTTTGAATGACCGCTGGACAGTTCTTACAGCCACTGTGTATCTTTACAGGTGCCACCAGACTACATTTGGTAAGCTCCTCTCCTGAGAACATGTCAGACAGTAAACGAACCCATTCACTCAGACACATAGCTTCACTGTGGAGTGCTCAGGGCCCAAACTGAATTTCAAGCAACAGTAAATAAATAGGGTTTTTAGAAAGTTTAAAAGTTGCCTGGCCTACGGGACATGCAGGTGAGGTGGCAGCAGCACACCTGAGGGGCTGCTAGCCCAGGCCATCCACACAGCTACCGTGACACTGCACACAACAGATCCCCTCACATTCAAGCCAAGCAGTCCTGTCAGCAAGCAAGGGCTGAGAACCTGTAATGTCTCATGAAAAAGGGTACATCAACACTGCAGCGACTGCACCAGGTCACCTGTCAGTCAGGAGCATGGCATCGCACAGTGCCATGCTGTGGAGCAATGCATGAACTCCCAGGGTGACAGCTGCCCACAGGGAGCAGGATGGCTCCCTTGGCCCCTTGAACCACCAAGTGCACACAAGGGTGCTGCACCACAGCTGCTATGTTCCTCATCTGTATTCATGCAGTTTTCCACTTATTCTCTACTTGTTTGTTTTTACCGCTCAATGATTTGATCTTTTCAAGCACTGGGGCTATCTGACTTTTGAGGCACTGCTCACAACACCTTGCCATACAACTCATTAACAAAGCAGACGAGAAGACGGTTTCTTTTCACCATTCTTAATTTCTTCTTTATTGTCAAGACCTTGCAGAAATCTAATCCTGAGTGGCAGAGCATGCTTACAGCCACAAGGCAAACATCAATGTGGAAGAAAAGAGATGCTTATAATTTCCTCCTGCATTTCAGTTGTGGAGCTTGTACCTCACAGCAAGCTTTCAAAGATGTGTTCTAACATCTCTAAAACCACAACAGCTTTCCTTTTATTGCAATAGCTTTCCAATAAAGTCTCTCTCCTCAAAAAGAAGGTGCCAGTCTTCATATGAGGAGACAGAAGTTGGGAAAGGGGTACAGTTGTAAAACAGACTTGCAAATAAACTTCCCAGTCCTTGTTGTGTTGATTTTTAGATTTAAAATATCTTTCCGGTGCTGGGGATGACCTGGACTAATAGGAAGACAGGTCTTGTCTCTTCCAGGCTTTTCCATCAGGAAGCTCTCTACATCTCAGAACAATCCTGTCTTTTGTATTTTATGATGCAGTCAAAGTATAACAGCTTGGGAAGAACAGCTGACGCCTGAGCTGAGAGAAAGCTACGTACACAGGGCCAAGGGAAAAAAAGCGCCTGGAATGAAAGAGGAACCACCTGCCAGAAAAATAAAGGAGTAGGTGGGGAGACCTGGAGAGAGCAAGCCTGTGGGAACAGTGAGTGACCTGAGTTAATAGGGAGCGTGGAGGAGGAGTGGGCAGTGAGCAATTGCTCTTGTGTTCAAAATCCTAGTGATGAGTCAGAGACTCTGATTGAATTTTGCCTTCACTACACCCACAAACTAGTTATTATAAGGCTTAGGGGAGCATGGATTGGTGCAGCAACAAAAACTACACAGTGAATTGATGGGTATATGAAGCACCCCCAAGCACCCAAAAATCTGAAGAACATCTGCCAAACACCATGCCCTTTCATACAAGGTTTCCTGTGGCTCTAACTAATCTGCCTTGCTGCTCTTCTTCATGTAATTAAACTTAGACTGATAACCAAGCAGCAGCTGCATCTGACCTGAAGGGGTAGGTAGACTACACGGGAATGCTCTTTACAAGTCTCTTCCGGAAGCAGTAAGCTCCAAGAGTTAACTCAACCCACCAAGACAACTGGCCAGGAACTACTAAATATTCCTTTAGTCTTTTAGGATAACACAATTCAGTGAACAAGAAGACAGATTTGTATTACCTCCTTTCGTGACTGTTCTTCAACTGCTTTTGCTTTCAACCATTTCTGCTCCTGGTGCTCATCCTCCTCCCCAGGCCAGGGGCCAGGCAACCTGCTCAGCAAGTTCTAACACTGTGAAACCAACAGTAGGAAGTGCTGGTAATGCCCACTTGCTCACACTGGGCAGCCCTAACAGGCCAGAGGAGGCACAGGCTGCCGTGACACATCTGCTCGTGAAAACCGTCTGCTCTGACCATCAAGAGGCTTTGCCACTGAACTGCACCATGGGGAACTGGGGCTTCACACGACTTCAGAGGGTCTGGGTAACTCAGTGATCAGGTATCCAGCCAGATTCTCCTTTGAGAATGGAACTTAAGTTAGAGCAAGGTGTATAGTTTTGATATCTGGCAGGTTAGGCGGTGACAGGTGATACTAGTGACAGCCAAGAGAGCTTCATGTTCTTGGTGTTGCTGCTGAGAGACAAATGAGGAAATAAAACAGGGCCTTGAAGGAGACATCCAGCTTTTCTAACAGGCTTTGTGATGAACTTCAGCTGGTTCAACTTCTCTGCTTTTTGTAGCTCCAGTTTGAGGGCAGAGACATGGGCAGCAGGTTAGGACTTGCTCCTCTGAGCTGACTTGATGACTAGTGTCCCTCTACCACAGAGGCCAGCCCTCGGCTCAGCCCTGGCAGTCCACAGGGGCTCTTGAAGCTTAAGCGTCACAGGCAAGCTGGGATTAGCTGTGCCTTTGCTCTGAGACAGATGAGAAATGGCCCTTTCAGAAGAGAGCCAAACCCTAGCGAGAAGCATGGTCCCCTCTGCAATGAGCAAAAATCCACAGCCTTTTAATAAAAATTTATTAAAAAAAAAGAATTTAAAAAAAGAAAGCTAAACACCATATAACACAACAGTTAAAGGCTTACTGCAGTTCCTCTCCTAACCAATTTAAGACAAGCTTATGGATTTTGAAGTGTGTCAGCCCAGCAGTTCAGCTACTTGGTTTTTAATCTTACCTCCCTTTTAACCCTTCCAAGCCAGAAGAGCTGGCATGGAGACAGCTACGTGAACAGACAGGAGGGAAACAAACAGGAAAGAGGAAGTGTTGTGCCTGCTGGGAGGACTACAGGGGAACACTCGAAAATAAAAATAAAGAGTTTTTTCAGAAAACAAACAAGAACAGGTGACTGAATACACGGGGAATAGTAAAGAGTCCCTAAATGCAGAAATAGGGGAGGGGTCTTCAAAAAGAGATTGGCCCTTCTTAAACCTCCTTTATCTCAATTTATGCAAGATGGTGCTGCCTAAATTTCATCTTACATTTAATGCAGTTTTTCCCTTGCCTTTGAGTCAATTCAAACAAGTTGCATGTCTGCATGATTGCCTGAACAGAGAGAAAAACAGGGAGCTAGCTGTGATAGGACACAAGCCTGGATGTAACACTCTCTTTTAAGCAGCTGCTCACAGTTGCACAAGTTGGGTTAAATAGGAGAAATAGTCTCAGGAAACAGGATGGCATAATTTCATGTAGCATCTGACACCTTGCACTTTACTCTGCGCCCAAAAATTGCCATAGCCTGAAAAAGCAGGGCCTTTGGGAATCATACCTGTCCTGGGAACAGTCTTTTCACAAAGCAGATTTAAAACAATAAGCCTTCTCTCAAGAGGTTTCCTTTGATCTCACTGTCTCTTCCAGAGAGGTGTCAGTTGGAAAAACCCACCCAGATTCATTCTTAGGACAATGCACAGGAGATTCTCTTCTGCTTTTCCAGTGCAAGAACTGGGGGCATCCATGAGACAAGGAGGTTTGGAAAGAACAACAGAAGTTAGTTTCCACATGGTACATAACAAAGTTGTGGAAGTCCTTGCTGTGACATGCTGTGGGTGCTGGAGGTGTACATGGTTCAAAAAAAAAGCAGGACAAATCCAGTGGAAAGATGGTCACTATTAGGTACAATGCCTATAGTACCTATTAGGTATAATACCATGCCTGGACAGCACACCACAAGGAGCCAGTAGAACACTCCAGGAAGCTATTGCATGTTTACAGACCACGTCCGAGAACTCCGCTACTGGCCATTACTGGTCACTGGTCTAAATGGGGCTTAGGACTGCCACAAGGTGGCCACTGATATTCTGAATACAGATGGAGCCTACAGAGTTAACTCTCAGTCATCTAAAAGTGGCCTTGGTTAACACTTTCTCTTCATGCCCACACCTTGCAGCAACTTAGACACATGAAAACTTCTGCCAGGTAGTGTTCTCAGACTACCTGGAGTTTATTGGACATTTTACAAGAAAAAACAGAGGTGAGTGAAAAAGAAAGTTTTTGCTCTGCAACAAGAGTGAGATCTGGATTCTGCATCCTCCACTGGAAGGTTTCACCCCACAACTTCCACATTCCAAGAGCCCACAGCTACTGAAAAGGGCAGCCTATATTCTGCTGAAACTGGGTCACTGTGCAGCAAAGTAGGCAAAATTCATGGGCCCAGAAGGTATAAGCCGCTCTGTTGCCCAAGAGAAATCACTTTGCCCATTTCAGTCATTCTTTCCCACCAGCTGTAGGCACAGTCCTTGAACTCACCTTGTCTTTGAACAGTGTAACACCACATAACCAGGTGATGAGCACAAATTCAGCCAGCTAGGACACTATAAACATCCACTTAAATATTTTCTAGTATAGACAAAACTAGCCAATCCCCTTTCCATGCTCATCTATAGTCTGTCCAGAACGCCCTACCTGCCAAATAGGAGCAGGTATTATCTACTTTCAAGTGTGAGATGATCCTGAGTCTCTGACATTTGTAAAACATTTAGACCCACAAAAGGAATCACAGGAAGGCAAATGAATACCTGCTCTGAGCTCACTCTCGTACAAACAGCCTGCTCACTTTACAAAGACTTTTTTCCCACTTTTTCTAAATAAAGCTGAGGCCATCTTAAACAGATTATTTTCAGTTCCAGATATTTCAGCAAAGTGGATATTCCTAAAATTTCTTTTTTTTTCCTGTAATCCTTTTAACTTGGTAAGCAGGTCTCTGTGTACAGCTTTCAAATACTTTTTATTTTGTGGTGCCAAATGAGACCAGATAAGCATAGTCTTAAAAGGCTTTCATGAAAATGCAAATGAACAGTTCACAGTAGTCTGCTGGCTCAATAAACAGAAGAGTTTGAAGCGTTCAGACACTAGCAAATAGCTAAAAAAAGTACAGAAAAAGTTACCTGTAGCCCTAAAGAAGCTTTTGCTTCCTTGTTACCACCATAAAACTTGCAACAACAGTATTTTCAAGATACCTTCTCTGTTATCTGTATTAGCTTACACAACATATTCTTCTAGTAGACAACCTGCAGAAAGGTTATAAACCTGAGTCAAGAAATAACACTAGGACTGAAAATCCAGACTTGCCTACGAACACAAGACTTAACTCCCAGCAAAATGCATGACCATATGTTCTTATCTGCCAAGCTTTTCCCCTTTCCCCCTCCTAAACATCACCATTAATTTTAATGTTTTTTCTTTTTAAAATTCTGATTCAAATACAGCAAAGTGTTGCATGGTCTTGTCCGCACACATTATGTTATATATTAGTATTCCTGTGAAAGGATTTTGTTCTTTACTACTAGCAGGACAAGAAAGCCTTGAAAACAGGTTTGCTTATAGTGTCCAACTTGGAGGGATCTAAATGTTATACATTAAGTGTTATATATCCATGTTCTTCACTTTTAAATTAAGCTACTTGAACCCAGGCAGAAGTATAAAAATATAAATGAAGCAGTTCCTGAAATTAAAACTTTCCTGTTAGACAGGTCACTTGACCAACCCTTTCAAAGGCATGAAAAGGGGAGCCTGTAAGGGCTCCAAAAAGGTTTCAGGAGGGTTTAAGGCAGCAGACAAGCCTCTGGCTCTGGCAGCGCTTCCTCAGCACTGTATCTTCCCATTCACTATCAGAACTCTGGGCCTTGCCATGAAAGTTCCCCTTCATTCACCTCAAGCACAGTCAACTGGATTAGCCCAGAGACACTTTCATCCTCACATTAAGCCCTGCAAGGTCACTTGCCCAGTACAGGTTTGGGTGTGCCTGTGTGGCCACACTGGCTGGCCAAGTCACGTGGGGTTTCTGCTGGACAGAGCCCTGTTGCTGGAGGCGATGTTGTGGCCAGCTAACAGGCAGGCATCTGTCCGACTGCTTCATCCATCATCCACTGGGTGCAGGGGGATGTTCCACCTGCACTCATTCCAAAAATGCCCTGCTCAGAACAGACTAGACTCTGTCTTTCACCAAAGAGGGAGAAACAAATGCTGAGCTGCATCTCAGAAGCATATGCAGCAGAACCTGGCTTGAAACCAGAAAGTTTCTGGCCTGAATCTGACCCAGGCTCATTAGTCTTTAGCTATTTCTGTCTAGCCAGGAGCACCTCACAGATGAAGGATATTCAGAGCCCAGACAGTCTTCAATGGCATTTTGGATGCTTAAAACTGTAATCAGTCCAACGGGTTGCTGTTGCAACTTTTGCTGGGTTAAAAGTCAAGTATTGCAAGGACAGGTATTGGGAGCCAAAAATTCTGTCTCAGTTAAAAACAAACAAGGTCTGTTAAATTCTGTTGACCTTTTACTTGGAACTACTGGACCTACAAATATACTTCTTTAATACAGGAAAATTTGGATTCTGATGCAATTATGTTACTCCAGAAGCCCAGCCTAGGGCCACAGTACTGTCACCAGCAGAAGTGACCCAGTGCTCTGCTTGTGCCACACAGTCCCTCTCCCTTCTGCAGCAACAACTTAGGTTCCCAGCCTGGGGCACTACACAATCACAAAGGCAGCAGTGAGAGCACAAAGGAGGACACGGCACAGCATAGAGGCAGGTGTCCCTGGCTGGGATTATATCCTTCAGTCTCGAAGCCAGCTTTTACTAGCTTAGAAAAATCCTAAGGCTACAGGCAAGTCAGTGTGAAGATGCTTCTGGTCACACAGTCACAGGATAGTTAAAGTTGAAATGGTTCTCTGAATGTCATCTAGTCTATCCCCCTGCTCAAGCAGGTCACCTAGAGAAAACTGTCCAAGGACCATATTCCAGACAGTTTTTGAGTATGTCCAAGGATGGAGAACCTACAACCTCTCTGGGCAGCCTGTGCCAGTTCTTGGTGCGCAGTGACAAATTGTTCTCTGATGGTCGGAGGGAGCCTCCTGTGTTTCAGTTTGTGCCTATCACCTCTTGTCCTGTCACTGGGCACCACCAGACAGAACCTGGCTCTGGCCTCTTTGCACCCTCCCTGCAGGTATTTATATACATTGATGGGAGCCCCCTGAGCTTTCCCCAGGCTGAACAGTCCCAGTTCTATCAGCCTTTCCTCATGGGAGGGATGCTTCAGCCTCTTCACCATCTTTGTGACTCTTCACTGGACTCTCTCCTATAGCTTCACACTGGTGCTCTGGCAGCCTACTTCAGCTGGCAGATAATGATATCATGGTCCCTTGTCTGCTCTGGAAATCTGGAAAGAAGATGGCATGCAGGGGAGCATATGTCCCTACCCAAAACAGGAGTTCTTTTGATCAGCATGTAAAGAAGAGTCTGTCTCAGAGTGCTGTATCTTGTGTTTGACCGACTTCTTAGGGAGCAGCTGTTAACTGCCAGGCACCACCTAAATGTAAAATAACTCCATTAGAGACTAAAAAAATTTTCTGTCTTCCCTGGGTAGATGTTTATTCAAAAAGACTCAACATACTCGCTGTAAATTATTTTTACAGCAGGTACACCAAATCAAGACAGTTAAAAGGTTAAGTCTCCAATGCTCTAGATGCTATGTAAATAAATGCTAAATAATTGCCTGCATTAAAATGTGGTTCAATGTTCAACAAGAAAAACAGCTCTTGTTTTTTTTTTAAATTAAATTCTGATTTTATCTAAAATTCTAGACGGTTCTGATTGTTTATTTACATGAAAAGGTATCCCGCTTGTTATGTGCCAAAGCCTTACTCTGAAACCGTATGATTAACACAAGTATTTCCAAAAGCTACGCATCAAACAGGTTTATTTGACTAATAACCTAAGTCCCTCAACCAGCAATACACAAACTGAGCTAACCAGGCACATTCTTGCTGTACATACATCAATTTACAAACACTCTTCCGAATAACTGAGATAATGGCTGTGAGAGCACCAGTCAGTACAGCCCAGAGCCATGCACTCGCAGCGATTCCTGACAGCTTCCTGTGCACTGCAGGGTCAGGTAACACACCAAAATGAACAGCTCCCACTCATGCTTAGAAGCAAGGAGCTGCAGGTGAAGGCTCTGTCATCCCATTATCGGATCTCCCTCTGCGGGCAGCAGGGTTTGCGGGAAGAAACCTGTACCTCCACCTCTGCTGCTTCAAACCACAATTTGGCTTCTTGGTATAATCCCATCTTTACCAGCAATTTAAGCCATTAAACCCAACTAGAAGACACAAGACAGAAGGCACAGGTCCATGCTCCCTTCTGCTGGCTGGGAAGAGGGTGATGATGGACAGCAGGATAGAGCAGCACCACTTCCAGCAGGATAGAGCAGCACCATTTCAGCCACCAGAGCTGGGCTGGAGTGGGCTGGCCCCTCAGGGCAGATGTCCTCCCACACTAGGACAAAACATGGCTGCTTGCTTTAACTACATTTTTTACACGGTTTTGGACTTCTCTGCACTGAGCAATGATGCTGGTTGTCAGTAAGTTATCCACTGTGATCCCTCAGGATTTCTCTTCATGGTATTATTAGCTTAGTCTATGACTCCAGTTTTTATTCACAGGCAATAACCCTCCCTGAACAAAAGTCTCCAGCTTAATAGCTGGCACTTCCACTGTGAGTGTCAGTGCTACCAGGGACAGCAATGCTGTCCTTGGGCATCAAGGACAGGTGCATCACTGCTTCAACCAGGACGATGCAGTGGCAGCAGATCCACCTTCCTGCCAGTCCAGGGATAATCAAGCCCTGCTACCTGTGTCTAGTCTCCCAGCCCATCCCTGAGTCTTTATAATAGATAAAAATAGTACACAAAAAAAACTTCTACTGACCTGCTTATTTTTTGTAAAAGTGGAATATTGCCCACTTGCTGCAGACACTAGTCTGCCTGTTTAAAAAAAAAATGATCCCACTGGCAGACAACCAATATACGAGAACATCTACAAAGAAGCTGCTACAGTTTAACGGCAGTAATCCATGGATTAAGGTCATTAATAGCACTCGATGACATACTGCCATGACTGCAAAGGTGCTCTTCTGGCTTACAGGACATACAGAACATAGCCCCCTCACAAACATTTCCCGAGATACTTTCTTCTAAATCTTCAAAAGAAGAGAAGAAATGAGAAAAAGCAGAAGGAAGATATCTAGCACAGTATCTTGCACTGCATTAAAAAAAATAGTTATAATGAAAATAAACAACCCTGAATTTCCTTCTCTTTCACACCGATGTTTTCACAGTAAGAGAGTTCTTGTTAACTGAAATTTTGATCCTCAGAGCTAAATTTTAAAAGCAAGCCAAGACATTCTCCCATGCCCAGAAGATAAAGCCACAACTAAAACTTTCAAAATAAAATCTGTAATGCTCAATTCTGCCCTTTAATTATTTATAGGAAATAAGCTTTTTCTTTCTGTTGACACAAGAACACAAATGTATCGTCATCAAAAACACTGTGTACTCCTCAAATCCCATTAATCTTCTTTTATGCAGTACATGAAGTATTTTCACAGAATCTTTAAAACAGTTTTCCAAATTGTGCCTGATGTTATTAGGAAATCAGAAGAAGCTGATGACCTAACAACATAATTGCTAAATATCCTCCAAAGGAGAGAATCCCTTCACTCTGTTCTGAACTCATGCTCCTATCTGCACTACCCATACATGTAATTACCAATGCTATTAATTTATCTGAGTCTCCAATACCAAGGGTAAACAATCAGTTGTGTCAAAATTGAAGTAATAGACAGACTTTTCTTATTTCTGTTCATCTAAATGAAAGAATCTCCACTCTTTACGTATGATTTGTTTCATTAGGACTCTGGGAATGGCCTAGTACTGTGCCACTGTGTATTTTCATTTGCCATGAAACAATTATAATCCACAAAATGTACTCAGGAGAATACAATAGTCCTACCAGCTGGAAGCAATCCTGTATTCCACAGTCATATGCAATTTTTGTAAACAACACAGTGACACTTGAAAAAAGAAATCCTTAGAAAGAAATCTTAAAAACTTAAATAAACAAACATTATGACAAACAACATTTGTTTTAATATATATCTTACCAAGAACAAACCACTTTCTGATTAACTTGGTTTAGTTGTAACTCATCATTTCACATTTTACTTTCAGTACGATGTAGCAGCATTTTCACTACACATGCAGTTTCTTTTCCTTACCTTTAAGGAATCAAAGCAGGCAATAACTCTTCCATTTTCAACCTGGCAACTTTTAGGGGGGTGTGCAAATTTGCATTCTTCATCAGAGCGTGAACAAGTTCCCCTCTGAAACTGCCTGCACACTTCTAATGTCAGCCATTTTGTATCTCTTACTGGAGTAACATTCAAAGCCATGATGGAAAGTTGATTTTGAACTTGTAAGTTGCTGTCAAGTGAATTCTGCTGAAGAAATTTCCAAAGCAAATGAAGGAGAGAGGGGAAAAAAAAAAATCAGAAAAAAAAACCCCTTCAATTCCAATTGAAAAGAAAGTTAAAAAATGCAAAACAAAACAGTGGGGAACGATTAATGATGTCCAACACACACAAAGCAGAATAAGCAGAGAAAGTTTATCAGCAAGCAGTCACTCATCAATCATTAAGTCCCACTTGTAGACTTTTGGCTGGGAAAATGCATGCTCAGTTGCATTTCTATCTGTAAAACACGTGGGTTTGTTGATTGTAATCACGGATGCACCAGTTTTAAGCCAAGGTCCATCAATGCAACGGCACTCCTTGATAGAATAGCAGTTCTCTGACGGTTGCTTGCCAGTATTGATTGCACGAGAAAAGCAATGCAGTCATTTGTTCATGTCCCAGGAATAATAATTCTTCTTTTTCTGCTTTCAGTTTCCCATCAACTAATTGGCAAATGGAGACAGCTGAGGTATCTTCCACCACGTGTAAGGTGAAGGCAATGTCTGGCTGGCAAAGACAGGATTTTGAGAACACGGGCGTAGCAGTCCTCGCTCATAAAAGTGACTTGGCAAAGGCACTTTTTAAGTCACTGACCTGACAAAACAAATACAGCATCAGTTCACGTGCAACTCATTCAAATCAACATTACGAAACCTATCGTCCCTTTTTATCAGATTATAAACATACAGCCAATGCTCACTTGTATTTCTTTGGAAAAAAAAAAATCATCCTCCTTCATGAAGTTACACAAGACTAGGGAATAACCAGTTGAAACACGTACTGCAGTAGTATTCTAGGCAGGAATCCAAAATTTGGGAATGATTTAAATAGATGAATGTGGCAGACACAATAATTAGGCACGCTGGTTGTGAAACAATTCAATCTAAAGTGTTTAGTCTCCAAAACAATATACAAAAACCTGTTTCCATGAATTTATCACTCGGCCCTTTAGATTGTGTTACTACATTATAAGTTGTTACTCATTATTTGTTCTTCCTTAGAAATGAGGATAGTAGCATTCTGTTCAGATTTTTTTGTCTCTCCCTCTATTCCTCAAGGGAAAAAAACAAAACAAAAAACTGTCATTCAAAAATTACAGGGAAAAAAAACTTCCATATTCAGACAATAGAGTTAGTTTCCCAGTTAACCTAGAGGCTGTTTCATAAAGGCTTCATGAAAAGGCTCAACACTAAGTCATCATCCTCTAATGAGTCCTTTCTAATTTGAAACAGTCTTTATCTAAATATTCTTTGATTTAATTTACTTTTGTGTAGCTTTACAGATACATCATTCAGCATCAAAACTCAAGACTTAAATATGGCACTTAAGCTATTTGGGTATTTCATAGATAAACAGATCTGAAAATCAAAGAGTTAGATATTATAAATATTTTTAATCACTAACTGTATTTTATATGCAGACAGTGAAGCCACGGACATGGTGTTTCCTTCTATTCAGCTTCAAAGGAACACAACTTCTACTTTGCAGATACCAGCCAGAAACAGTTGATAGATTATTTCTGAGCAAGAAAAAAGAAAGGGGGACAGACTGGAATAAGAGAGATTTTAAAATGAATCAATAAAAATAGCTCTAAAAACACTGTCAGCTTTTCCGTGCCAGAACAATTACCATTCTGTGCTTGGATTCATCTGTCTTAATTGAAGTCAGTATTGTTAGTAGTGCGAGTAAGAATTACTCACATACAGTTTCAGGATCAGACCCCTGTTCTGACTTTTAGGTCTTAACATCAAAAGGCTTTTCTATTATTTACCAATGCTACCAGAAAGGGTTTTACTATGTGACCAATACTTACACCAAAATTTGCTACTGCTAGCATGAATAGAGGAAATGCAATGCTAATTGCTCAAAAATTCAGTTTCAAGTCCAATGTGCAATAAGATGGGTCTGGATGACACTCAGCTAGCTTCACCCAATCATAAAGAATAACGAGGTGTAAGAGAATTAGCACAATTTTAAATAATTCTATGCAATTATCGTACAGTACATGAGTTAAAAATTCCTCAAATTAAATATTCCATCGATGTTGTGCAACAGCATCGATGAAGAGTGAGATTAAGCTGAAAGCATACAAAGAGGTGAGAAAATACTTCTAACTGATGAAAAGGAAAGAGAGGAGGAAAACCAAAGAGAGCCTCTCCACAAGAGCTTGTTGAGCTGATAGCTTGTTGGGCTGATGATTTAGCTGGCTAAATGTAAAAGAGGAAATACTCTCCCTGGAGCCACACATTCCAATTCAGAAATGTCAGTAATGGTTTTCAGTTACAGATGCAGGAGATAGACTGAAAGTTTGGAAGAAGGGTAAATGTTATACAGCACACTGCGGAAAGTCACAAGTAGTAATACACTGCAGGGCTGCATACCACTAAAATTGACAAAGTTGTTTCTCAAGTAGTAGGTGTTAAGACTGAGAAAAACCAGACATCACACATGGCAGCAAAGCAAATAGCACACAATATAGAAATTGCAGTAGGCATGGTTTTAAAAAAAAATGTGCACAGCAGGATCACATAGGAGATTCATGAGACTGCAGCAAGAATTCATACCAAAAAGCATTTGAGGGTGGAGGATAGAAGAGTGAAATACAGTGTCATCCTATTTCTTATCCTCTTGCTATATTAAGATCTTCTAAAGAAAAGGAAGTACAAAAAGGTCATCTCAAAAATCCACTTCTTGTCAAACATAACAGCACTATCTGATTTCTCAAGAGTCATCAAATGCTTCAGGAGTTTCTACTGGTACAAGCTTAGGAGACAGAACTGAGGCCCTTCTGAAGGAGACTATGTCTTCAGCAGGAGGCAAGTGCAAACACGATCAGATTAGAATAATTTGGAGTGCTTCATCCCTACCATTCACATGACCTACGGGTTCTTGACCACATTCTAAGCAGTTGTCATACCTCCTCTGCCCATCACCTGCACCAGGAGGGTGAAGGAAGAGATGACACCTTGAAAGCTTGAACAAGGAGAAGGGAGAAAAAAGACGTTTGGGGAATAAAATTGTGGAAGGAGCCAAGGAAAGTGAAATTCAACATATGAGGAAAGCACTCGAGAAAAGGAAAAAATGGGAGAGGAAGGTAGGAAAAGGAAATAGCTGGAAAAGAAAGGGAGGGAGAGATTTCATAGGAAATGAGTAAAAAAGAAAATGGGTATGGAAGAAAGATGGAGGAAGGATGTGAACACTGGGGGAGAGCAGAGCAAGAAGGAATTTCAAAAGGAAAGAAGAAGAGATTGTGGTTACAGGAGAAAATCCAGTAGTTTGGGTAAACAGGGAAGTAAACGAGGGGAACTAAAATGAGATGAAAATAAGAAAATACAATAACAATAATCCTCAATAAAATGGTCACAGGCCATTACTAATATCAAAGCTCATCCTGTTGCAAAACTCACCCACCCTGGTGAACATCCGGGCCTCCAGCAAATGCAAACTCTGCTCTTCCTTCCACTGCTTCTATTTATGTCCCAACATATCAGCCAAAGTTAGCAGGCCTGCCAAAACCAATGGAACCTCACCAGCCTAGAGCCCTTGGTACCAACACCGTTCCCTATTCCAGGCAGATGGTTTGCTCTTTTTTTTGTTTGGGGGGTTTGTTTAGTTGTTCTGTTGCTACTATCATTAACATCCCAACTCAAGCCCTGGAGCTAAACAAACTAGCAAAACTGACACACTGACAACTGAGATACAAAATGTTCTTACTGAAGCTGAAGAAAGTACTCAACGGACGTATAAAAGAACAAATATTGTTTGGTTTTTTTACAACTATTACTGTTTATTTTCAGTCTCTCACATATTTGGATTAATGGAATTGCTCCAGAATACACACTTATGAATGCAGTTTTTTGTATGCTAAATTAAATAAATTCATGGACGTGTATTTGTAAAAACTATTTAGCTTTAAATCCCTCTTTTCAGATAAGCATTACTTCCCTTTTGCGGAAAGCTAGCAAGGCATAGGAAGTTAAAAAAAGGCGTAGACAGTTTAAAAAAAATCCTTTAAATTATTAAACTAGACAAAGCACACAGACACAAGGAGCCCCCAGAAAAAGTTCTCATTCTGAGGAACATGAGGCAGCCAGCATCTTTAAGAATTGCAAATGAGCACAAAGTCCTGCCCTATTACAAACCAGCTGAATCTCTCAGCTGGAAAATAGGAGCTCTTGCTATCTACAAAATATGGGGTGCTCTGGTACAGCAGTTTTACTTATCAGATAGGTTACGTGGCAATGGATTATGTAGTATCCGCCTAACGGAGAATCTGAGACCTCCTGGACATGTTTTATTCATGCTTCAGTAGATAACATGTAGTAATGAGTAAAGATCTCATCTTCAAAAAGTCAACTCTGCAGGTGATGACTTCCAGTCAAAGAGAAGAGTCCACTACGTGGTCCCACCACAGATCTCTAGCGGAACCACTAAGTTAACTCAAAAGGTGTTAAGTTTTACACTTTTCGAGATTTAAGCACTCTGTATTATTATTCATCACATTAAAATCTTCGTAAGAGGTGCCGACACTGGGGCTCAATTTGTTGCTCCTACTGTCAAATTTTGTCAACATGATCCATGTATTTCTTCTATAAATACACCAGAAACTCAAGAATTAAAAAGTTAGAAAATCCTCAGTTGTACCTAAGAGGGACTATACAGTTTGAAGTATATAAACTGTTCTTTCCAAGCAAGCCAGAAGAGATGTGCTAAATAGACTTAGCTCTACAAGTTTGATCATTTATAATGCTCTGTTTTAAAAATAAGGAAATAAAGAGGAAAAAACAAACAAACAAAAAAATCAAACAACCCAAACCCACAAAAACTCACTATGTTGGGGAAGCAAAGTGTTCCATGTTCTTTGTGTCACTAGCAGGGCAGAAACCTGGCAGATTGCTGCCCAAATCACCCTTCAGCAGACACCAGGCACAAAGGATTCCATGTCAAAATTTTAAGGTCTGGCTGGAAGCTGCAAGCAGCAGAAAACAGGCTCTCTACCCTTAGAGAGGGTTAGCCATAAGCATTACTACCTTCATGCTCCACAATGTAAGTTCATGAACCAGCAAGGTCTTAACCACACAGCACCTTAACTTAGATTCTCATGAAGTCCCTTTTTGTTCAGGAGATAAACTGATCCATAAGAAACAATACCTTCAATTTAGCCTTCAGCTTGGACTTACTAGTTTTGAATCAGTGATTTTTTCCTGGGTCAGGTGATGTGGGGCAAAACACAACCATCTCCAGATGCCCCAGGACATCCAAAACCAAGGATTAACCAATGTGCCTCTTCCTCCAGGCGCATCTTCAGACTACTGACAAGCATTGTGTTCCTTCAAAAAGCTGTTGCTCCTTCAGTGATTGACCATACTTGCAAAGGAAATTTGCTTTGCATTTCACTATGCTTATAGACAAAACACAATGGAAAGATTCTTTGCATAAGTTTAACGTGTAGGAGTCCTTCTATAACCAGATCAAGTTAAGATATAGATATTTGAAGACTGATATTTACTAAACCCCCACTCTTAAGGCAAGGAAAAGGCATCCAAATCCCACTAAGTCATACCTTGTGTTTGCAGCTGCACAGTGGACTCCACTTTCAAAGCACTCAGGACACAGCCATATATTTAGGAGACACTGGCACGTGCTTTAATCTAAAAGATGATAGGACTTTGCTTCAGTTTTTCAACTAAACCTCATTTTTACACTCCTAAATGTCTTTTTCCCCCTGTTGTTTGTGCTTCAAATAGCATTCCAAACTTTAAATTCCAATTTAAAGCTATTTAAATAGCTTTAAATAGCCTTCAAACAGAAGAGAAGCTGCACACCAAAGGACAGTCACAACCCCATGAGCACACTCCACTGTCGCTTTAAATTCCAACTACCTGCCATTTCCTTGACTCTACTGTGCAGTTTTCTCTTGCCCTCCCTCAGACTCCCTGCAGAGAAAAGCAAGTTTAATCCCAGGCTAAAGCTGGATCCATTATGATCTGCCTCATCAGGTGCAGAATAAAGCCAATACAGCAGCATAAAGCACCCTGCAGCACATGTGATAGCCAGCTCAACAGAGACATGGCCACTTGCTTATGCCCCACACCTGAAGGAGTAAAGAGCAGAGCAGGCATGACAGGACACCCTCCCTGAGGTTGGTCTGACTCTACTTTGCAAGCTCCTTTTAACTAGAATGCTGTATCCCATGGGATGTGTTCCCTGTACCTGGAAAGCAGGGCTGGCTCTCAGGCATCATATGCTAATTTAAGCCTCACTGTGCCCCACTAGCCAATACAGAGAGGATCTTGCATCAAAATATGCTAACATAAATAAAATAGGAAAGTAATTTTACAGACAAATGTGACAGCTGGCATGCTTGTTAATCACATTAAATAAATTACAACTTAGAGAAAGAACATGCAAGAGATTTTTGTGTGGTGGATAGGCTTTTCTCATTCCATCAGCTTTCCAGAATAGGAAACAGGACCAGAAGTGATGCGATAGCACAGAGGTATCATTTATCAGTGAGTACAATTATTACGTCAGCTTTGTGTTCTTCTCTTTAAACCAATTTCTAATATTCATATTTTTTATATGTACCCTAATACCAGCTATTTAGTAAGACTGGACAATGTACAGTAGAGTATAGTAGTGTCTTTACATAGTTCTGTGAAAAGACAGCATTAAAACCAGAATCAGGCTTCTGGCTCTTCTCCAAACTGTTGTGAAGTCACAAAAAATAATATTCCCTAAATTCAAGAAACAAGAGAAAATAGGAGAGATTTCCATGAAACGTCATCTGTTCTTTTAAGGCAAATATGAATGGAAAAACTTTCTGTCACCATAACACTTGTAAGAAAAAACATTCAACTATAGTAGAGCATGATGAATGTACTTTCTTCTATAAATTTCAAATGAAACTTATGAACATTTCTTTAATCACTTTCAGAGGTTTTTCCACTTTAAGATGTTAAGCAGCTTCCATCTGGCATCAAGCAAACTAGCATTACTCAAACAAGGAAGAAGCTAGAACTGCCCTATCAGAGAAAAGCAGCCCACTGGTTTGATCAGATGGCTGGGAGCCAAAAATACTAAAATTCTAATCCTGGTTCATGTATTAATTTGACCTGAACCCAGCTGAAGTCAAAAGTGTCCTGACTTACAAAAGAACCATTATTTATTTTATTTGCTTGACCTGAAGATTAACTATTGCAACATCTCTCTTTGCCTGTTATACAACCAGAGATGAATACTTGTGAACTGTGATTCAAATATATACTTTACTCACAGACGATCCTAACTACCTTAGTTAAGCTGACAGAAGTCCAGGCACAGACTAGAAAACACCAGTCTGTTTTATTTAAACTGAGCATGACCTTCAAATCAGTTTTGCTAAATGAGCCATATTTTCCTTGTCAAGATCACTAATGTGCCAGGTTCAGGCTTTTTAGTATGTCCCACGCTATTTACAGTATGGCAATGAGCTTCTTGTTAAAACCTGCCGGTTCACTTTGAAGCTGGATTTACAATATAATAACACTAATGTCCTTTGTCCCCGGGGAGGCAGGTGAGGAGGAAGGTGACTGTGAAACAACAGAAACAGCCTGGGACCTTTTCAGCAACCCACTATACTATTTTGCTAATGGACCATGAAATATTTCTGCTGAACTTTAGGTCTGCAGATGACTGGAGCCCCCAAGAGTATTTTCTAACATCAAAGTGCTTCAAAGTCATGATGAAAAAACTAATGCTTATTATGCTTCTGTTAAAATGCAATTGCAGAAAACAGTTTTTCTTCTTCTAGCAAACTTTTTTTTTTCTTTTTACAATGATCTTCATCCTATTCCACTTTACCTTCTCCTCCTCTCTTGGTTTGTACCTTCTTTCACAACCTCTAACTTAAGAACTTTCTGTTTTTAAGTTCAAATTACCCTGATTTTATCCTCTAGGTGTATGAATTTCATAAACAGAATTCTTTTCCCACCTTGACAAAAGGGTAAAAGCAATTTCTGTTTCTGTGCCTCGGCAAGCAGAGTTAATCATCCCCGGCAGCAATGACGTTATCACTTGGCCTCTTGTGGACACAAATGTTTTGCTTTTGGCAGAGTGCAGCACGTAATAGCTATTAATCAAACCCAATTCCCCAGGAAAGGGTACCCCAGTCCATTAAGAGCTTCTACCCACACCCAGCAGCAGACATGTATTGTATTTACTTTTTTTTAGGACTATAAAATATTTATAGAAAAGTGTGCTTATGTACTGTGAAATTTTTATAGACTGACATAGAGGGAACGCATGATCAAATGACTGTTCTCACCTGCCAAAGGACCGATAACATGCTGTTACGCAGGAGCACAATTTAAAAGAACTCAGATTGTTGTCAATTTTCTATTTTCTCTACTCCAGTTTTGCACTAAGCCAAAAAGGCAGAACTCTTGCCGAAGTATTTGTTTATGTGACAAGCAGCATCTCTTTTGCACTGAAAGACAAGGATAAGTCTGAATAAACCAAGGACTCCATGTAAATTAAGACATATTGAAATCACAAGCTGCATGTGTTTTAAGACTGCTAACAGTATTACTAATAATATACTCCAATAAATTACTCAGCTCTAGGAAGTTGCATGGCACATCCAAACCAAGCTCCTGAGGCGAGGGCAGCAAGAGCACTACCTAATGCTGTTAACTCCAACTGCCTCTTAAGTGCTAAATCCATTCTGCTGAACAGATTCCCTGCATGGAATCTAAGCAGCATCACTGTTCTGAGATAAAATACCTGCATTTCTGTGTCCTTTTCTCCATTTGCATTTTACCTAAGAACAGGATAACAAAATGTGTAAGGATGACCTGAGCAAGTCAGCCAAAAAGTCCATCTTGCCCAAAACGCAATCTGCAACTATGGCCGACACCAGATATTCACAGAAGAGTACAGAACCAAGGCAGGCAGAGTGTGATAATTTCCATGAATTTTCTCCCAGCAACCTGTAACTGATGTCTTTGTATTTAATAGGTCTCACTGGATTTTTCTTCCATGGATTTGCCCAATCCCTTTTTTAAATGCTGCTCTGTAAGAAATGTCCTTTATCATGTGCATGGCAAGTAGGATACCAAGAGGGAGGCTGACTGGTTCTCATAATTGTTGACAAAAGCCTAGACTCTCAAGAGAGGAATGCAGATATGAAGAGAAACATTTCGGGACTTCTTTGGAGATTTACAAAAATTTGAAAACCATAAATGGAGCTGGGGAATAAGGTTTCTGATTACAAAACCCCTTAAGAAAACCTATGTTGTAACTGCTTTTTCATTACCTCTGAGTGCATTAACTAGAAGAGAGAATGTTCATTTTCCTTACAGCAAAGGTGGAGCTTGGAGAAAAGCACTTTTGAAATCTACCACAAGAGGAAGAAAGACGAAGACCCCTTCTTCTGCACCCCAAGCTGCATCACCGAGGAACACTCAGAGAAACAATGCTTCCTTAGCAATATAACAGAGAAGCAAAAAAACCTCAGATTATGCCCAAAGGAGCCCAGAATGCACTCTTACATTCTGCCAAACCCAAAGCATTTAACAACTATCTCAAACACATTTTGGAAGGACCAACTCATCACAACAGCAAAGTGCTTTCAGAAGGGCAAAGAAAAGAGCTCTATAGTGTCTTTAGCACTCAGAGTTGCCCAAGCAAGCCTTCATCAGAGTCCATTTTATCAAAAGGATTCAATTCCCCTTTCACTCCATTAGTAGCATGCACACAACACAAAACATCAGTTTTATTTACTTCCAAAACTAAAGAAATCCTTGTGAAGCAGAACATATGCACATGCTTTACTTCTTACATATCTCATGGGACATACTGCAAAGCCTATGCCAGAATACTTTATATCTTACAGCAGTTAAAAAGAAAGAACAGCAACCTAACTTTAAAGTCACCAATAGAATAGCAGATAATTATTAAGTACCTTCAAAGCCAATTTAATTTTATATTTTTTCAATAATGTTTTTAGGCTAACATTCAGAGTGCAAATATTTTCTACAACAGCAGCTGAAATCTCCCACTAAAAGCCATTTCTTCAAAGACTCTTCCCAGTTAAGAAGAAACCAGTAATGGGTTTTTTGGCATGGCCCTGAAGAAAAAAAGGTAGTACTTAACTGATCATTGCTCTCTTCTGAAGGTAGGTTGCCTTTTTGTGTTGTAAACAGACATGGCTTCCTGGCTGATTATCTTTGGTCCATCAAGGCAAATACAGAAAATATTTAATCAAGTTCCATGTGAAGATGATAGTAAGAGACCTTTTTTCCAAAATTCATGCTATTTATTTGTATGCAACCCCCCCCAAAAACACAAAACACCACCACCAACAATACAAACAAAACCCACAAAATCCAAACAAAACCAACATTTAAAACTTCAGAGGTTACCTGTGTTATATTTGACAATACATGATGCAAATTCATTCTCTCTGGAATAAAATAAATTTGCATTTAGTGAACCACTATTTTGTTGTCAAATAGCTATCACAAATTCAGAAAGAGAATGCGTTTCCTCTAAAATTGTTTTTTCAACTGGTGGCAGAGAAGCAAGGAAGAGCTTTTTTCCAACTACTTGTAACTTCTGGTGAACTTCTGTTTTCCTGGAAATCTTGAATACTTGTATTTAATCCTGAGGCAAATAATGGAGTTACAACCGGAAGGAGCGCACAGTAACTGTCTGCAGATGTTGCTACCAGAGCAAACATTTTTTTTCTGATCTCTAGGATGATGAATTTTGGGTTTGGTGTGCTGTACTGCTACTGACCTTCCTTTTTGCTTGAGCACCAATTAAGAAGCACTGACCCAATAAAAATGGGTCATATCGATCTGTTGTTTTGATTTGTGTAACATGTCTCCCTCAGTTCAAGAAACTCACCAGCCATCGCCACTTGAAGAAAGTTACTTTTAAACTCCGTTTCATTTTAAAAAATAGCCTTTTTAATTTTTAAGTAAAAGGAAACAAAGTACTTAAACACAAAAAGGCTACAAAGACACAAACTCGGAAAGTTTATTAGCCTACAGTAAGGACATTGGATGAGTTCATAATCATTTTTCTGACATGTGCATAGTTCAGTTGTCTGCAACACTAAAGGGGGACATGAACTACATTCATATTTCTGGAAGGGAAAAAAAAAAACCCAAACCAAACCACAATAAAAACCCTGCCAGTATCTTCGAAAAGCAACTTCAGTATACAGACTATTCCTTTTAATTTCTCTTAGGTTATAAGTTGAAAAGGGAATGGATTCAGGCAGCCATACTAACTGGTTAGGCAGAGTTAGTCCAGTATTTCTATGTCCCAGACCCAGCCATGTCCCTGCCTTAAATAAAAAATTTTCTCAATATTTAAATTACAGTCTCTCTATTTTAACTGAGGTATTTATTGTGAAAATAGAGCAGTAGGAAACAAAGTCTTTCCTACTCTCAACTAGGTGTTGTTGAAAACTTTTCCTGAAGGAAATTTCAGCATCTCAAGGCCTTCTCTGACTGAAAGGTGAAAATACTGGAGGGGAAAAGTAGAAGTATTTTAGCAACATTGAAAGAATTCCACCTCAACACTTTATTTTCATATGGTTGAATAATTTTATTGTAACTTAAATGTTATCATGGATAAGCACACAGTTATTCAGGAATGTACCATAAATTGTGTTTCAACAGGAAAGTTGAAAAATCGAGTTCTTTCATCCCTTGACGCAATGAATTGCAATGTTTTTGCAGTGAACACTGAACACGTTTCCCATAAATGTTTTGACAGAGCACTTTTTCAGACCTTTTTCTACTCCCTCTGCTTACCCCTAACTGCAGAGATTTCTTTCTCCTGCTGGGGACAGCAGCACTGCTAAGCACAGCCTGGCATTCACCAGCGCTTCCAAAGCAATGGAGACTCATCTGACACTGAGCACAAGCAACTGGCTTTTGGCAAGAGACAGCTTTCTGCTCACATTGCAGTGGAAAATTTGGACTGATTAAAATAAGTCTTGACATTTTTGTCCTTTTCAAAGGCTTAATTCAATTGTTGTAGTTCAAGCTTAGTCACAAAAGGATATTTAAAGCCACACTTTGTTTTGCACATTACAATATGTATTGCTTTGCATAATTTCTGTGTTAAACCGTAATTCAGGAGCTTCCTTTAACAACGTACAGATATCACCTTGATATACAACACTGTTTTAGAAGACAATGTCAAATTTGCTGTGTTACAAAGTAATAAATAGCAAAAAAGGAAAAAAAAAGCTGGATTTGGTCAAATAAGTAACATTAACAACACTACTCAGAGACAAAAAACTGTCCATGTATAAACGTAAGAAGTGGACTGCTGCTGTTATGCTTACACACATTTTTATTCCAAAAACAACTTTTCAAAAATGACTTAAATGTGAGGGTTGAATGTGCCTCATTTTAATGTAATATTTGTTTAGCTTGTAAATAAGAGATTTAGCATCTTCTAACCTTCAGCCTATGTACACACTGTGGCCCCTGACACTTGATAGGACTTTTTTCCATTTCATACAACATTTCCAGGACAAAGCAGGTGAGACATAAAATCAACAGACCAGAAAATAAAAACCAAACCCAAATAAATAAATAAATTTTAACAACCCCCCCACAAAAGTATGCCCTCCAGTAATACTCTGCAACTTTATGGACTGCAAAGTTTATATTACCAATATTTGGCTTTCACAGAAATACACACTTTATTACAATGCGTAGACTCTAGAAATCCTGAAAACCTACTTGAGAGGCCCTTCTCCACATTTATCCCTCTGCCCATCACCTGAAACAGTAGTAACCATGGTACCACTTTATAGCAACTGAACAGAACTGCTTGTCTGCTACCAAAAAAAAAAAAAAAAGGCACCGTTATACCCTGAAAATACAGAAAAGGAAGAGACAACAAAGATGCAGTGGTATTCTAGCTCTATGCTTTTAGGATTTCTTATAGAAAAAGTTCACTCAATTTACATAATGAGGAGTGGGTTTGTTTTTTTAAAATTTAATTATTACGGTTCTATAAAGCTGAATGGAAATCCACAATTAAGGTCCCAGGTTTTTTCACCAACCAAACAAGGTCCATCAGGAAAACAATTAAAGAACAATCCTGCTGATGCACAAGGCACAATGTAACCTAAATTTCTTAACTGCAGCACTGGAGTCAATACAGCCACACAAACAAAAAATTTTAATCTTTTTAAATCAGAAATTTTAGTATTTTTAAATCAGAAAAGTAGAAACTTGCTCATCAGTCCTATTACAGGGCAATCATTTTACCTTCGAATGAAGCAATTCAAAGATGAAAATCATCACATTTATCTTTCCGTAAAGTGAAAAGTATTGTTTTGGCGATTGGAGGCACAGAGGGATGAGATATCAAAGCAGAATATTACTACTAAGTCTGTTTTAATTTCATTTCTATTTAAGAAAAAAGAAACAAACAAACCAAAATAACAACAACGACAAAAAAACCCAAAACCAACAACCACAACAAAAAAACCAAGAAAAAAACCCCAAACCACTAACCACCTTATATATGACAAGAATCCTCAAGTTTAAGGACCCACTATAGAGCCCTACTGCAGCACAGCTACCTCTTGTCCGTTTCACTGGAAGCCTGAAAACATCAAGTGCATTTCGTAAAACCTTATCACCTACAAATGTGTTTACAGGCAACTGTCAATTTTTATTAAGGAGTACAGTTCTGACAATGGTAAGGAAAAGCTAGAAAACACAAATCCTAAAAGCTCAAAATTAAGCAAAATGAAAACAAATTAATCATCTCATCTTTGTAACCTGATGATTTTTGTGGAACTCAGTTATGTAATGACATAGGTCTTATGGATGTTAAAAGAAATTTATTTTAAAAGGATAGCTAAAGGGGCTAAACATTTGCAGACAGTATGAAGACTGACGTCAGAGCAAAAGTTCAGAATCAACAAATTCTACAGAAGCCCCCAAATCCAACAAACTCACAAGATTAAATATGTTTTTACTTCTAATAATCTACTACAATTTTCATAATTAAGTTTGCCAACAGCTTACCTTCTCCGCTTTGCAACATAACCATAAACAATAAGACAGTTTGCAGTTAACATAAAATTTTTGCTAAGTCATACCAGAAACCGACTGTGAAGAGTTACAAAAGGATCTCATGATAATGAGTACACTGGATGGTAAAATGACATCAGTTTAACATAATGATAGGCAAAAATAATGCCGATGAGGGGAAAAACAGACGAGCAACAAATAGTACATACACAACACTAGGTTCAAACAAGACACTGCTGCAGAGGAAAGATCATATGGACATTACAGGTGATTCGATGAAGACTTCTGCAAAATACTCAGCAGTTGATGGGATATAAAGCAAGCAAAACATTTGGCACTATCAAAGGAAAACAGAAAAGAATTACGCTACTGTGTATAGTCATGGAGCATGTAACTCTGGAATGATAAAAGAGTAAGAGAACAGAAATAGCACCATCAGCACTACGGAAAGGCTTACATATACAAAGAGGCAACAGTGAGGCTTTTGACAACAGAAAGAATATGAAATTCATACAGACTGATGACAAGGACCACTAGATTTTGACTAGGACGCGGGGGCCACTCAGTGTTTTACCAGTGGGGAAGCCACACAAAAGACTGCAAACTGCACGAGGGTGAAGTTAAATAGCAGGTGACGTGCTGAAGGTCAAAAACGTGAACAAGTTAAAAAATAACTTTTCGGCTTAGAAATCAGATTATTTAAATAGTCATCAGAATCAACACTGGCTACTATGGTCGAGAAGAAAAGCCCTCCTCAGTAAGCCTCTCACCCCTGGTGATTTGAGCCATGTGCCAGTCAAGGCACACGCTGCTGTCCTCAGCTTACCCTTCTGCCTTCTCCACCTCAGGATGGCAGCTCCTTACAAGCAGTGTAGTTCATCAACCAAAGGTGGCTACAGGACCATAGGGACACGCTGATCCTCAAGCCCTCCTGTGAGAAACTCAACACCTTCATCTCCTGTTTCAAACAAACGGATTTCACAGGTGGCAGACTCATCCTACCTAGCTTCGAGCAGTTAAATGCATCACTGGCGACCAAAAAACATTATCTCCTTCACTGTCCTTGTGCCATCAGGGAGACAGGCACCTCCAGATGATGATATTCAGAACATGAAGGCACAGCTTTATCTCCTGGGGCCACCACAAAGCCATCTAGTCTGACCTAACTGGACGGACATATGCCACACTGCCACCCAAGGACTGGCAGGTAACATCAGTAACTGTGCCACCTGCTCTGCATTCCAGAGGAATGATTTATCAACTTGGGAAGGCAAACAAACCCTTGCAGAAACATGTTTTTTCTCAGGCCTTATTCCCTCGCCTTTTGGTTGTGTCCTCCTCTTCAAGAGACTAGGGAAAGAAGTTGGGACAGAACAAGAGTGGAAAACCAGAGAGATGAAAGGGATTGCACCCCTAATGCCCCATGGAAGTGTCCAAAGACTTCCAGCTCCACGGGCAAGGTCCAGGCGACGGATTCAGATCCAAGTATTGCTCTCCAGCTTCTCCCCTAGAGATGGATGTTGTGGCTTCTTACCACTTAAGACCTTCTACAGCAAAGATTAAGCTGATGGTTTGTTCCCCGCTGGCGTCTCTACTTCAAAGAGCTGCTACTGTGGATACTAAAGCCTTTGAAAGTGGCCTCACTGCACAAAGTCCTGAGCATTAAATGAGGTCTTTAAAAAAAAAAGGGGTGGGGGGGAGGGAGAAGAGCAAGTGCACTGGCTTTATAAACACATCAGTGGGTCCACTTTCAAAGCTTTTCATGTCTTCTCTAATGTGACAACTAAAATCTTGGGGTTTTTAGCCACACTCCACCCCCCACCTCCCCCAACACCCTCCGTAAAATTAGGGCAATAAAACAAGCTTGTCTCAGTATTAGCAGAGGGGAACTAAAATACAAAACAGAGTTGTAAAAAAATACACATGAATCAAAAAAGTTTTTAAACACAAGCACTAGAACTCCAGGACAGCGGCGTACCGTGCTGTCAGAGCATGTTCAGCATGCCAATAAGGACTGCAGCACTGCAATCCCCAGCACCACCAGCCCACGCGCCGGCATCCTTCTCTGCAAAAGACTTGCCGGTGGGAGGAGGTGCCCCAGGCCTCCCTGAGTTTTGGCTAACAGGGTGAGGTGATAAAGGTGGGAAAGCTGGTATTGGTCTCCTCATGGCAGACAGAGGCTGTAGCTGGGGATGTTGTGCCACAGGTGAACACAGCTATCAGGGAAATCCCATATATGTTATCGCAGCCTTTTAAGTAAATAAGAGTGAGACAGTGCTGAAGTCCTGAATCATTAACTGGGTGCAGAAGTACGCTCCTGCCAGTGGTGAGCCCCCCTGCCCCACCAGAGGCACAGCCAGAGGTGTCTGCTGACAAACCAGTACAGCTCTAAGCTTGAAAAATGCATATAACTGCTGATAACAGCACTGCAGACAGCCTGAAAAGTGGAAAGAAATACCAAAAAAAGATAAAAATGGACTAAAACTGGGCTTTGCTGTCCAACAAGGCAGCTACTTTCCCCATCTCGATTTCAGGAGGAGTGTACCACAGAGAGCTGCCGAGAGAGTCTCAAGGCACAAACACAACATGCTGAAACCTTGCATTGAAAAATCATCCTTCTGAGTGCTTGAAAGTAACGGAAATCTTGCCACTTGGCAATTTTAGGTTAGTTTTAGGCTAGGTTCAAAACACTGCCCATAATACCTATAAAGTGCAAAAATCATGACAGATTCAGGAAATTAGAGGGTGGGGGGCTGCACCATTCAGTATATCTGAAGAATATATAACAGAGCATTTTGGTAAAAAAGCACCAACAACATTAAACTCCTCAGAAAGTCAAGGAAAAATGTATTCAGTCCGGATAGGAGAGAATGCTAGAGGGTTAAAAAAAATTAAATTATTTGTTAGGCCTAGGTCTTAAAAGTGATAAAACACAAAAAACATACTGAAAAGCTGCCTTCAGAATTCCCACCAGAAACCCAAAACAAAACAAATAAAAAAACCCCACCATCTCTAACCAAGTCCTAGCTTCCTCCTTCCATAAAACTACCAAGGGAAAACACTTCTGCATTTTTCCTTACTCATATTCTCTAATTCTGCCTACAGTCAAAGGCACTGTACTCCCTGTAGGAGAGAAGATTTTACAGTACATGAACCTCCAGACTGACCTTGTCTCTATTTATGAGTTCAGCAATATGCGACACCCAAATCTTCCCAAAATGCTGTTTATCATCCACTCAGAAACTGATAAAAATAAATCATTGATCTAAATAGAAAAAATTAATAGACTTTGATATGAACCATCTGTTCCTATTTCTGGATCCATTTCTTTATGCAGCGACTGTACCACTAAATCCCTCCCACTGTCTTTATTAGCTATTGTTTCTGTCTCATAAAATCACGAAGATAAAAAAAAACATTTTTATGAGTGTGTATGTATTACGTATGTGCGTATGCATCTGTCAACATATATCCAGGTAGAAAAAGGGGGGGGAGAAAAAAGAAATTAAAAAAAAAGAAAAATAATAATAATTTAAAAAGAAGAGTATGAACCTCTGTGTTTATCAATTTGTTTACAGCTGAGCTCTTCTAACTGGCAAAGTTTCAGGTATCACAAGCCCACAGATCTTTTCCCAGACTTAAGGCTCCAGGAATCCTGCAAGTCTGCAAAAGCAGCAAGCTGCACACTGGGAGTTCTCAACAGCTTTAGTAATCATCAGTAGCACAGAGTCCGCTATAAATTAGTATTTCTTTGTGTCAGTTATGAGGATGTTGCATTGAATCCGCTGTTAGGTATGCTCTTCAATTTTCACATCCCTGAAGTTTTCCTTTTTTAGCATGCTTGAAACATTGAACTAAGAACTTGACATTTTTGGAGGGAGAGCTTGGTGTTTCAACGGCTTTATTACAAAAGAATAATAAAAAAATGTAAAAATTAAAAAGTTGGCAGATTCTAGAAAGGGGCTGCATAACTTCATGTACTCTCTATTCCAAATAGAGCCAAAAAGTTTTCTTCTAAAAGAAGACTTTTTAAAAAGATGACTCAGTATATCAATAACCAACAACTGTCACTGCATTTGCTAATAATGTATAAGAAGATTAGTTTAATTAGTCAAGCAGTTAATACTGCTATTATTTGAACTAGTTTTCAGCACTGACACTCTCTTGAAATTAGTTTTATATTCCTCAGGCTATAGTTTCAGCCTGTTTACAGACCAGTTACATAGCACTGGTTCACATTAGTTAACCATAACACATTGTATTAAACATATCAAATTAGCTTCCCAATCAAAGCTTTTAAAAAGAAAATACATACTAGTAAGTTTCAAAGCAAGTGATTTTATTCTCTTTTGCTATAATTTTGTAACAGCCATATGCATAAAAAAAGTGAAAAAATAATTTGGCTTAAAAAAAGGTGTTTCTTGCCTGGAAGAGGAAAAAAAAAATCCTCAAAATCAGAAATTTCTAGTAACATTAGGAAGCAAGGTATCACTAATAGCTATCACATGAAATTTAAATCTTAGCAATGTGTCTAATGATTTAGAAAATTAAAACTGTATGCAAAATCATTAATAAGAAATTCTAATGGAACACTAAGTCTTTTTCTCATCTCTCAGTGCTGTAAAAACTGAATATTTTACAGAGCTTTTACAAATAAACACAGTGCAGACTATTCCTAACATACTTGTGAGCAACAGAGAAGATGAATTAACAGCAGAGGTGAGACCTGAGTGCCTGAAATCCCACGTAACATTAAGAGTCATTTTTCTTGCTTAGAAAAAAAAAATAAAATTGTAGCACACAATTATCTCACATTTCTGTAAAATATACACTTACAAATTAAGAACTTGATTTGACTTTATAAATACTCTATAGTCAAGCACTATACTTCAGGACCTGTAACTCATTAGAAAATTCTACCTTAGGAAAATGAAGAGACTAATTCTAAACAAAGTAATTATTCCTTGAAAACAGACAGACTGCACACAGTAAGACGTTATCACACTAATAGCTCTGACGAAATCCACAGAGCAATTAAGCTAAATGAAAAGAGGTATCAGAAAATGATCCAAAACACTTTTGACACCAACTATTTGCATAATAAATGTAAATACAAAATGTTTACTACTACCTCTACCCTCCAAGATGAAGGTTCACTTACCTATCCATGTAAAGTACTACTATATATACACCTTAACCAGGAAGTATTTTTTAAAATCCTTTTGTCACTTGATTGTCTGTCAGTAGTTTGACTCAAACTATTTGTCTGAGTGATGAATGCAAATTTGCACTTCGGTAATCAGGCATAAAAAGGATAACTCTATATATTTTGATCTCCAAGGTATGAAAAACAGCCACTTAAACCATTTGAAAGTAAGAGACTGCCTCAAAACAGGAGACTGAAAAGTTTTCTCTGAAAGCTTTGTGTGAAAATTGTTTTATTTTCAAAAATTGTTTGTTTGCTTCACATTCTATAGCTTGAAAAAGATTATTTGACTTGCTTCTAATTATTAGTCTTTGCTTCACAAGCTTAACAGAGTGCACACAACACATTTAAGCATCAATAGTGATAGACAGCTAAATATACTTATCCATATCCTATGGATTTATAATAACGCTCTGCATCCTGACATGTGTTCCCTTTGTTAGCAAAGCCTGAAATTCTCAGAATAAATGAGGCTGATTTTATTTAGAAGATGTAGCATTCAGAAATGACCAGCTCATGAACTGAATACATGTCAACAACCTTGCTACAGGTCTTCGGCAAGTACCCGGCCAGAGAGCAGGGGAAGTTGTATCAACCTCCTCTGAGCAAAGTCAGTTGTGAGGAGTCAGGAGGTGACATCGGCAGTTCTGAGCACTTGTCCTGTACTTCTCCTTGAAAAACAGAAGAGGTGATGGACAGTTGGTCTAGAAGGGCCTACTTAATGCAATACTTTTAAAACTAGTGTAACTCATTCCTAGGATAAAAGAAGTCTTGAAACTTTCCCAAAAATTACAACAATGAAAGGTTTTCTAGGCAGTAAAACATTCTTTTACCTAATTTCTCTTTAAGACATTGATCTTTAGTCTTCCTCAGTTCATACACTTTTCTTTTTCCTACCAATGTCCTATTTGAATAAATACATCTATATGCAAGGTTCATGGCTATTACAGGAGAAATAAGATGACAACATTTTCTTGCTGTCTCACCAACTGTTACTCTTAGGAAAAAGAAAAAACTAAAAACTCTATTACATACTGTACATATAAATGATGCTTCTACAATCCAGCTGAAGTCAGCATGTTAATTCAGGTCGCTAACTGGGTGAAATCCTGAAAGGTATTGAGCACTATCAATGCATATGGCAGTCTGAGAAAGTTGAAGAGGCTTCATCACATCCCAGGATGAGGAAATGTTCTCAGATCCCTCCTGCAACACGATAGTAAAGTTTGCTTGGCATCTAACAAATAATAATAGCTAATAACTACACTATTCTTCCAGAATTTCACAGACCTCTGCCTAAATATCTCTTCCTTCTCTCCAGAGCATTTAACATAAATCTTCATCATTCCTCCTTGAGGCTCCTCCCCTGCAAGAAAGTTGGTATGCCTTAGCACAGTGAAATCATTGCTCTAAAAGCCAGCCTGCTCATTAAATTATTCTGCTAGCTGTGTGTTCTCTCATTAAAAATGTATAAAGATCAGATAATTGCAGCACATATTATTAACCTTGTTTTCCTTGCTTTCATGTACAGGTTCTGTTTTGCTGCTGAGACAAAGACCTGGAAAGGACAGGGGAAACACTCAGCTAAACTACAATATGAAAAACTCTTCCAGCTTTCCTTTGAGACCACAAGGAATCACAGTGCAGTCAAAAATGCCCATACTTTTACAACAGGATAAAATACTGTAATCTCTATGTATGGCTCCTTCAAGTCTAAAACAGGCAGTCTTGGCTTTAGTTAAAGCCTCCAATAGGGAATTATTTAGATCAGCCAGTCTAATTCAGCTAAATCTTCAAACATAGCTGCTATAAACTTCACAGATTTCCAGGATGACTCCTTCTCCCTCTTAAAGCTAGGCAGCAGTTCCAGACAACAACCCAGCTAAAAATCCAATTAGGGTAGCAGCATTTCTGAAACATACTGACCTATTTCTTTTTTTACTTGTGTTAATATGCATATACTTATGTTCTATTTCTGAAGAGAGCTATTTACACTGGAAATTAATACCCTTCGAAAACAAGTTACCATAAAATCCACCTATTGCACCCAAACAGAATCTATTCACCAGAGTAGCACTGTTTCCCTGACTCCCCCAAGCAACACATACAGTATGCAGCATACTGCAGCAAACTCTTTAAACATTCGATAAAAGACAACGATCCTCCTACCTTGTTTAGCCCTGTCTATTCGACACATTCCCAACGTCAACAGGAACATCTGATATAAACAAACAGCCATATCTTTCCCATCGCATCATGGTAACTAATTCTCACGTGAACAATGAGCAGCCTGTAATATTTTTTTTTCCTCAGAAAGCCTTGTGCCTTATCTGGGGATTTTTCCTCAGATGATGAAGCAAAGACACAGCCTAAACTCTGTTGCTGAAAGACTGCAGCCCTTCCTTCTCACAGAGCCCTCCCAGCATATGGCAGCCAATCACACTCAGCTTCGTCAGCCCTACTGCTCTTAAACTGATCCTAACAGGATGATTGACACAGCAACACAGCACTTCTAATGTGTAAAAACAATGCATCCATACCAATGAACCAGGAATTTCCCTCGCGCAGGGAAGGAGTTTTACTGGTGAGGTAAAGCGATACCTCCATGAAATAACATACGCAGCCAAAACAAACAACTCCCTTCCCCTCCACTGCAACAGCAGCTATACCATTTCTTGCACAAGGATTTTCAAGGCTTTTGCTAATTGTAAATGCGTGCACAAACAATGTTTCTGAAACTGCAAAACTGCAGTGATGCTGTTTTGGCTGTAAAGGTGAGCTGTGCACCATAATATATCAAACCATAATGTGCAGCCAAAACACACTCCAGTTCACACAGTAATATTCTCATTTTAATACTGCATAATCTTATGCGCAGCGCCTGCAATTAACTGCAATACAAGCGTAACATCTTTCTGAATATTTCAGACCGGTTGTTGGGGACTGCAGGTATGGGATGCTTCTCAATGAAAACATCATCTAAATGATGGTGCTTTGATTCATATCAGCAGCAGACAATTCACATCAGCAGCATCTAAACTGCAGTTCGTGCAATTAGCTTGCAACTAATGTTCATTTGTATCAAGGTTCTGGCATAAGGACTATGATACCAGTTGCCATTTTCAAGTCAAGCTGTGGGCACCTCGACACACTTGGTACACAAGGTCTGCTGTCAATCAGTTCTCCCACAAATTTACTAAAGTTTTAAAACACGAGAACAAAGCAGCCAATGATTATTGAATAAGAGTTGCAATTAAGAAAAATACAGAAAGGAACTTAAAGCTGAAAGTCAGTCTTTATCCAGAAGGGGATAAAGACTGCAGTGCAACACTACTTTAGACAGCAGTTTAGGCAATTCAAGCCGTTACACAAAAAAATGTGTAAAATGTGTTTAAAATGCCACTAAAAGTTTAGAAATATGAATAGACAAGAGGAAAACAAAGCTCTCATTCACTGGTAGCTCTGTCCCAAGGCCCCATTGTTTCCTATGGACTATTTTGCATATTATAAACACAGCTTCCCAAAAATCCATTATTCCTCTATCCTGTAAGCAACAACTCTCCTTTGGGCTCCACCATCTCCCACCCAATTTGTGAAAACCCTCCCCTTCGAGGCATGGATGAAACATGCTCCTGCTGAGAAGACTTCTGCCAGCCAGCCCTTGTTTTCTGTTCAATCACCCCCTCCATTCTGCTCTATTCTGCCCTATATAAAAAAATCCCAAACAACTCCCCTGCCCTCTGCCCCCCCCCCCAAAAAACCCCCAAACACAACAAATAGTTGATTCTAGTGGGTTCAAGAGACCCTGGGGACAAGGGTGGTAACTCCATCCGTTACTAAGATGGCTTGGTGCATCTTGTCAGGATTTTCCACATTCTTTTGACTTTGCCAAACTCAAGCTCCCCTTGTTAAAAATTTTCCATGCTGGACATCTGCTGCAGGATTTTTTTACTTTTCTGCCAAAACACAGTTTGTCTATTTCTGAGTTAGCCTAGACAAAACCATGTTCCTCTGCTATCCTTGTAACTTACTCACTGGGGAACTCTGGCTCCTCTGCCCATGTTGGGGCAGTCTCGAAATATGGCAAAGAGCTGATCTCTTGCTTTTTTTGGTTTTGGAGTTTGATTTTTTTTTTTTTTGTTAAAATCAAGGCTGCTTTTTTGCTATGCATATGAAAATATTTTCCTATTTGACAAAGCTTTAAAATCTGCAAGCATTCAGCTGATTCACAGCATCTTTTTGGTTTTTGTTTCTGACCTCTAGAGTGCAAACCTCAGAAAATGTTCTGCAGTGAGTGTCCGTCTCCTTCAGCCATCCGTCCGCATGCGGTTGGAAAGGCACCAGCCCCACAGTGCGACTGAGCATGTAATGGGCTCAAGTTACAGGAGATTAGCAGGATTTCCCCTGTAACTGCTGCTCCCATCTGCCAGAGACCAGACATTGGAGCTGACAGCAGGAAGACAACCTCGCCTGTTGCTCTCATGACCCTTCGGCTGGTGCCTGCCCTAGGGACATGTATGAGACCAGCCCTTGAGAGCATACGGCAGAGGGGGTGTCAGAAAAGGCCGGTGGGGCAAAGCATGGCATGACGCTAGGCAGAAGAGAGACAGACAGCAATGAGAGGGAAAGGGAGGGGGAGACACAAGAGACAAGAGTCTGGAAATCCTGAATCTGGTCAAGCAGAAGGTTACAACACAGAGGAAGATGGTGCCCAAACCAGAGAAGGGAGAGTAAGCAGCACAGGCACCACTAGCCACCAGAAGCCACCCACCCTCTCCACAGACCACAGGCACATACCCCAATATGTGGCAAGATCTTCTGTGGTCTGTTAGTTTGCCTCTAAAGAGGGAGGAAACTTGCAAGTTACCTCAACCACTAACCCCCCAAACCCAAGACAAGCCACTAACACAACCCCTCAAAAGGTGAGGGTTCAGCACTGCCTCCACAACCCTATTTCAAGTGCCACTGCTTCACAGCGCATACACTGGTCTTCAACTACTGTAGAGCTTTAACTGCAGTCAAACAGGGTTGAGGTGCTCCCAGATACCATCCCTAGGACTCCTGAATCAAAACCACAAAACTAGCAGCCACACAGATCCTCGTTATTATGGGTTATTGTGTTTTAGATCCTCTTACGCCAAATGATCAGAAGCCCCTCAACTCAATAGGGAATGCCGAAAAAATATCACATCCCATTTGTGGACCTTTTAGCTAGGACCCATCAAAAAGCTTAAGAGAAGATGTATGCTCTTTCTCAAAAATGGCACTTGAGTAGTGCCATAACAAGGCATGAATTCATGGACTAAAGAAAAAGATATTTTTAAAAATAATTGCTCTGTACATTGAGGAATGAATAGTTCCAAAGTGACTGATCCCAAATGGAGATATGCCTATGCGCCCATTCATTTTCCACATCAGTTACAAAGAAAAAGGCCAGAATTTCAATTTTCAAGCCAATTTATACAACCATATTATATATTTAATTGCAAAACAACATCATCTTAGAGAAGCTGAGAAATTCAGATGTCAAACTCCACAAAGAATAACAAACAAAGGTAAATTCCCAACTCAGAAAATGCCATCTGCTCTGCTTCACGTGCTCCTGTAATTAATGAATCAAGGGAAAAATGCTGCTAAAGGTGACTATTACACACAATTTTCTGAATGATGTAGATATAAATTTTGGAGAAAAGGACAATTTTGGAAGTAATAAAGAGGAGGAGAACTGAAAAATGCAGAACCCACACAGTTGTTTTTCCTTCTTTACTCTTGAATCATAGTGATTAGGTCTAATTCCAGAAACAACAAAACTTGTCAATTTAAAGGGAGTTTTGCAAGAAGTGTGGAGCATATGTAACACTAACACTGAAGTCATCAAGCAATTTATGTGACATTCCGTGTAACAGATAGGTGATTTTGAGCCTTGCATAGATGACCTATGGCAACAGTGACATTTTGGTAAGTTCAGCAATGATAAAAAGAACTGAAAAACTATTTCCTGTGTCAGTAATAGACACTTCCTTTAGTAACTTCCCACAACTGTTACTATGAGCAAAATTCAGCCTTGGTAGCTATGGTCTGAATGACAGCATAAAGAAAAGTCAAAGCAGCTGCCAAGATTTTAAAACTAGGCACTCATGCATAATACCACTGATGCCAGCCTTTGCAAAATACCTAAATCTCTGTATCAGAGCTGAAATGATGGTAGAAATCACTATAGATTAAAAAAATTAAGACAAATGTCAAAATTCCAAGTTACTAACAGGAAACAAGTATGCTGTTCTGAAAGGGTTGGTCTGATTTTGGTTTTAAAAATAGGCTTACCAGAAGAACTTTAAGTCCAGCTTTTCAACTGTTTTAACTTCCTAGAACCCAGACATCCCAACATCTCCCTAATCTAGGAAAACTGGAGATTGTGCTCAGAAATGAAACCAGACTATTCTATTTTCATCATATATGCTGAAATATAAAATGAAAACACACCACAGAAGCAAGCAAATATTCAAGTTACATGTTAGGAATCAATCTTACCAAAATTAAGGTGGCTCCTGGAGGACTTCCAAATGTTCTCTCTCCTTCCGCCGCTTGCACAAGGAATTTAAGCCATGTCTAAATTGTGAGATCCAAATACATGGGTTCAAACACACATCCAGTCTGCATCCTGACTTTATTATAGTGGGACACCAACTCCCCATCAGAATGAAAACTAAGTACACGTGCACCATTCCTTCACAGGGTGGTTCTAGTTGGGAAAGGTGATGAAGGCATCAGCCAGAGGAGAACTGCACTCCAACCAAATTTTTGTTGCTGAGTGTTTGAGACACATATACTGGGTGCCATGGAAAGCTGAGCTGCCTCTGGATTTTAGCCTTATGCATTTAGCTTGAAATATATTTGACCAAATATACACAACTACATTTTACTGAGTCACTTTACTCCCCCTCTCTCTTTATAATCACTGAAGAGAAACAGGCATTTGTGGGCTGTGATTCATCCTATCCCAAAGCAGCTATTCTAAGAGATTCCATCATATCCTAAAAGCATCTGTGTTTCTCTACTGGTTACCTGAGACGGTCATACTTAGGCTTCTTCTATCGTGTCCTTCATTAAACATGTAAGAGATAAAATCTTACTACAGAAGAACCTTTATTAGGAGTATAAATATTTAGATACTTTAGTTACATGCACTCAATAGCTCTTTTGATTTTCAAATTAATTTCAAATAACTGAAGACATTATCCTATAGCTAAAGGACACCTCTATTTTGACAATGTACAGTTACAGCTTTGGTGTAAATCCTCAGCTTGCCATAAGCATGTTCCAGCTATGTTGCTATATAAGCTACATAAGCTTGTTCTCTAAGCTATGCTGAACATGTTCCAGGGCTTTTTTTTCCCCTGACTGAACATCAGTCCTTGCACTCACTCACACCTTCCTCCTCTGAATAACTGTTTGACACCAAATTAACATAAGAGGAGTTGGACCGGGATTCTCCTCCTGATTTTCTTTTTCGTTTTGGACGTGGACCTTTCTGGGGAGAGGGAAGGTCGGTAAAATAACCCATAAGCTAGGTACTATAAATTGGCAAAATAATAAGCTAGGTAAAATAAATTGGCAAACCACCTACAATGCCTTACTCTTAGAACACAGACTTGTGCAAAAGTTTTTTCAGAAAAGTGATTCTATCATTTTTCCTAACAGATGTAAAAAAGGTGTTTGCAGTTTGCTCATCTGAAATACCAAAACGTTAAAATATTAAAATTTAAATTTCAGTTATCCAAACACAGATATCTAGTACCTCCTAGATACCCCAGGGAATTCCTGTTGGCCTCCAGTGGCCACTGCTGGAAGGACTGGGTTACTGGTATATCTTATATCTGCCAGCCCTATGCAGATGTCCCAGATATAGAATTGTCTAGTGCCATTTCAGATGCCATATATTTAGGTACTTTTACCCATCCAAAAATGTAACTATTTCCTCAGAAATATTCTTCTCAGAATAGATCTTCCCAAATCATCTAGCAGAATGTAAAACATAAAAAAGAGAAACCCTTTACCTTCAGCTGCTGAACCCTATTCAGAATATGTTTCATAAATCACAAGGAATCATAGGGTAAAAGCACAAGCATCATTTAGCCAGCAACATGTATTATAAATTCCAGATAAATCCTTCTCTCTGCTAACTGACTTCACGTCCCCCTAGTTTGTACAATATCTACCGCAACCAGGGAATTATCCGATGGAAGCCTCCCAAGCCTTTGACTTCGGCTGAAATAAACACCAAATGCTTAAGCCTTCATAAAAATGTATTTTGCATCCAAGTGGTTATGAAGAATATTTTCCAAATGTGCCAAATTAAGAAGAAAACACATGTCATACCTTTAAGTCTTAAATACTCAATTGGAAACAATACAAAGGTGTAAATCGTCACTACTCAGATGCATAAGTCATCTTTAGTAAGACCCCCATGTATTGGGAAGTTCTTCTGTTGCTGATAAAAACATGCTCCTTCCTCCACAGATCCTTCCATGACTAATTTCCTCCATAGCCATTGTTCTGGCCTCAGATTTGGAGTAGTTCCTATTCAAACTCACAACAGGAGGAAACCATTTGATAAATCACCTTTTCATAAAACCTGCTAACCTCAGCCACAAAGTCACGTGAGCATAGTAAAACCCTCTTGTGTTTCAAGGAGCATAGGTGGAGGATGCATATATTAGACTTCTGCCCCTTATCTTGAAGATTTCCAACCTACTGGGAAGACACAGGAGCAAGATTTGTCCTTCAAAAAGTTCCTAAATGACCAAAATTAATACTTCACATAACTACGTGAGAGATGTATTCCAATTAAGTTTTCTGCAGGTAAAACAAATATTTTTAAAATCTTCTATAAAGCTTCAGTTATCAAACTCAAATGTATTCAAAATCCTGCATATAATTCCAGCAATGCCTCCAAATAATAAATCTTCCAACCAGTGATGTAATGAGAATCTCTAATTATCCTTTAAATCCAACAGCTCTATTTTATTACTCCATTATAAACCCAAAGGGAAAAAGATGCCACTGAAACTAAGCTACATTTTGAATTTTCCCATCTTCAATTAGCACAACAATAATTCAACTGACTCTTTCTAATTCATTAAAATTACCCTATTGTTTGTGCACACTACTGCAATACAGGTGTAAAACAACCCAACTATTTAACAGGTGATGCTGCCTCCCATTTCCCTACAAGCTGCCACTTAACAGCCTGAGTCTGTAGGGTATATGCTCAGGGGCATGCAGGAAAATCAGCAAGCAATCTCCACTGTAAGCAGAGAAAATAGGCTCCAGGAAACTTTACAGCAAACAAGAGCCAACTGGATAATTTTTGTTTTTTAAAATCAGTAAGAGTAGGATTCAATCCCTTACCCCTTTACAGCAATTAATAACCTGCACATGTAAGAGCAGAGGACTCCATATAATTAACAAAACATTACTTTGGCAAGAAGAGAAGGCCTGGAGTATGTAAGTACAGGGTTTTATTTCTTTCTGTGAAGTATGGATGACAGGTAGGAGAAAGCTATGCCAAGTGAACTGTTGGCAAGCAAGTAGTCTTTTGGTTAGCAGGCAGCTCTGTTTTGTGAAGTCTGTGTGTGTGTTCATACGAGCCAGCTTTTCTTTAAATATCAGACTTACATGCATTCAGTCATGAGTTTTGCACCAAATTTCCATTTGTACCTCAAAAGAGGTTGCTTAGTTTCAGCTTGCTCTCTTCACTACTGTGAAGTGTCAGAAATACTTTGTTGTATAATGCTTTTAAACATTACACGTGGATCTCTACCTAATTACTCTGCCACATAATACTACATACATGGACATGAATCTTCATTTTCCCTAATGTCATGTAACAGAAACCAAGAAATAGTTAGCTGTACATACAAAGAGAAACAAGAATTGTTTTCACTCTGAAAAAAATAACTAAACAAGTATGAGTAATGCAGGGCAAGAAACAAGGTTCTCTAGCAGAAGCACTGTGTGGGATAAAATGGCATCCAAAAGCACGACCTCTGAAGACAGCATGTTTCAAGTAGTGCACGTTAATATTTAATCCCAGAAAAAATTAAGTAAATTACAGAAAGAATGCCTCAAAAATCAAAATGCATACAGGGCTTTATTCACCAGAGATTCAAAGATGGAAGGGAGAGTTTATTTGTAGGGAAATGTCTGTAAGGGGATCGCATCCAGCTTTCTAACACAGTGTACTTCATCTCTTCTGTGTTTTTCTCTGACTCTCCTCTTCCTTGCTCTCAAAAAAAAAAAAAGTGTTATAAATTGACAAAGCCATTCACTTGGCTATTCCCCCTCATACCAACTCTAATAACGATAAAATATGACCACTAATACATATTAGTGGAGCCAAAACAAGAATAGAAGGTATCCTGTCTGCTACCTTTGGTTTACTTAAAGGTAGTACTAAGCAAAGGAGTCTGCAGAGAAAAAGTAGAAGATAAAGATTACACAGCTTTTTTGTTGTGGAGTATATAGTCTTATGAACTTAAGATCATAAGTAAAATTTCACTGCAGACCACCTGCCCTCTTGGCAATTGTAGTGCTACCTCATCCCCTGAAGCTATTTTCAGTTGACCCATGGGTTTGCCTGTTTGGGCAGTATTAACCATCAGAGTTCTGCCCCTTCCCTCTGGAACAGGTGAGACCAAAAGAAACCCCTGGACAAAAATATTCTGCTGGTCCTCAGGTCATAAATACTTTGGTCAACAATACTAATCTCAGTACAGTTCACTGAATCATTATTGCATGAACTACAAAAGCTGTACTGAGGACATGAAATTAAGTTTACCACCAGGCATCCCACAGTAACTGGTCAGCTTAATCCAAAGTTGTCTAAAAAATTCTTCACTTGAGCCAGTCTACTTGAAACTTTGGTTGTAAGAAACCTCAAGGGGTTACCTAGTCCGGCCTCTGACTCAAGAGAAAATTATCATAAAGAGTGGCTTTGCCTTGGTGAGTCCTGAAAAGCTCAGAGGGCAGATACTTGGTTCTCTGGATGACCTGCTGTTGCGCTGCACTACTCTCCTAGTAATAAGATTTTCCTAACATCCAACTTGAATCTCCAAAGGAACAATTTGTTGTCAATGTCCCTTGCTGTCATCTGGCACTACTAAGTACAGCAGTACTTCATAATCATCCTCTACTAGCTGTAAACAGCTATTGGACTGTCCCTTACCCTACTTTCCATCCAACTAAAGAAGCCTAGCTCCCTCAACCTAGACCCCTATTCATAAAAGTAGCTCCTCACTAGATCTAGACATGGCAACAGGACTTCATCTGACCTAGAAGAACTGCCTTTAACAAAAGCTGTGACCATTTGCTCAATTCACAATGGATGAACTAGAGAGACTTCTAGCTTTCTCTTCCCTTTGCTATTGGCAGCATATATAAGGGACTATCACTCAGATTTACTTCTTTTGATTTCTCTTTGTACTGCTGACAGAAGGGATAGGTTAAAAGCTCTGGATCCTGTACAGAAATGTCCACAGAATTTTAGACCTTTCTATTTCAGTACTCTCAGATATTTTGCATAGTGAATGCACCTCCATTTTACAAAGACATGCCAAGCCACCTAACAATAAAAAATGAAGTTACCTGTGTTTATCTACAGGAGTTCTTTATAAGTCCTTCAAAGAACCCAAAATTTCATGCAGATGCTTCTAATTATGGCCATCTCCTAAGATTTCCTTTTGAGACAAGGTAACTTCCAAAGTACTGGCAGCTCAAAAAAACCCACAAAAACAAAAACAACAAACAACCCACCAACCAAAAAACCTAACCTTTAAAGATATCCCGTTCATTCTGCTTCAGTTTATTATGCAGAAAGCAACATGAAACTAAGAAACCACTGACAAAATCTTGCAGGAGTAAGCAAAGTGGAACTACAGCAGTTTCAAATTATTCCTCCTGTATAGAAAATTCATCATCTCAATCCTAAAAGCCTTCTGCACAGTTCTGCACTGACTGACATTTTCCCCCATCCCAGTTTGTTTCCAGCAGCAAACTCCACCAGGGACTCGGCAGCAGCAGGGACCAACTCTAGCAGGTTTGGAACTGCTGGTACCACATAAGAAAAAACACTTTAATCATCTTTGAAATTTGTAAAGAAAAATGATGTAAGCCTTTTAGAAAGCAAGAACGGTGCTGTAATAATCCTCCTGTCAGCCCCAAGGCCATCAACATAATTCAGATGACCAAACTGCTCTGCTGCTTCGTGAGGCAGGAGTACCGAGCTCCACCCATCTCTGGCCTCCAGTTATTGCCATACATTAGTCAAAAGGCCTCTTTACAGCTCAGGAAGTGGATAGATTTTTCTTCTCCCTTCCTCTAATTCACAACAGCAAGGATGGGTTATTTAAAAAAAAAAAAAGACTGACTGAAGCCACCGACACTACCTCCTTCTGACAGAATGTGCCTTAATCTTACCATTATGCCTTCGTCCTTCCTGTCCACACTCACCACTGCTCCCATAGGAGGCATATCCAGTTCTAACTATTGCCAGGATTCAACAGCTTGCACCTCCAAAAAGAATCACAACCCTCTTCTGTAGCACCCAGCAATCTGAATGACACAGCCCACTTCATCTGCCATGGTACAAAATGGAATGGGCTTTTCAAGGAATTACAAAAAGAACCAGTGAAATCAGATACTTTCTAATAGCTGCAAGTAGCAGCAGAAATACACTCCACCACAAACAGGAAACAAAGAGCATAAAGCATTATGAAATTAAATGAACGAATTGAGTAACATAAGACATACCTCTAAACTGCCAACAGGCAATACACAATCCCAAGAGTGAAATACCTGATGTACGTTGCATCACCCAGAGCTGTCTAGATGACATATATATCCCATGTCTTTTTTCCCCCTACTCAGAATACAGAGTCCAAAACCCAGGCACAAGCAGACAGAAGTAGTACTTAATTCACCTGTTTTGCAAACATTAAATCTAAGGTACCTATAGTAAGGAACCTTTATTAGATTTCATTAACCTGAAAAGCCAAAGCTAACATTTATTCACTTAAAGATTACAATAAACAAACAGTTTGAGGAAGGCTAGCATTAATATCTTGCAATAGAAGGTAGCAAAATGTCCCAGAGTTATCAGCCTTGGGAATTTCAACGGATATATTGACAAGACTGAACATGCTGAAGTCCCCCAAATTCACGTTCTTCTGTTTTTTAATAAAACGCCAGTTTCCTCATAGTCCCCTTGGCACCTTCACAGGTCACATCTGGTCCCACCTGCAGAGCTGATCATATTTTTGACCTAATGCTTGACAGAGGAGTTGAACATTATGGATATCACAACACTATTGCAGTTATGGAAAGAGCAGCACCTCATTCAAGCAAATGAAAGTATGACCAGTTTCCCAGGAACCAGAGAAAGCCTCAGCAGAGCAAAGAGTGGGAAACTCCAAAATCTTTTAGCACTTGCAAACAACAGCAGAGCAAGAGCCCACACATTAGTAGTGATCAAAACTACAGTCAACTCCTGACAACCACTACTGCAGTAACACACCCCAAAATCACCCTGATCTTTTTGGTATCTCACCATACACACACATAGGACAGAAATTCCCGAATTGAGAATGGCAAGTAAATGCTGAAATAACTAATGCATCAAAGCCTATGATAGGGCCTTGCATGATCAGGGCCTATGATGTCCATACAGACATACTGGACAGCAAGTAAATACTCTACTTTGAGAAAATCTTGTGCTCACTTGGAAAGCCCCCTCAGGAAACAAAAACATGCCTCGCCTATACCCACCAACAGCCAGCTTACACTACTCAAGTTGAGCACATTTAGACATGGCGGCACCTTAAAACAGGGTGTCTTTTTTTCTCTCTGAGACCTGTGAATTCAATCCATACTCCTTCCAGTCTTAAATCACTAACAAAACGGAAGTCTTCTTTCTCCTTGAAAATGTAACAAGTCCTACCATTGCTGAAGAAACTCATCATGGATATACTGTCCTGAGCAACCACTGGCTAGTGCCAAGTCCCCTGTTCATGAAAAAGATAAGTAATAACGCCAACTGTTGGTGCACTTCAATAAGCCTAGTGCTATAGAACAGGGACATCAAACTTAAGAGAGGAGAGGGATCTTCCCATACTACAAATTATCTTCTGTCAGAGGAGGTATGGGCTGATATATAGTCAACCTCCCAGACCTCCTTTTTGATACCATCAGGCATGAAATATTTGTCTCACACGAGGGAGGGGGGTGACACCTCAAAAGGAACCACAAAAATATTATGAACAGTTTGGGTCCTTCCTGGATAAACTAAGGACAATGGAGAAACAGGCAGCAGTGGGAAGCTGCTCCCCCATCACTTGATCCTTCCCCTGTAAAGACCTACAAAGCTCAATTTCTTTATACACTGCATTCTAATATCAGTGTCAAACCATCAGGTGAATCAGCCAGAAACAGTCTCAAATTTTCCCAATGTGGAGACACAACAGACCTATTTACCCTTCATTACAAACAGCTGCAGCACCATCCAAACAAGGAGGAGTAGGGGAAGTCAAACCTAAACCTGGAATTCAGTGGTGAGTAGAGGAAAACAGTCAAGAGTTTGCAGCCACAGACAGACCCTGGTTTTGTTGCTTTAAGATACATGATCCCAACGGGTCATAGGTCAGAAGTATTTCTGGACTTTACACTGACATTATACTTTCATAGTGAAATGCTACTCAATAACAGCATTGCTGTCTCAGCTCTATCTAGACAAAGAGCGATCTAGTCCCTAGTGCACTGCAGGCAGCCCATGAAGCCTTCCAATCTCAGAAATCTGATTACTCCAGAATGTGTTATGTCCTTCCCCAGTAACACAGCTGCACACCATTATCCTCCCATCTTCTGGGCTGCATCCTCACAGTGCTCAAACACCTACTCACAATCTTACAGCTCTCTGTAGCCTCAGCCCTGGGCAGCAACAGGGCTACTTTGGGCTTCGCAGAGGAATGGTCCCTGACAGTCATGATTGCCATTAGTCACCTAATGTGAGCTAAAAACATTGGTGTGTAGCTGCAAGGCAAGATAAACTGTTGAGTTCTTCAATACTAAGATTTTTGAAGAGGTCTACTCCTCCTGTAGTTGATTGAGCCATACACTTTTATTCCAAAGTTAGTTGAGTGTTTTGATACTGTGTTTCTCCAAAGCAACAAGCGAATCAATTGTGTCAGAACCAGTTATCACAAATAATCCGACCACAGTGATCAAGACAGCAAAACGTACAGGGGAAGTATCAGCAGTAGAAAAGAAAGAAATTGTTTTTGTTTTCAAAGGTTTATTCACCAGAAATGAGTGACTTGAAACTGAAAAGCATTTTTGATTAACACTGCCTGACTTTCACTTCAATGACATTTTAATGAACATTTCCTAAGTAGCTCTGCTTGCAAATGAACGTGGGAGAATACTGAAGTAAGGTAATAGGAGGGGAAAAAAATAATCCATCAGTCATTTTATCTCTTGGACGCCTCTGAGGAAATAAATAATAATTCATCAGGGGAAAAGTGATCCAGCAAAGATTCAATTGCTAAAAGACCTCTGGAAAGGAATAATAAGTAGACTGAAAAATCTGAATTAAGTTAGAGGGACATGAAGAAAGATACAGTGTGATCTGGAAGCCAACTAAGTTACTTTGTAATTCTTCAAAGACAAAGGGAGCATGTTCACATCTGTCCAGCGTACTTCAGCCACAGAGAGCTAACAATAAACTGTCAGAAAAAAAAATTACAGAAGAGCAATAAATGTGATTGTAGGACTGGCTGCAGCCACGTGAGTGAGATTTCTACCCTGATGACTGATAGCATGAAAATACCTTCTTTGATAACAGGTTTAATATGGTTCATGGTTCTTTATATCTATTTTTGTTGTCAAGTTGGACCAAATTCTGAAACCTTCCAGTAGAGTTACAGCAAGACCTGTGAGTGCCTATTAAAAGGGGGGTCAGGGGAGTGAAGGCAATATAAACAAGCAAACTGTTCATTCACCTTGCATGGCATGAGTTTCAGTGTGAACATGCCAAACCTAAAAATAAATTAGGCTCTATAATTTTACTCAGCAGCTTAAGGAGTAAAATAATCATGCAGTGTTACTGAGATTCCAAGAACTACCCATAGGATGCAAAAAATCTAACACCATCAGGCAGCGATGGGAATACCAATTTAATACTCTTTTTTTCCTTCCTAACATAAATTGTTAACAGAACTTTTTCCAGTGTCTTGTAACCAAGCTTTTAACCCAAGGAAAAGCAAGGCTAAGAAGGTTCCCCACATGGCAGTCATGTGCCACTGGTGGCAGGATTCATGAACTACTTTTGCTATGGCAGGTATAGCACAGTTTAAGAATTCCTAGGTTAGAAGAAAAAGTAGTCTGTTTAGTACTTCACACTACAATTCTAGACATTCTGCAACCAGCAGAGAAACTGCAGAGCATCTGGAGTATAAGAGATGGAAATTTCACCCACCAAGTGTTAGCAGCAAGTAGACTTTATTTTTAATCTTCTTATGACAACTGTTATTCTGTAAAAGCCAAATTTAAGAAAATGATGCTCAAATGAAGATTTCATCATCACAAACCCAAACATACCAATGCCAAAGATTTGAGATTTTGGCAGGTTTTCTGTGGACTAAAACCAGGCCATTTCTTCAGAGAGGGGGCCGTAAATAATAAAGGAGATAAGTTTCAGAGGGAAAGTATGTTGAAGTGACACGTTATGTCATCCACCCACCTATCTGCACAATGCAGAAGTACCACTCCTGTGATGACAGCAGGGATACCACAACAAAACAGCCCATCTCTTCAGCTGCAGGAAAACATTACTGTTCAGGTACTGTCCTGCAGGTTACCTTGCACAGACAAACACACCCTTACACTAGTGCAAAACACCACTGTGGCCCACCGCTATTCCAAATTTCACTCACATGTAGATGAGCCATAGCATATGCCAGCCAGCAACTATGGCAAGTGCCAAAGACTGACGTGCCCCAACTGGGAGCTCCAGCCTGTGTCAGAAATTCTGTTGCTATGATATCCAATTGAGCAACACTAGCTGGCACCCCACCACCACTTTTCTCTCACCACAGGGAGAGAAAAACTGCAGGGGTCTACCCAGGGGTTCATGCACCCTCTAAAAATATGAGATTGATGCTACACAAAAGGGCCTTGTCCACAGTGAGAAAAATTACATGCCTTCCAGCAGCAGTATCAGCATACTAGATGAATGCAAATAGTATTAATACCAAATACAAGTTACAAATTGACATATTTGATATAATTGATGCTGGAGCACCTTTTTTTTCATTATTTATTTATTTTAAACATACTCAAAAACTGTATGAAAGATGTTTTCTTTGAGAGTAACTTTAGAGCATTTCCCAGAAGAGTTTAAATATGTATTTGCCCCTAAAGCCTACCACAGGTACCTTTTTCATTTGCGCGGTGTGGTATGTGCACGCACAAAGGGAAAATACAGGACAGATGGTTAAATCTATGCATATTTACCAAGGTACAAATACCATGTTAAAATCATAAGTACTAGGCTAAGTCACATGTTTAAAATTATTTACACTACCACTACTACCTACAAGTCCACACTGCTTTAAAAATCTACAAGTCTGAACAAGATACGTCAGTGTGACATGATCACTTAAGTATATTAATCCCACATGGATATCCTCTGCAGCTGAATTAAAGGCACACAAGTTGTTCCATGCTACTGTTCAAATACATATTCAGCCACGTTACTGCTGCCTGTTCTCCTTCCAGCAGAAATGCAAATATGCCCAAAAGAAACAGAAAGCAAAACATCTGGAAACAGAAGCCTATAGGCAATGTTCTCATAGCTCAGAAAATACGTGTGTACATTTTGTGTATATGTAGACAAATATATGTACGTACAAGGAATAAATATACCGTGTTTCCACGCAAAAACAGTAGTAAGAAAAACATTTCATTTCTGACAGTTTTCCCCCCCTGTCACACTCACCTTCACGGGTGGCAGTCCCATGTCGTGCCCCCCCCCATAGCACCCCAGTCTGCCCAGCGCTATTCCCTGCTGGCCGCAGCGAGCCCCCGGCCGCAGGGCTGGAGCGGGCAAGCATGGAGCGCGGAGGGAGGGCTCGGAGGAAGCCGCTGGGGCGGCCACGGCCCCACAGGGCCCTTTCCATTTCCCTTCCAGAAGTAACACAAAGTTATGACTCCCGCTCGCCGCTCTCCCCGCTCGCACCCCGTGCCAAATGCTGAGTTAACAAAACCATAAATCACCGCTGAACCAGACGCGACGGCCCGGCAGCAGCGCCCGCCGTCTCCCGCCCCGTCCCACGCCACGGCAGCTCCCCTCGGAAAACGAAGGGGAGGCGAGCGGCGGGGGCAGGGGGCACCCGAGCTGCTGGGGGCTCGGGGCACCTTCCTGCGCCCTCGGCGGCGGGCGGCGGCGGCAGGAGGGACCGAGGGACCAGGTGTGGTGGGACGGGCAGCGGCGGCAGCTCCCCGCGCAGGGAGGCGGCGCGGGCCGCCACCGCCGCCAGGCTCCCCCGGGACCGGCGGCATCGCCGCCGCGGCTGCTCCGCGGGGCGCCGGGCACGACAAGGACCCGCCGCCACTGCCGCGCACCCGCCACGTCCCCGCGCGGCCCGGCCCCGCGGCGAGAGGACACGGGCTGTCCCCGCGCCCTGGCCCCGCAGCAGCCCCGGGGCAGGGCTGGGCTGGCGGCGGCGCGGGCGGACCTGGTGGCGGCGCGGGCGGTTGCCTTACCTCGGAGCGGGGCGCGGAGCAGGGGACACCCGGTTCTCCCACCCGGGCGGAGGCGGCTCCGCGCAGCGGCGGCTTGTCACCTCTCCCGCCGCGACCGCGACGGCGGCGGCTCCTCGCGTAGGGGCGGTCCGGCCCCTCCCTGCCGGGGCCGAGCGCCGCTCGCACCGCCCCGGGGCCGGGCCGGTCCCGCCCGCCGCAGCCCGTACCGTTCCGCTGCCCGCCGGGGCCGGGGCACGAGCCGAAGCGGCAGCACAGGGGCAGCGCAGGAGCTGGGGCTCCGGGCCGGCGGGAGTGCGGGCCGGCCCCGCGGTGTTTTGCCTACCGAGCGTCTCCTCCGCAAAACAACGGGGGCAGCGCCGGGCGGTGCTTCAGAGCAGCCAAAATTCTGGTTTTGCGTCGTATTGCTTGGCTTCCTTTTGCCTGCTGGAGCCATGGCGTGTCACCGTTATCGTGGACGATTTTCTGGAGGAAACAAACGCGTGGTTTGGCTCCCAGGGTTCATTCTTCACGCATTTTGGCCCGAATTCGTGAGCAGTTTCTGTCCCCGTGAAGTGTCGTTCAAAGGCAAAAAGGGCTCTCTTCCCTCACCCCCAGCAGCCAGCGCAGGCCCCGGGTACCCCTCTGGCCCCCTTCTCCCAGTCCCTGGAACAAGTTTGACACCTTCCCTAAAAACCATGGAATATTCCTCAGCCAGAAAGAGGGGCAGCTCCTCTGATTCCTTGTTTTCCTCCAGCCGATCGAACTGTGCTTGTGCTCTTCTGCCAGATCAAGCTAAAGGTGGGGTTCAGAGGAGCACTGACAACTCCAGCCATGTGTCTCCAGCGACCTCTGGCCCCCCACGATCTCAGCAAACCCCTGCCCTGCGGGCCTGAAGGGCTGAAACCTCATCTGACAAAACCCACAATTCATTGCCAGGTCTGGACAGGCTCTCCAGAAAGCCAAGCAACATCCAGGGGTGAGGCTACAGCTACCCCATCCTCAGTGGATCTTAACTGCTGCAGCATCCCAATGTAAGGGCAGCGGAGCAGGAAAGAAATCAAAAAGCAGCTGCACTTCAATTTCAACTAAATTCCTTTAGTCTGTCCCTGAGGTCTTCCACAAGAATCAGTAACTCAACATTCAGATTTCTGCTACTGAAAAATGTGTTACATTTTGGGAAAGAAACTGACCTTTTCAACTTAGCCACATACTTTCGGCGTTAGGAGGCTGAAAAAGAGACAAAAAGAAAATCCTTTTTTTTTTAAAGTAATGAGCAGAGTGATGAATTAATATTTTAAGGCTAATTAGAAACCAGTTCTAACCAGTCTGTTCAAGGAGACCCCGTGGTTAAATATGTTTGAATATATCCAATGAGCAAAACTATGGTAATATTGCTCTACCTTGAAAGGGAAATAGAATAAATGGAATAAACACAAAGCCCAGCCAGAGCCTAGCTGAGGATGCCACCAGGTACAGTAAGCATCCTCTCCGTGTTGGTAGGAGGAGACAACGGCTTTGAAAGGGGTGGAAAATAAGAAAAAAAAAAATCTGCTCCTGCTGCTCCAACTTAACCCACTGCTGAAGGTGGTAGTCCCTAGGTGACCAGGAGCAGCAACAGCAACATCTATCCATTCCTTCCCTCCTTTTGTACGATTTTGATGTTGGTGAATGGCAGTTCTGTGAAGGAAGATAAGTGGAAGCAAGGTCAAGTGACATGGGAAGAATATTGAGATGCTGCTTGCCACTGTAGGGAGAAAATTCATGCGGCCAAAGCTCAACTGGAATTGAAGCTGCCAGAAATGTGAGGGAAAATAAAAAGAGTTTTTTCAAATACATTAATGGCAATAGGCAGTATAGAAATATCATTGGCCCATTATAGGATGAGGATGGACCTCGCAAACAGGAACAGAGACAAGGCAGAAGTGTTTAACGCTTTCCTTGCTTCTGTCTTCAACGCGGATGATGGACCAAGGGGGTTTCAGTGCCCTCAGCTGGAGGACCGTGGCTGTGAGAATGATCAACTCCCAGTGGACCCTGAAATTGTGCAGGATCTGCTGCTCCAGCTGGACCCCTACAAATCTATAGGGCCTGATGTGATTCATCCCAGCCAGTCGAGGGAGGGGATTGTCCTGCTCTGCTCTGCACTGAGGCAGCCTCACCTTGAATATTGTGTGCAGTTTTGGGCACTGCAATATAAGAAAGATATTAAGCTTTTAGAGAGTGTCCAAAGGAGGGCAATGAAGATGGTGAAGGGCCTTGAAGGGAAGCTGTATGAGGAGTGGCTGAGGTCACTTGGTCTGTTCAGCCTGGAGAAGAGGAGACTGAGGGGAGACCTCATTGCAGTTACAACTTCCTTGTGAGGGGAAGAGGAGGGGCAGGCACTGATCTCTTCTCTGTGGTAACCAGTGACAGGACCCAAGGGAGCAGCCTGAAGTTGTGTCAGGGAAGGTTTAGACTGGACATTAGAAAAAGGTTCTTCACCCAGAGGGTGGTTGAGCACTGGAACAGGCTCCCCAGGGCAGTGGTCACAGCACCAAGGCTGACAGAGTTCAAGAAGTGTTTGGACAGTACTCTCAGGCACACGGTGTGACTCTTGCGGATGGTCCCGTGCAGGACCAGGAGTTGGACTCGATGATCCATGAGGGTCCATTCCAACTTGGCATATTCTGTGATTCTTTGAAGTGAGACTGTAAAACTTTTTTTCCTGGCACATTGGTTTTTTAATCTTCATTAGATGAGAGAAAGCAGAACTAAAGAAGTTGTTAAATATGCAAAAAGCCTAGACAGGATGTTCCATCAATACAAGTTTTGTGCACAGCTGATGTCATAAAACACAGGATCTCCTGAGGCCTCCTATTAGACGTCTACTCACAATGAAGCAGGATTAAATATATTTCAGGCCAAATCCAACATGAGTTTTTGTCTTGCTTTTAAAAACCTCAAGTGAAGTGCCTATTCTGTTCAGGCAACTTGGTGTGCCCATTGACTGTTTTTTAGCAAGCCCCTCTTTCTGCAAATTAACCCAAGTAAATTTTGTCTTCCTCTTTTTACTGTAGAGGACAACTGATGTTATCCTATTTGCGGCATTCTTTTACATGTACATATAAAGCTTTCATGAGCTTTATATAGATATTCCCTTCAGACTTCTCTTTTTGATCCAAATTGTTGCATTTTCCCAAACTTTTATCATTCTTGTTGCTCTCCTCCAGTCATTTGTATGTAGTGTCCACAATAGGATTCTGTGGACCAGCCAAGCCTCAACAGTAATGAAGAAAGTAGAATAATTAATGGTGATTAATTTTTGCCAATAAATCCCTCAATGAGATTTGTTCTTTTTGCAATGGCAACTTCATGCTGACTCATTGAGTAGTGGGTCAGTGCCAACAGCACCCTTTCGTCACCAGCTATTCCCTATGTGAAATTCTTGCCTTCCTGAGTGCTAGCCAGCACTTGCCCTCATCTTGTTCATTTTGCATACCAAATTGAGAGTATTTTTTAGTAGCAATAGTTTATCAATGTACATTCTGAAGTGGCTTATTGATATTAGCACATGGATCATTAATTTTGCATTTTTCTTAAAAAATAATTTCTCAGTCAGGTTAATGAAGCTTAGTCAATGCTATGCTACTTTGAAAGGTGCATCCTAGAAGACTGATGAGAAAACAAGACAAAGTTAAATTCCATTAACTCCTTGATATTTGCATGGCTTTTTCTGTCTTATTTGTATTATTACTTTTTATAAGAGTATACCACAAGGACTGAAGCTTTCTTACCATTTAAACAAGATGTATGAATTGTATGAATAGAGCTGTTCATATTTTACAAAATTGTATTCAGAAATTTTGCTGAATTTTGCCGAAACTTGATAGCTAATCCGTCAAATCTTTTAACAGACCGTAAGATCCATTTTTCTAGCCTTCACTCCACTCTCTGCTTTCCTGCTGCACCACGTGTACTTTAGGGGCTTGCCCTGAGACCACCCACCAGCCACATCCCCAGCCTGGAGTCTAGGAACATCCTACCAGCTAGCCTGCAGAAGGTGCCAGCACACATCCTTTTTCCACCCACAGCCATTCCCCCACCAAGTGGTGCCCTCATGTGCCTCCACACATGAATTTCGAACATTGGGATTCCAGGAATTTGAGAAACCTAGTATACACAATCTCTATGCTCTGCAGCACCTTCCTCCGGAGCCTCAAATTGGTTTGGGAATTTCCTACAAGGGAAGATGTATGAAGTAGATTAATTTGAGCCCATACTGGCATAATCTGCAATTTTAATTGGATAATAATGGCCACCAAGAAAATTCAACATCTGTTTCAGATCCTGGCAAACTCCTAAGTTCAGAGACAAATTCTCTTTGCCCCGTAATTTTCAAGGCTACCAGTATAAAGAAACTTTACAAATTACCTTTTTTGGTATCTATATATTCATGTGCTGCAGCAATGGAAAGTTGGCATGGTTTTACTGATATTATGCCTGTCTTCACAAGTTAAGATGAACTTGCTATTTCGAAAGCCATCAAGCCAGTTCAAGCCTATCTTATTTTTATAAAGAACAGAAAAATTCAGCTGAGTATCAAGTTTTCTTATATGTGGGCACCTATATATATACATACAGAGGCCATTAGGATTCATAGCCAGGGCCATAACTCATTTTTCTTTAATTTTTTTTTTAATAGTAAGGAGAAAACATGAAACTTTGCCGATGAACTCATGCAAGTTAATTGAACAAATATTATATTATTTAATGCTGGATCATCAAGTTTCCATAAGCAATTCACCCAAAATTTGTGCAATGCCATCATCCAAGGAAAAAAGTGCAAGCTGCTGCTTCTGCATAAGTTTTGCAACATCTTTTTTTCATGTATGCAACATTTAATTTGTTCATATGACAATTGCAGCATCTGTCCCATCTGTTCAGGATGCTCTTGGGAAATAATACTTCAAATACATTCATGATACGTTTATTAGGAAGTTTCACGGAGTTTCATTATTTCAGCACTCAAGGCCATAGTGAATCAATAGATTACAGACACCATGTGCCATGTGCTATTAAATTTTCTCAGGGCACAGCCAGACAGATGACACAATGACATTCCCATCTTCAGCAGTCACAGCAGAAGCTATCTTACTCCAAAGCAGGTTTGCGTGCTACACTCAAAGAAAAGGAGGAACTGAGGTTGACCAAGGGCCTGGTAGGGGCTGGCTTCTTCTTTAATCTGTCGTGATGCCAAGGTGATGCCAAGAGAAAACCCATGCCCTGGGATCCAAAGGAAGATAGGATCCCTCTGGCATGAAGCAAATTATTTCCCATTTATAAATTTGTTGAACTCTTTGGCACTTCATTCACTGTGTGAAAAAGATTTACCAGACAAGCATCTGAGAAGGAAGGTTCTCCATATGACTTCAGAAAATTAGTGCTTTCGCACCAATGTTTCTGCTTATTTCCAGTGTGTCAGGGTAACCCTCTACCCACAAAATACAATTGGGCTCTTGTGCATCAGAGAGGAGCCTTTCGATACTGTGACAGCCAACCAACTGAAGCCCAGACATACAAGATTTTAATGTATTCATTTTCTTAATGAAGAGTTGTAAATGTAATGAACATTTGAGTGCTCATATCCTCCAGCAGGACTGCAGAGGAACATCTCCATACTACCTACATATGACTCTTCTCTGACCCTATGGTCAAGTGACACTGTGTGTTATATGCACATGCTTAAACGTTCTTCTATGCCCCATCAAGCCACCTCAGACTTTGATAAACCACACATACCGCATTTCTCAATCCCCATGTTTTAAAACTTCTGACCCTGGGTCTCCCACTCTATAGGTATAGCTTATGTTGCCAGATCCCATATGTAACACATTGTATTTGGCCCTTTTAATTTGAATTTTTTTTTTGATAGTGGCTGTCAATGAGAGGATTCAGACCCACTGACAAAAGCAGTACACACACTCTCCAGTATTTACTATCATCTGCAAACTTTGCTATAATATTATATGTTATCTAGATTATTGATAAGAGTATTAGGAAAAAAGTTTCTGGGGAAAAAACTCATTACAATAACTTTCTTTATTTATGTCTTTTCATTAACAATAACATCTGGAGATCAAACAGCAAGTCAGTTCTTAATCATTGTAATGTTAATTTTATATAATGGAAGTTCTTTTAAATCAGAGGGTTACTGTGGTATTGACTGGAAAGCTTTGAAGGAATCAATGGCTGTTATGTGAACACAGTAATCTCTAGCACTCAGAATTACACAGTTTTCAAAGCAAGACACACAGTTCGTTTACAAACACACAGTGTGTTTACAGACACACACACACCCAGAAAAGAGCTATAGTAACTACTTTCTAGGATGCTGTGTTGACTTAATTATATTTTAACCTCTAATTTTTGCTAATAAGATACCAAATTAGCAATCTTTTTGCTATGGTTAAGAATTACATCATTATTTATTCAATAAGTCCTTTCAAGCTTTTCAAAACTGATGCAACTTTGACAATACTCTTCTGGAATTACCCACGACCTAGGCAAAGGTCTTATTAGCAGCTGAAGACAGATACTTTCTAGCTCTGTGAGGACTGAAGTTTAATTTGCGCAGATCCTGGCCTGCTTGCTTTCTTGCAGGCAGTATTTTTTTTTTTTTTTGCTTCTTTCTCACATGGATATATAATCCCTTTGTTCCAAATACCAGAAAACTCTTGTACTGTTTACCTACTGTACTTCACATATACTTATGTAGGATTCTTCCTTGCTTTTCCTCCTAATGCTTATTAAAAGCACCCTTTACTGAATTTAATTCAATTGCCTGCCTGTACTCCAGCAAGTAACTTTTTTTCTTGTTACTTTTAATCTCTGTCATTAATTACTTTGTTTCCCCACCTGAGTCTTTACAAATTGATTTTCCATCTTCTCATTTCCTCATTTCATTTTTTAACCAGGGTGGCTTTCTGCCCAGTAAAAACTTTACATGCTAATGAAATCATGTCTATCTACATATCCAACTGGCTATTTTTGAACGACTGGCAGTTTCTCGTAACACTTTCTACTTCAAAGCCATGTTCTCCGTCCTTTATGCTGACAATTAGCCTAAGCATTGGGTAATTAGCTCTTTTAGAGTTTCATAGATGAATATTGGTGCTACCATTACATGTTTAGGCAAGTGGAGTGTAATCAGATTCTAATCAGAAATACATAAACAACAGGGTAATTTTTAGAGTGACAATTAACTATTCTTTGTCAAGAGTAGGTCTTATAATGAGTCATTTCCTTTGAGAGCAGGCATGCTGCATTAAGAAGCTTTAAAAAGAAAATAATCCTTCTCCTTGAAGTTCATCACTTTTTTTCCCCATACCAACTATCCAGCAAACACTCCCTAGTTTGAATTCACCAATGGTATCTATTTTTCATCTTGATGTTTTATATGTAGATCATAAGCTTTAGCATAATACATATTGTCATTAGGTAAGAGCCAAATGTTTTGACAACTCATATGTAGGAGAACGCAAATGGCTTGCTGAATAGAGATGGATTTAAGAACACACATTTGCTTACTGGGGTTTTTGTTTAGTTGGTTTATTGTTTTGTTTGGTTTTTTTTTCTGGAATAGAGATTTATTCTGCAATTTAGTATACAGTTTCTGTGTTTCTACTATTAAATGTCTAGGAATGATAGATGTTTAAGAACTTTGATTTTAGAATTATCCAGGAAAAACATACAAATATTCTTGTAGTTTATAATTTGAAATCCAGAACAAAGCATTGGAATATCCAGTCCCTTATAAACTATAGCAAGTTTTTAAATGTGCAAATGACTCTTATAGGGATATGCTCAATGAATACTTAACAGATCCCTATAGCTACTGGCACAACTTCTATGAAGTTATGTCAGAATTTTATACCTATGCAGCACTGCTGCAAATGAATAAAGTTTAAATGATTAATTTCCTTCTACATGCAATGCATTGACAAGCATAGATGGCCTCATAGCTACCTGAGCCTCAGTTATGGTGTGAAAAAATAGGTGAGAGTTTCTGGAAGCAGAAAGGTACAAAACCAACATAATGATAGAATCATTTAGACTGAAAAAGACCTTTAAGATCCTCGAGTCTAACTGTTATACCCAACACTGTCAAGTCCACCACTAAACCATGTACCTAAGCGCCACATCTACATGCCTTTTAAATACTTCCAGGGACAGTGACTCAATCACTTCCCTGGGCAGCCTGTTCCAGTGCTTGAAAACCCTTTCCACAAAAAAATTTTTCCTAATATTCTACCTATACCTCCTCTAGCATGCCTTTTGGCCATTTCCTCTTGTCCTGTCACTTGTTACCTGGGAGAACAGACCAACCCCTACATCACTACAGCCTATTTTCTGGTAGTTGTAGAGAGCAATAAGGTCTCCCCTCAGCCTAAACCCTCAGCCTTTCCCTCAGACTAAACACCCCCAGCTCCTTCAGCCACTCCTCATAACACTTGTGCTCCAGACTCTTCACCAGCTTCTCTGGACATGCTCTAACACCTCAATGTCTTTCTTGTACTGAGGTCCCCAAAACTCCATTCACCACCACTCCCTAGGCCTGGCCATCCATCCAGATTTTAACCCAGTGAACAATGCACCCATCAAAGCCATGAGCAGCTGGTTTCTCCAGGAAAATGCTATGGGAAGTGGTGTCAAAGTGTTTAATAAAGTCCAGGCAAACAACATCCACAGCCGTTCCCTCATTCACTCAGCAAGTCACCTTATCATAGAAGGAGATCAGGTTGGTCAAGCAGGACCTGCCTTTCATAAACCCATGCTGGCTGGGCCTGATCCCTTGGCTGCCCCGCATGTGCTGCATGATGGCACTCAGGATGATCTGCTCCATCTTCTTCCCCAGCATCTGACTGACAGGCCTGTAGTATCCCGATTCCTCCTTCCTATCCTTCTTGCAGATGGGTGTCATGTTTGCTAGCCTGCAGTCAACTGGGATCTCTACAGTTAGCCAGGACTGATGATTAATGATGGGAAGTGGCTTGGTGAACACTTCCACCAGCTCCCTCAGTACCCTGGGATGCCTCCCATCGTGTCCCATAGACTTGTGTGTGTGTCTAAGTGGTGTAACAAGTCACTGACCATTTTCCCTTGGATTATGGGGGCTTCATTCTGCTGCCCAACACTGAGTCTTCCAGCTCAGGGGGCTGGATGCCCCTAGAACAACTGGTCTTAATATTAAACACTGAGGCAAAGAAGGCATTAAGTACCTCAGCCTTTCCCTTCACGTCCAATAAAGGATGGAGATTCTCCTTAGCCTTCCTTTTGTTTCTAATGTATTTATAGAAACATTTTTTATTATCTTTTATGACAGTAACCAGATTAAGTTCTAGTTGGGCTTTAAGTCTTCTAATTTTCTGCCCTGCCTAACCTCATGACCTGACTTAATGAAGTAAGTCATGTAAATTCTGACATGAAAAATGAGTGTTGAAAACAAGAGGCAGCTAACTAATTTAAATTTTTTAATGCATTTAAGTAAAATAAAATAAAATAAAATAAAGTAAAATAAAATAAAGCAGAATTTTCCCAACTGCAACAAAGCAGGTTCACAACCAGGTGCTACTGAGTGGCCCAGTACCAACTGCCATCTGAGTTGAGTATTGCAAGTCTATCTCTGCAATGAGAGAGGAAAGGCTCATAGAGGCCAGTCAGGAGCTGCAGATGAGACAATCATGTTGAGTGACCCTGGCAGAACATGGAACTGGAACTAAGCAACCAATTAGAGCAATACCAGAAGAGTTTTTATTTCCAAATCAATAGCAATACAAAGTAAAGCAGCAGAGGGGAAAATGATACATGCTTTCACATCTACATAATTCACCACTAATGTACAATTCATATAAATGCTTTTTTGTGGATGAATCCAACACTGCACCGTGAAAAAGTAGTGCATCTGTATGTTAACTTATGGAGTATCTGGCAACTGAACAGGGAAATTTTGTACTTGATTTTACATCTTGTACTGATGTTACATATGGAATAAAGCTCTGATTTGGCAACACAGAACTATTTCTGTTTCCGATCTTTCTGATAAATTTGGAATTATACAGAATTATTAACTTGGTGGAAATCTGAGCTTTGGGTTTCAATTTCTCATTGCCAAAAACAAGAGCTGGGAGACTGATACTGTTTTTTTTACCCCCAAGGAAAACTACCACAGTCTTTTTAAATATTCAATAACATCTTTTTACTTCATAATCAATACTTCACAGCACTTTGCCTCCTCAAAGTGCAAAGCAAGTGCTATGAAGTCAATATAATGTTAGACTAATAGGCTAAGGATTAAATTCATTTAAGAGAATGCTATCAAGTCAGAAATTACATTAAAGTAAGCCTTCTTGTTTGTGTTATTGATTAGAACTATCTGTGTTCTCTTCTAAGACTTCTTTGCCCACCTACATGGGTCCTGTCTACTTTAACAAGACTAACACCAATCCTAAACCACCTGATATCTTTTACACTTTCCCTGCCTGAGCCATTGTAGAGTTTGTACACACTTCATACCAATACTGCAATATAAACAAAGTCCCTGTACCTTCAAAGAGGCAAAGGCTCATGCACTGAACTTAATTCTTTGTATTGGATATATATGAAAAGATTGTCTGTCACAATATCTTTTTTTGTTGTTGTTTTTCTGTTCTCAATTTCATGCATGTGGTCTGCTATATTTTTCATTCCAGCACTCAAGATCAGAATTTTATGTCCCTTTTTGCTTACAGCAATCTGTACAAGATCATCAGTACCATTTCATCCCTGTATTTAAATACCCATCTAAAAGATTTTCTCTGATAATATTTTTAATAATATTGAAAGCAGGACCATAGAGCTGTGTGTTCCAACTCTTGCAGATAACGCTGAAGACCCTTACACGTGGTTTGCAACTGTGTAATAGCACTATAACACTTCCAGCAGATCCTTCAACATTTGGCACACACACACACACACACCCCCCGAGTCTGATTCATATTCTCAATCCTTATAATGATGGTTTTTGGATTAACAGAGAAGTGGATATCTACAATCATTTCTGGCTCCCAAAGAGACATGTAAATTAAGCCTGTTGTACAAGTTCTTATTTCTCATCAGATATATCCAGAAAAAAACAACAGAGAAAGGAAGATATATAGACACAACATTTTATTATGCTTGGACTCCTTACATGAGGAACTGTGATACCACAGTCTTCTTCAAATTGTCTTCTGAAGTATGTGAAACAGCAATGAACAGTGACTGATATTACGCTTGCATTATTTACAACTCTTTAAAAGGAAGATTTAAATTATTCCTTTAGTTACTATGGTAATCCAGGAGACCTGTGCAGCCTCCAGCTTTCTCAGTAAGGAATGAACTGTTGCTTCAAAGCACTTTCAATATTGCTACAGAAGATTATTTATGATGCTCTTTTTTTAAATCTTTCCCTTTTATATTCCTTTGGTTGATAACATATTAGATGGTTGTCTTCTGGAATGGTGACTTCAACATGATAATTCTGGCATCAGATCTGTAGATAGCAAGGGTTAAAGACTTTTGTCCTCATGTGTAAGGATGTAAATTTAGAATTGCCCCATATCAGATCATAAAGGTACTCCTGATTAAAAACATATGAGGCAAAAATTTTTAATTTATTTTATTATAATATTGCATAGAGTTTTTTCCTTTTTGTTTGTTTGGTTGGTTTTTTTTTTGGTTGATTGGTTTGGTTTGGTTTTTTGTTGTTGTTGTTTTGTTGTTGGGGGTTTTTTTTGTTTGTTTGATTGGTTTTTTAATGTCTTCATTGGAGGATTTATATTGGAGATAAGATTTAAGTTGCCCTTACAGATATGCTTTTTATGTTGAAACTTATGAGAAATTTTTATAACTACAACCTCTGAACTTCACTGGATAGTAATAAACATTAGTAAACTGCTTTAAAATATTACTCTATTTACTCAATTTTCATGCAACCTGTAGGCAAATAATTTTTTTTTAAAGAATGGCATAGCTTTGAAAGGTGAGGGATTGGGAGAGCCTTGAGATCTTAACTCACAGAGAAGGTGTGATGCTGAGTAGTACAGTAACTGCAGGTTTGTGTATGTTCTCTCACCTTTCTGCCTAAACCTCAACTGAAAGCAAAAGTGGGCTCAAGAAGGCATTTCTGTCTCTATGCTCCTCCACCTGCTTACTGCCCAGATACCCAAGTTATTTGTTAGGTCTGGTGAAAGCGGGTTGGGGTTTTGTGATGTGCCCATCAGGCTTCAAGAAAATCAGCCTGACATCACCTATTTCAGGGAATGGTCACCCTGATGATAACGGCTTTCAGTTATTACTGACTTAGATTTGATTTGAATCACAGGTAAAAGAATTAGCTTTAAAATTGTTTTTTACTTGATTTTTTCTCATTTGACTGTCGTGAATATAATCTGTATTTCTTTCATACTAGGCACAACTCTCAGGGTTGATTAGAAATTATGATTTCAATTAAAACATACTCATTTAAATTTTCTGCTGTTGCATTTTCCCTAAGTTTGTAAACGTAGAGGCTGTTAAGCATTTGAGAAGCTTGTGTAGGCTTTGCATTCAAATCACTTTCTTTGTCCAACCTCCTCTATACACTACATGGAATAATTCACAAAATACAAGTTTGTGTAAACAGTCACATTTCAGTGGTAGTCACCATCTCAGGACTCCTGATAGCTTAACTTGTTTCCTTGGTGTTTAAATCCATTACCTATGCAGCATCATAATGTAAGTAAAATTCATGTTGATACAACTCACTCTTCTTTCCAGAGGAAGCCATTGAAATAAAACATTTGGATTTTTCCATCTCATTATAGCCCATTTTTCAATTTCAAGCTTCTCTTATGTGCTCTTTCATGAGAAGGCATGTGGAACACTGGTTTTTGAGTTGTACCTAAATTGCACACATCTTATTAATCTGAAGGAAATGTTGAACAAGTAAGCAAATATAATTAGAAATTAATTAGGCTGTTTCTGCATTGAGATTTTGGCTTGAACCCTTAAAGCAATTTTAAATCATATTCCTCAGTTGGTCACATGTTGCATTAAAGGAATGGGGCTTGTATATACAAACTAGATTTCCTTCAGAGAAACTAAATCTCAAGCCTCACACCAGGTGCTCCCCAAATGTGCTCCATTTCCATGTGGAGGTCCAAACCACAACACCCAAGCCAAACATCAGACAGTTTCTAACCACATGTGTGCCAGAGACATTTGGTCCAGAGCACCCCATTAGACTCATGCTGAGTCAAACCTTCAGACCACATTTATTGAAGATGTAGAAGGCTCAGCATCTAACAGTAGATCTATTGATCCACTCCTAATGCATCATATTGCTGACTGACATACGCATGGCATAGCCAGAAGGAGGGATATATCTGTATGCCTTTTCCAAGCCATTGTGCAAGCCCGTGTGCTGAGGCAGTGGCTGTGGTTGACTGAATCACAGCTACTAAACCTTGCTACGAGACACGCTGATCACTGCACTAGCACTGCTACAGGGCTACTATGTGGCTCAGCGTGCAGGCCAGTTCATGCCTGCCCACCAATAACTCTGTGTCCATCCTCAGGGCATTGTTCCATGTGTGCTGGAATGTGGCTCTGCACAGAGCTTCCTTAAGAGCAGGAAGATCACCCAAAGTCGCCACTCCCAGGCTTGGGGCCTGTTCCTTTGCCCCTCGGAGGAATGTTCTAATGATGGCATGCAAAATTATACAACGCTATCAGATTTCAGCCAAATCAGACCATAGGTCACGTACAACACAGAGATGTCTGGAAAACAGATGCTCCTCATGGCTTTGGTTATCTAAATGTATGTTGTTGATTGCCTTTTTCGCGTTAATGAATAGAAATCACGGGAAGCCTTCAGAGAAGAGATTAAAATAAACATGACTGTAGTGGGTCCAAGAGGTCCAAAGACATTTTGCAAACACACTTAAAAATGCAACAGCTCCGAAACTACAGTGAATACTTGACACAAAGAGTTGTCTTCATCAATATGCATAATATTCCCCTTATTGTTGTTGATGAGATGTTCAGAATAAAATTCTGAGGCTTATTTTTAAGCCTATTTGCGGATTACTTCCAGCAAGTCGGTTTTAGAAAACAATCCTTACACAAAGCACACAGTGTGGCTCTTTATAGCAATATATTTCCTATTCCTCGTTTTTTATAGTTACCTTATAGTCCACCCATCTTACCACATAAAAGGAAAAACACTTTTATTACTGAGAACTGACTTTCACATGAAATAGCATAGCTCAATACTTTGCTACTAGGTAGGAAAATTAATCCCCCCTTGTTAAAAAACCCCCGAATGTTTTCATTTCACTCTTCTCTTTATCAACCAAAGAAAAGATTAGCAAACTTCAAACATATGTTCAGTATTTCAGGTAAAAATCCATCAGTGTATTTGGAAAAATCAAACTTAGAACAGACCACAGGACAGTTTCTCTCTTGTCACACAAATTCAAAGGACATTTACTAGAACACCCACTTGCTCAGCCAGAATGCAACAAGAAGCGACTGTTAAAGCATACACTTAAGTGCTAAGTACTAATGCCCAACACTAAATGCTCAGCCATATCTGCAGCCACGATGCAAAAGAGCTTTACTTTTTCCTTTTCCCTTTTCTGTCTTCCAGTTAGTTCAGCTTCTTGCCTGTACTCATCTTTCCCTTTCTTATCAGATATAGAGATAATGTAAGACTAATATCTAGAACGGCTTGTTCAAAAAATAGCATTATTCCTGCAGGGTACAGAGGACTGGATGGCCAAGCAGTAAAATTTGCTACTGTGAGATCTATTCCTACAAAGTGAAGGAGAAAAAAGGAAAGAAATTATTAATATCCTTTAAAAGATAAATCCTGAACACAACCTTGAAATGCTTTCTAGCATTTCACAGAATTCCATTTTCATAAAATTGATCTTACTGCTTCAAACATCAAGCAAATAAAAGGAAGAAAAAGCTTAAGTAACTCCTGAGTGTCCCATCTTAAGACAAGTAATCTTCAGTATTCTAGAGATAGTCACTGAAGCTATTTGTCACTAGCCAGAGATTCAAAGTTATCGTTTGGCTCAAGACATTTTAAGGAGATATACAGAACCAAAAATGTCACAGAGGCATTTTAAGGAGATGTACAGAAGCAGAGGGTAGTTTAGTGCAAGTCAATAGTGAAAAAATAGTTAACTGTAGGTAAAAGAAAAAGGGCCTCTCACCCTCAACAGTTCTTCAAACACACTTGCTGCACAAATGTAAACACTCTCTTACTGTTTTTGAGAATGAGTCTTAAATCAGCCAAGATAGTCCCATTGGAGTCAAGCAAAAATTAACACCATCTAGTCCTAATGTGACCTCAGCTGCAGTCCTGTGGGCAGCTCTGCCCGCCCATGCTTAAGAGAGAGGGGCTGAAATTCCAATGGTTGCAAATGATATTCAGATAATCCAGGGAATGGAGAGCTTGTTTTACAAGAGGAAACTAAAAGGCTTTGGATTGCTTAGTCTAGCAAAAGGGTGACTGTGGGGGACTATGATTCATATCATGTGCTTGGTCTTGTTCCAAACTGCATGGATTCTGACCAGCAGGCCAGAACACATATGCTCATTGGTTAACGGGCAAGCTGAACAGATCAAAGTCACACTGGAGCCTCTCCAACAGTGACCTGCTGATGTGCTTACCTACCTAGAAAAGCTTTTAGTTCCTTAAAACTAATGAAAACCTGAACTTTCAATCCCTTTGACAAATTCAGCTGAACCCGAGCCATGGCTTCCAAAGATACTGAGTCTAGAGCAAACTGCAATGGACTGACTGACAGGCAGAGACAAAATCAATAGTTTCTTAGGAAAGCTGCTATGGACACCTCATTAAAAATGCATGGTGATAGTAAACATATCTTAAACAAGGAAATAATAGTGAGACAGAGTGGTGAGGGAAAAACAAGAAATATTTGCACGCATTGAATAAGCCAAGAGAGAAAACAACTTGTTTGCGACTTTGATCAGCAGGAGCAGTGTATTACCTTTTGTGCTTCTCCATTAAACAAATGTAGACTACAAGTAGGAACAACTACATAAAAGATACAAGAAACAGCATACCACATTATTATTTCAGATTACAGCAATCATAGTTTAAGGAATTGCACTGAGGGAAAAAAAATCAGCAATGTAGTTAGTGAATCTGCAGCACAGTCTGCCTACAATAAGTGCTACATTTTAGCATTTAAACTCATATTTTATGAGATCTGGTTCAGCCAAGTACCCAAAACCAGAAAGAGATGGGTATCTCTGAACACCTCTACCTCTTAACTTAAAGAACCTCAGTCCTTACTTTAGGAATGATGATTCAACAGGCATCTAAAATTGAACAAGTCAACTACAAGTCAACTAACCAAGATGCATGAATTAAACATGATACTTAGAGTGGAAGTATCTTCTCAAATCCTATATTGTTTTAAACCAATACCTTACTGACTGTAAGAAAGCACTTACATGCATTAGTTTTTGCACATGCACTGTGAGCAACACGGTTTCCTGTTCCCCAGCATTGTAAAGCGTAGATCCCTCCCACATACATTTAGCATTTCAACCTCCCACTGAAACTTTTCTATCTAGTTAAGGAGGCTGATGGAATGATCAAATAGCTTTAACTTTCATCTGCTGTCATTCATGAGTTTATATAAGAAAATGTTGGCGTTTTCTCTCTTACACGTCATGAAGGAATTAAATTATTTTTTCAGTCAGATTTATTTACAGGAAGCAAGATAAAAATTTAGGACTCCTTAGAGTGCCAGACTGAGAGGACTTGTTCATTCATGGCTAGGCTTCGTGAACGAAGATTTGGGAAGGGCTCTACCCGTTTTTCATGCAAGCGCGTTGGTGGCTAAAAAGGCCAATACGAGAAAGGCAGGTCCGGTTGCAAAAGACACAGCAGAAAGACTCCTTAGATGGTATATTCTGCAAGGTTCGATTCTTTCTGCATTGTCTTTTCTCCTCAAGAGTGATCCTGCGTGCTTTCTCAAAAGCATCAGCAGCGTTATAAATGGTGTGTCTCCAGGCCTCCCGATTAGAGGCCAGAGTGGACCAGTTGTGGTGATCAATATGCCCGAGGCTGAGTTGTTGCTTCAGGGAGTCCTTGTATCTTTTCTTTGGAGCTCCTCTCTTGCGGCAGCCAGTGGCAAGTTCACCATAGAGCAGGATCTTAGGGAGGCGGTGGTCCTTCATCCTAGAGACGTGCCCTGCCCATCGCAGTTGCGTTCTCAGCAACATGGCCTCAATACTCGTAATTGCTGCCTGTTCGAGAACAGATGTATTGGTCACATAGTCTGACCAATGGATGTTAAGGATTGTACGGAGGCAGCGTTGATGGAAGCGTTCTAGGAGACGCAGGTGGTGGCGGTAGAGAGGACTTGTAGTCAAGAATTAAAATCTATTTGAAACACTGAAACATTGTTGTCTTGTACTCATGGATTATAATCAGCAAGAGCCATTGGTGACATGTTCTGCTGGTGTCCAGGGTTTACTTAGCACTAGGTATTGATTGCAACAGGTTGTCATTTACATACAGGAAGATTTTCTTAGGAGGGCAAAGGCAACAAGAAATGGCAAAAGAAGACTTTGTGAGAGTTAGAGAGGGTCCTGTACCACCTGCAACAGGAGGACTGCAAAGAGAGGTGGCTTCTATGTCATTTCTGTGGAGCATGGCTTCTGAGACATATACACACAGCAGAGAACTGGGAAAAAAAACAGAGCACAGCAGATTCCATGTCACTCTTGGTCAACTACAAGGAAGATTGCTGCATCACATCAGTCAGCAGAGTGATGTATGCAACACTCCTGGCGGCTAGGAGACACCGTCTTCCAAATTGCTGAAGATGGCAGTTTCTCTGCCTTCCCTTTGCAAGGGGCAGTGCACACAAAACAGACTGAAATCCAGATGCGGAGAGCTCTCTAGTGGCCCTTGTCTTCTGAATGTCTACCAGAAAACACGAGCGTACCATGTTCACCTGACAAACATGTCCCTGTGAAGACACCACATGGAGATAATAATGGCCAGTCTTCACGAACGAAGATTTGGGGAAAGGTCTTTTACCTTTCCAGCCTGCGCAATGGATTTTTTAGGTGAGACACAGCATGCGCTGAACTGAGCCCACCCTTTAATCCTAAGGTTCATCTGCTAGGGCCAAGCAAGCTTGGACAATGGCAGTGAGGTCCTCAGGACGTAGGTTTGTTTAGAGTGACCTTCTCATAGATGGATGGCCTCACAGGGCTAACGGGCTCCATCTGCCCCGGGGGAACTGGGATTCGAACCAGGGTCGCAGCGGTGAGAGTCCCGCATGCTAACCACTAGGCCACCAGGGGTCCCCACATGGAGATACAGAATTGCAGTTTGACAGAGTTTTTACAGAGGTGAGGACTTCTTTTCAATGAAGTCCTAACTCCTTAAAAAAAAAAAAGACTAAGAAAAAAAGAAAAAAGCCCCAAGAGCCTATTCTATGCTATTTTGCAGTCTAGTTATCCACAGGAAGCTTGTTTAATCTAGCAACTGCCTCACATTGACTCCAGGCCAATATCTGGATTTGACCAAGAAGACCAGGGCATTGCTATAAAGCCTCAATGAACTGGACTACCATTCAAGATCAGATCTAACTAGCATCATAATTATGGAAAAGTTTTTCAGGTGAACATGATGTATTTCAAGGAATAGAATGTATTTAATACTTACAGTATTCTAGCACTTGCGTGAGATATTAGAGTGTGAGCAGCAAAGCACAGTCTGGGCAGATGGACTGGATGATCCAATATAATGAAACACTTTCATTTCTAACATCTGTAACAATGTCTCTATTTCAGGAATTTGTGACAATGATCTTTACTTGCTGTATTTTGGATTAGTCGTCCAAGTAATATGCTTTCCAAGTATTAGCAGACGGAATAATAATAGCTCATCGTTGTAGATGGCAGCAGGCGTAAACAGTAGCAGACATTAATTATCACCCTTTTGGTTTATAGCAGCAGAGACCACTATTAAAAGAAAATAAAAACAGGTAAAAGATAACTCTTCACTATCAAGCTTCATTTCCTAACAATAGGTGTCCTAAGAAAAAAAGAGAAAAAAGTAGAAAGTGACCACATACTAAGAGTAAGTGCTTGCCTATCTGTTAGTAGTGTCAGAGTAAAGTTGGACAAAAGGACAGATGGCATAAAGCCTAAAATACTGCTTACACTTCTGTTAAAACACCATTTTTTTGATATAGCAATGTTATCTTTTGCTTGGTGTGACAGTAGAATAACGTCAACTCTTCTTTGCCTCAATTGCAGTTTCTTATTTTCATTATTGCAATAATAAACCTACTTTTTATACTACAAATATTTTGAAAGTTATTGCAGGGAAGACTTTCAGAAATTTAGTAATTTTTGGTATCAAATCAATTCATAGCAGTTGAAGCAGTGTTATAATCATCATAAGCATAAGGTTCTCTATCTGTGTCATACTTACCAGCTTTATTACTGTTTCTGTGATTGTAAAATTTTTGTCAAGGTTTTAGAAAAGGTAATAAAAAGATCATGTCAGCCCTGAAGTCTCCCTTAGAAAGATAGGGATGGATTAGAGAATTTTCTCTCAAAAGGAGATGTGATTAAACCTGAGGTTATAAGAATATACTAAAAACATTTTTAAATTATTGGGATAGACCTGAACTTAAAACATGCAATACTGCTTTACTCTGGAGATCTTTCAATGCCGAATCTGCATCTTGAGATAATCCTGCACTAATTCTGGTTTAGCACTTTCATGTATTTTAGATTTTCTATTTGTAATCCTGAAGTTGACCAGAGATGTTGGATATAAAGGCTGCATAGAAGCCATTTGAGAAAGAGTATGCATTAAAAACAAAATGTTTTATCCCAAAGAAGATTTGACACTGATCCAATTGACCTATCACAGCATAAACAAATTGCTGCTATACCAGATGAGCTTTTGCAAAACTGACCTGTGTGATTTATTGGATTGTGTGTTTGTGGTCTCATCCTCTAGGTCTTCAAGGCTAATGATTCTTCATTGGCCTGTTGTTGGAAGTTTCCAATAGCCTTGGCTATGTATCTGATGTTTGATATATACCAAACCAATTCAATTTGATTTTTAATGCAGCACCCCAGCTCTGCTTTTCAACGATATCTTATCCCAACATTTGGATAAAAGTTCTTGAAATCTTTCTTCTGATGAGATTCCAGGAAGGAGAATTCTGAGGCACGCGTGGAGAGGCACACACAGCAGACCTCCCTGAGGCAGGGGCTTCCTCTGAGGTGTACAGCCTCGGTATCCTCAGACTGTTTGTTGATTACAGATACTTCTGCATAAAGCTTTTTCTAACAGAATCATATACTGCCATTCTTAAAAAAGGCTGTAAGTCAAAAAGTGCTTAACAGTTTAAGACAGCACTGCCGCTGAAAGAAAGGGTCCCCAATCTGTGGCTCATTCCCACCTCTGTGCTACTGCTGCCCTTTTGTGGACACAGCTGCTTCCACAGCTACATGCCCAGTCAGACACGACATCGGCTCAGGCCCTGTGTCAGCTTTCAGCCTGGTCTGTTACCCAGCCTAGTTCATGGCGTAACCGCGCAAACACGCGTGGCTCTATAAAGCAGGGAGTGAGCAGCTGGGGACTAGCGAAAGCTTATTTTGGCTTAAGGAATTCCTCAAATTACAGACTTGGCTACGAGCCACATGCAGTGATGACTACGAAGGCTGGTCAAGTCCTGAAAAGACCGCTAGAAACATCAGAGGGACTTACCCTAGTGAGGTAAACAAATAGCACAATGTCAGACTAAGCTCAATGTCTCAAGATAACACATGTGTAAAGGCAACTTGGAATTATTTGGAATTTTTATTCAGGAAAGATACCTTTTTACCAGTAGGGACAGTTCAAGTGAAAGCCTTTCTTCAGTATGCAACTATATTCAGAAACAAAACCTATGCTTAGATTGCCTGCCTGCTGAGAAAAAACACACACAAAAAATACTACGTACCCATTATATTAAAAGAAAACAGGTTACAGCAGTGATTGCACCATCTGCCAACAGAACACGGTACAAAACAGAGGTTGTGGGTACTGAGAGGAAGGCAACAGGAATGATCAGGAGTACAGAAAAAACACGCACGAATAGATTGAAATGGTTGGGATCGTTCATTTCACAAAGTAGAAATTTAAAAGAGAACATGATAATAGTATTTAAACTAAGGAATGGTACAAGCAAGATAGATAAAATCCTTTGTTGAGACAGCTCTGTTCCCTGGCTCAACACAAGACTATGGAGACATTCAGTGAAATTGTAAGGTAGCAAATTAAAAACTGATAAAAACTAACACTTTTTAGCACAATAGGTAATTAGAGGATGTGGTGCTGATGCAGACTGTGAGGTGCATGAGGTAATTTGAGGTTTCTTACCCCTCAGTGAAAGAATAAGCTACTTAGAATGCAGAGTAAGGTAAAAACCCAGGAAGTCAGGCAGTTACTATGGAGCAACGCTGATTGCCACCAGCTGCCAACCAATGTGAGCTTGTATCTTTCATGACTTGTAACCATCTGCCTTTTGTCTTGTGGAGGGGTTTGTAATTTGACAAAGGCTCTCATCTTCTGAATTCTGTGAGAGATGTCTATTCAAAGGAAGTCAAGTACATTCACTTTATGAGATTCAACGTATGCAGGCATGGAATCACATGGAAGGGGTTTTCCTATGAAAGAATGGTCTACAAAGGGACTTTTGCTGCACATGGAAGAGATGCATTATCACAGAACATGTCTGTTCTGCTTCAGAAGAGATAAACTATCATGTCTAACAATTTAGGCAGATTTGATGCACCCAGCACTGGGTATGGAGCCAAAATGACAATTCCCATTTTCCCACTGTTGGGCAAACAGTGAAGACCAATACATGAAGTCATCAAAATAAATCATGTTAGAAAAGATCTAAGGCTGTATTTGTCATAATTAAATAAAAAAATCTGCACATAAAACACTTCATGGGGGGCAGGGGGAAGAACCACATTTCAGAGCAGACTGCTGACAAATGACATTATCCTGTGACCTGCTGGAGACAAATTACTTGCTGCACACAGCAAAGCTGGGTGCAGCTGCATTCCACCTGTGGGTTTGGAACACAGACCCCACAGTCTCTATCACAATGTGTGTCCATCCATGAACGGGGCTCTACGGACACTGTTCCGGCACCTCCCTCCCAACGTGAAATAGGACTGGCGGAGGGCACAGCCGAAGCCGTGTGGGCCATGGATCCCCCAGGACACTCCGCCCGGGGATGGTCACAGGGAGGCCAGGAAGGGGAGATCCGTCTACTGCTAGTCCCCTACTCCAGCCTGGCAGCACCTTCTGCCTTTGAAAGAAAGGAAAATACCAATTGCTACAATTTTAGTCACAAATTTACTGGTATTTTTTTAAGAGGAAGCAAGACCCAGTAAAAACTATGTTGGTTTCTCCTATTTTAAGATCCTTTTCTGTCCCATCAACTCTGCCCACTTGTTCTCTAAAACTCTTCTCCGCTCTGATGAGCTGGCTCTAACAGGGCAGCCGTTCTGCTCCCCCTCATTCCCTTCCACTGATACGTCCTGCAGCCATGGAGATTGCTCTTTCCCCTGCCTCATCCAAAAGTGAGTTATCACAGAATCACAGAATCAATTAGTTTGAAAAAGACCTTGGAGATCATCAAGTCCGACCTATGACTGAACACCACCATGTAACCAGACCATAGCGCTTAGTGCCACTTCCAGTCTTTCCTTAAACACTTCCAGGGACAGTGACTTCACCACCTCCATAGGCAGTCCATTCCAATGTCTGATCACCCTTTCTGTGAAGAAATTTCTGCTAATGTCCAATCTGAACCTCCTCTGGTGCAACTTAAGACTGTGTCCTCCCCTCCTGTCACTGATTGCCTGGGAGAAGAGACCAACCCCCACCTGGCTACAACCTACTTTCAGGTAGTTGTAGAGAGTGGTAAGGTCACCCCTGAATCTTCTCCTCTCCAGGCTAAACAACCCCAGCTCCCTCAGCCACCCCTCATAAGACTTGTGCAACCTGATTTATGCTACCTGACTTACAGTAGCAGCTCCATTGCTTCATTTTGGAATTACCTGCTGCTGTCTCTTTATGCAGCACAGCCTTACATACATGGTTATCTGCTTTCTTCCTTAGCCCAGTTTTTAATCTTTAATAATGTTTGGATTTGTTTTTTTTTCTGTTACATTACTCTATGTTTGGTGATGGGGCTTACAAAGGAGCAGAATTAGTCTAGTTGTGGCCAAATTTTTTCCCTCTTGTAATATAATTTTGAATATATATTTTCTGACTTCTCCCTTCCATCCTGTTTACGAGGAACAGAGCAGCCCTGTAGTAATTTTTATATATATGGTATGCAAGGTGGACCCATGCTCTTGGAAGTACCTAAGCATTGTTTTTTTAACAGGGCTTCAGTAGGGCTGAAAACACTTGAGGATCTGGGCTTGGTTATTAGCACAGTCGCAGACAAATTATGTTACTTTAGTTCAGTAGCAGTTTGTTACACTCTGTGAGAGCACAGGCAGAAGACAAACAATCATTTTTAGCAAAGTTCTTGCAATTTGATATAGAGCACAGCAACTGTCCATAGAAGGTTAGGACCTATTTGTCGAAGAGCTCCTCAAATGATTTTTTGCTAGCAGGGTCAAGAAATGAAATGAACCAGAAAACAATCTAAATTGATGAAGACATTTTTCTACAGAAAGCTGTGGAGCTCTTTGTGCAGAACAAGCACATGCCTGGAAGGCTGAAGAAGACTCTGGAAGAGTATATTGTTGGAGTATTATGATGGCAAAACTTTGCCAGACTAGGTATTTGTATTGTCATTATAGTGTTTGGGGAATGGTAAATCCTTCTAAATTATCTTTTCCCTTGACTGTTAAAATTTCATCTCTGACTGATGTTTTGATAAAAAAATCTTGTGTTCACAGACTACTAAGAGGAACAGTTACACCCAGACTGCCTGTATGTTTGGTACACAATCTGGTAGAAGAACTGTAGAATTGGCACCCTGAAGTTGTCAGACCTCACACTCGAGGGGACATACCCAGACAGGAGAAGAGACAGCTCTCTTGCTACTAATGGTGCCTGTGCCAAGGACTGTTAAAGTGCCTTGAGTTCATGGAAATGCTGGCAGTAGCACTGAACAGTATCTCTATATTTACTAAGTGAAGAGATAAGAGGGAGAGCATGGCAGTAGTAAATCCAAATGACCTATTTGGAAATGTAGAGGTCATCACATTCACTTTGTAACAGCTTTTGTTAAGTAATATTAACTATATAAAAGTGCTCAAAATTGACGTTATTGTAGGCATGTTTGTCTCTGAGGAAAGCTAAAGACCATTTTGGCTCCTAACCTCAATGTATGTCCTGTCACTTTTTTGAAGGAGAGCTACAATAAGCCAGTGAAGTCAAGCAGAAAATACTGGACATAAGTGAGAAAGATAGAAAGAAATCCACTCTTTCTCCACATGACTAAAATAAACCAACATGGTTTTCTAGCTGAAAAAAAGGCTGCCTATTTTGTCAGCAGAAGCGCAACGTTAAGAGTTTACCAAAAGAACCAAAGCAGAGACAGACTGCCTAACTTTGCAATGTCAACACAACTTACATTTCATAATTAAGCATGAGACTGACCTAATGAGACAGGCAATAACCATATTTCAGGTTCAGTGGTTCTCAATAACAGCACTGGAAGAATACAACTGAGACTGGAGACAAGAAGGTTATTTTTAGAAACACTAATACTGGGGCAGTGATTAGAAATAAGGATCATTTTCTCAGGTAATGAGTATTTTAACCAACAAGTGTAACTCCTAATGTTTTGAGACAAAACTGTGTGCCAGAAGTCAGGACCAAAAGCTTATATAGGGGCACATCTCTGCAAAGCAAAAAGCAAATGTTAACTGCTTTCCTACTTGAGGGAAGAGAAAAAGGGGTGTTTACTATGAGTTTTTCCATATTTTCTGTGGTGTAGTTCAGAATCAGCTGTCTGCTCCTTTGGACAGGGGAAAAAAAAAGATGTAGGGGCCCCCTAAAACAGGCTAGAAAACTTCAGGTGGGTTATATGAAGGAAGAGACCATCACTGACAGATAATGGAGGATGAGGAAGGAGGTTTCACTAGTGCCACATCCAGCCAGTGTCTAGAGGATGTAGAAAATTTTTGACCTAGCTCTTTACTCCCAAGCAGGTCTGCAAGAATAGGGAAAAAAGTCCATGCCAACAGCAGTCTAGTAGCTCATCATACAAGTCTTGACTTACAATTAAGCTTAAGGATACAGCTGTGGCTGGTGGCTGAACAATGTTCCACACACATGACTGAGACTCCAACCTTGAGAGCACTTTGTGTGGAAAGAAAATGCTGGCTGCAGGTTTTATTTGGAGGAAGGTGAACCCAGAAAAATATTGTCACCCCTATACCTCCAAAAGAAATCCTATGGAATGAAAGATTGCTTCTGTGTGGCATTTCCTTCTAAACTTTAAATGAATACGTAGAGGTTTTTTTCTCACTAAGACAATGCAATCATCAATATTTTTGAAGAGACATTAAGGCTGTCTTGATGTTTTTGGTTTATTGAACTTAAGATGAGATCCAAACTAATCCATTGATATTTTGTGAACTGCAGTTTACAACTATTAAACCCTTACATGCATTCATCAATGGAAACATTACTGGTGACTAGTACTGCTAAAAATTGAGTATTGCAATGGGACTAAATGTAACAAATAAATTCTGTTGACCCCAACGAATGTAAAATATTACTGGGTTTTTAATAATACCCGGTGGGATACAGAAAAGCGTTCCTGCTGGTATGCTAATCTGTTCTGTGATCAATAAAAACTCTGTGACTGGATAAATAAAACTGTCTCTATAATTAATGTATTCTCTTCTCCCAGAGTATTGCACTGCTCTTCTGTACCTCTGAACTTCTCTGCTCTCAGTGCACCACGCTAGCCATCTCACATTTTTATCATCTGCTATTTTGTTCTGCTTTCTCCCTTGTCATTGTTTTGTAGTGTGTCACGGAGACAGGAGGAGGGAAATAGTGCTGTGTATTTGTCAAATGGCTACAACTGGGGGAAAAAAAGCCCAAACCCACTAGCCAAAACAAATATCCCAGCTCTTATCAGTGACCCTTTGTGAGAATAATAGAAGAGGAAGGAGACTTTGAGCTATCAACAGCGCAGTAATTCTCCACATCTACTTGTTCCAACTGTGCAGCTCATCAAGATCCAAAGCACTTTTGATACAAAATCCTAGGTCTGACAAGAAGTCATACTGTGCAAAATGACATTTGCCAATCAAAATATTCATCTGTCTTCTCTTCCCTCTTGCTTTTCCACTGACATTCCTTTACCAGTCATATTCTCTTATCTGTGGGCTAGTAAAAGAGTGAGTGAGTGTGCCAACAATACTCAGCACATCCAGGCCCCCAAAAAATGGCATTTTTCTTTGGGACTTTTGAACAACAGAATCCAGTGAAAATTCACAGATTATCAGAGCAGTGTCATCCTCAAAGTAGCTGATTTCCAGTGCCCATTTAACCAGGTGAAATGACCATACTTTAGTGAGGTGGAACGGACAAGTCCAATTAGATCATTGGTACTTGTGGATGGAATAGCCCTGCTCAGCAGTTATCTCAACACTTCTAGTCAATCTTATTGTGTATAAATTAACCTAATGCTCAGTGTAAGTCATGCTGTGACACTGATTTCCATTGTTTTGACCTGCTGTGGAGCAATGGTAGCTGATGTCTACATATAGCAGGCAGTTGCTTTGCGGAAAGGAATATGTTGAAGGAAATCATCTGCAAGTAATACAGATAAAGTTGTTTCTGCTTTTATGTGCTCAAGACAACCAGGGTGAATTTTCAGCACCTACTATGCAGAGATAATGCCCCTCTCCAGAAGACAAGACTGGCTACTCCCTGGGATGGGATGATGGGTGGATGGCCAGATGGGGCCTTGTCAGCCAGGGCTGTCCCACAACCCCAACCAGGAGCAGGACAGCTGGGGCACCAGGAGCAGACCCAGCTCTGAGCATCAGGCACCTTCCCAGGGATGGGTTGAGGCTGCCACAGGACTTCAGCCTTGGCTCAGTGTGTCCCAAGCAGCATCTGGTGAGGTAGAAATCTTAGCAGCAGGGTGTTGAACCAAAGCTAGAGTACAGAAGCAGTACCACGTTTTTCAAACTTCATTAGTGAGAATTCTTATGATTTCAGAAACATCTTATAATAAGTATATTAAACTCCATTCAATGCACTTTGAAAACTCTCTTACATATGTCTAAATAAGTGTATATCCTGCATTTGAAAGGATAGTGTTTACTAACCTCTGAGCCAAAAGCCACTAAAGAGCTGCAAATACAATTAATTTGCTGCTGAAAGTAGTTTGTCAATTCCTAATAGGAGGTCTTCAAAGGTAAACAGCTATATTTAAAGTAATTGAAACAGATTCATGATTGCTGGGACTGTTCTGGAAGCCCTGGACATGTTAAAAACTAAAATGTTGCCTACTTAGTTTTACAGAGTGAAAGACACCAGAATTCAGTTCTTCCTTATCTGTGCATTAATTTTTATAATTATGGTATCACAGAAAGAGATTCGGGGGGGGGGGGGGGGGGGGGTGGACAGAGGTGCTATTTTGAAAAGATTTATATCTGCAAACTGGGAGCAAGGGTAGGGGAACAGGGAACTTTCTGTCAGAGAGATTTCAGACTGTTAAAACTCACTGAATGGATGACAAAAACCCCATAACTTTAGAAGATAGAAAATATTAAATTATTGTACATTAGACAGTACATTACATAGTTTCTTTGCCTTTTGCAACCGGACATGCCTTTCTCATATTGACCTTTTTAGCCACCAACGCGCTTGCAAGAAACATGGGTAGAGCCCTTCCCAAATCTTCGTTCACGAAGCCTAACCATGATACATAGTTTCTTTATTCAATGCCCCATGAAATGAAAAAAAAACAACGAAAACTTTGCGTTTTGCTTCTGAACCACTGTGTTCACTGAGCACAAACAGTGATACACTTTTCCTGCAGGAACAACAGTGGTGGTATTTGTGCATACAACATGTACTCAAATGCATAAACTATCCCTATCTCCTCTCCATAGGCGTGTTCTCTCCAGATTTTTGTATTCTACTGAATGTGCAGTGTGGTAGTTGTTGTACAAGTTCTAAAGAAAAAAAAGATTTGAACTAGACAGTGTCAGACCGGATATTGATTTGCTTTAGTGTCAAGCAAAAATATGTTTCTCAATCACCTACTATAGGGAATGAGTGAAGGAAGACTCATTCTTCCCTCTGTTGGAAGATCCAGCTTTGGTTTACTGAAAGAGAGCAGAAGTTTAAGTTTGTCCTATATCTCCTGCAAATTTCAGTTCAATATCTAAGTCACTTCGTCCATATACCAAACTCAGAGAAATTTAGTGTCTAGTTGAAGGCATCTAAATGAGGTGCCTCCACTGAAAGCTTAGTTTCCAATGGTCCCTGCAGAGAAAGTGGAGGGAGACAGCCCTCTAGAGGTGTCTGTTTTGCCCTATTGAGATATGAATTCCTTTCCGGAGATACCACCATGGAAAACATTAAGAATCTGCATTGTCATTCAGTTGTCAAGTATTTCAGTTAAGTAGCTAAAGCGAGAGAGCATGAACTTTTCCTAAAGCTCTCAAACAAAAATTCCCTCCCTGAGATTTCTGTTGTCCAAGTCTTTGAACAATTGCTCTTTATAGAATTTATTGCAGATGGAGGACGTACGTGCACCTTTCCTAACATCCCCTCTCACCTGCAACTTAAGGACTCCTGAAGTGAACGCAATGAGGAAGCCTTCATGTCCAGGTCAGGCTGATGTGTGAACAAATGTGAACAAAAGCAACCAACAAGGCTCATTGAAAGGTTTTCCAAGGCAAGGAGATGGAAACGGGGATATTAAAATGTATCTTGTTCTGGAATGCTTTTGTGCATTCCATATTCTCTATTACCAGATCCTCCAAGGCTCCCAGTTGATACTGAAGTACCTGAACTTCTATGAAAACCTAACTTAGAGTTAGGAGCTTGGTTGCCTCAGTACATCGTGGCCTAATGACACATGAAAAGCTTATTATCTATTTATGAAAGGCCTTGTTTACAGGCTTGTAAATAATGCAGATAAATTTTATTTAATGATGTGAATAAATTTTAGTTCTGCTTCCTGTATTAACAGTAAGTAGCTGCTGTTTGCTATTCGTTGTACTAACAGTGGTTCCCACAGAGCAAGACAGATCATAAAAGGCCAAATCAAATCAATTTGAGGTTCGTCTTGCCCTAATGGAGTGGTACAAGATGGCAATAGTGTGACTTAGGACCACAAAAAGACTAAAAAAAAGAGAGAGAAATAGTACTACTTGTAAATCAGACCTCAAAACTCAGTAAGTTTTCCCCCTCTACATCAACACGACTTAAAAGTCCAAATGATTTTTACTGAGAGTTAGGTTGCATGGTGCATATGCCATCTTGAAATGTAGTCTTAAAGCTTTGATAAAGTAATAAAACCTTAAAGAATCATAGAAGTGCAAATCATTGCCAGAGAGTTGCTTTAGTCTGGGAAGGAAATAGCACTTCAGGGTATCGTTGTGGTCTGACTATACATAAATGCTTCAGTGCTGAGTACTGTACAAGAGTTCTGGGGTCTGATGCAGCTCTGAGTTAAGTCCAGGGAAAACATTCCACTATCTTCAGCCAAAACTGGACTAAGGCCTTGATTCCACGGTAAGAGGATGGTCTTTCTCACCCATGGTAAAAAGGCAGACTGAGTTGTAGTCAACTTGACTTTATTTTTCTTTTTTGCGGTTTTTCACTTTGTAGATGCCCTTGCAAGCTTTTACCTATTCTAGGAGTCCCACGAGACAAGAGCATTCATGCTGACTTCATGGAATGGATTGAGAAGTTTCAAGAGGCTCTCTGAGAAGCACTTTATGCCTCTGGCTAAAATCTGAAGTACAAATCTACAAGAGAATAGGGAATTAGGCTAAGAAAAACAAACAAACAAAAAAGGAAAATAATTATACAAGAGAAAAAAATATGGCAAAAGAGACAAAAACACATTTATCTCTGAAGCCATAAGCTATTATATTTTATTCTTTGTAGAGGGAAGAAAGAATTAGAATTCTACTTATGTATATTCAATTGAAAGGCATGGAAGTAAGGGATTGAAAACAGATATTGATGGATCTAAATAATCGCTTTTCAAGGTAGGAAATAGAAAGTTATGTAATGATCTCAGAAAACTGCTTGTCTAAAATCACTATCATTTTAAGAAGAACCTCATAATGTGTTTGTTACTTGAGAAAGAAATCCTGTATAGACAAAGCTTAAAAGAAACAACAACAAAAAAAGCAAAGGATAGACACTGTTTTTTATCTAACCACTCATTCCTGAAGGTTTCCATCACAGAAACATCTCAGCATTCATGAATGCCAGCCAGACCTTCAAAATATCCACAGAACACGTCAGAGTTTCCCTTATTTACTCTTAATGGATAATGTTGTTTCCTATCACAAATTGTTTCAGACTGGAATTTAACCTCTTCTGCATGTGGGGGTTTTTTCACTATCCATTGGTATATATGCACTGTATTAGTATTTGGAGAGGACAGTGGCAGGAAAAGTAGTAGGATAAAAATCAATGCTGTTTATTTTTCTTTGATTAGATCGAACAGCAAACAGTGTGAATTTGGGTAGACAAAGAAGTCTGTTGTTCCATTTTTGGGTGAGATTAACTGCTACACAACATGAAAGCTTGCACAATGGTCTAGAAAACTGCTATCAGACTAAAAGGATAACAAAATGTTTTGGACAGAAATACAAACAATGGTGAATAATGAATATCTAGCGATCTATAATTCTGACAAAGGTTTTTCTTTGAGGCTACGTGTTAGAATTGCATGCACATAACACATGCTCAAAATACTGCAGTACTCAGCGTGATTTATGTACTTGAAAAAATGCCTCATAGTAGCATAAAAATAGAATTATACCAGGTACACAACAAATAGACATGCTACTTTAAAAAAACTCAAGTAAGCCAGCTGAAGTGGGAGTCAATGAGAGCAGATGATCGACATATTTATTTTGAAAGCAGCCAGAATGCCTCAGCTTTCTTCAGTCAAAACTATCTAAACTAAGTCATGGCAGTCCCAGATTCAGCTAATCCCATTTATGGCTCTATTATTAGGTAAGAGTAAGAGTAATTCTTTTACCCAGGCCACCTTTTTCATCTCTCTTTACTATTACCATTGTTTGCTTTTACTGTCCATGGTCAGATAAACCTGGGGCTTCCTGAAGTCATGACCTAAGTTCCTATAACGTGATGTCCAAATAAAAACACAGAGAAATATACAAATAGTCCCAGGCTCCAGGAATACAAGAAAACAAGCCAGTTATACAAATTAGTGAGTTGATACAAAATCCAGGGAAAGGGGACATAATTGCTCTGGTGTGGCTGAAAGATGGGAATGGCTCTTCCTGCCAATATAGCGTTGTCTTTGAATGAGGTAGACTGCAACACTGAATTAAAAGTAGACATTCCTTCTCACTGATTTTTGCTAAGTAAGGGGAAATATCTTTGAATATTTGTATTCAAATTTTAGATTTAAATGTAAATGTTTGAAAAGTAGATGATTGAATAATTTTTACTTATCAAAAGGAAGTAATTTTCAGAATATTTTATAAGAAATAGACTGAGTACTAAGGAAAATCATAGAATCATATAATCATAGAATGTTTTGGGTTGGACCTTAAAGATCCCCCCCCGTTTCAATCCCCCCCAGCATGGGCAGGGACACCTTTCACTAGACCAGCTTACTCGGAGGGCCATCCAGCCTGGCCTTGAATATTTCCAGGGATGGGGCATCCACAGCTCCTCTGGGCAACCTGTTAGAGTGCCTCACTGCCCATATAGTAAAGAATTTCTTCCAAATATCTAATCTAAACCTACCCTCCTTCATCTGAAGGCCATCATCTACATAATGTCTAAGTATGGTGAATGGTAGAAAATAGGGGAACAGATAAGCATAGATCTGGTAATAAACAGCAGTTTTCTAGAATCTCATTCTAGTATCAGTGTAAATAAGATTCATCCAAGTAGAAATTCTGCTGATGTAAAGTTATCATTACTAAAAGTTTTAAGGGAGAAAGTAAATGTCCTGTCTATTAGCTGTAAAGACAATGTACTATTTGGTCAAATTGATATCTTGGCTTTCAGAATTTATGGATGGTGAAAGCAATTCTTGATAAATAACTTACGTGTGGAGGTACTTTGTAGTGAAGACAAATTAGTACAGGATTGGAGAAGAGAGTCAAATAGGAAGAGAAAATACTGGAACAAAAAAGCTGATCTGGAACATACAGAGGAAAAGCAGAAATCAAAGGTTTTATGTGAGCAGAGAAAAAGGTTTGGGGAATGTGACAAGTAGGTGAAGTACAGGAATCAGACAGCAGAGGAAGCAGATTCAAGGAAGCCCCTTAACCATGATACAGTGATTTTACCTTGAAAACAGGTTCAGGATGTTGGGAGAGAAGGTTAGGAAACCAGAAAGAAATCATAAGGAGAGGACTTGCACAAAAGAAGTATAGCAAGACTGGCAGTACGCAAAGCGAACATAGTTTGTAGACTTTGAAAGAAAGCTGCTGATGCGGATTTCAGTCAATGTGTTGTGTTGGCTCTGAGAAAGGTATCAAAATGGAGACCCATTTAATGATATAGGTCTCTCCTGGAACAGTGGTAGTGTACTTTTGTCGATTAGCATTTTAATGAGTCATAATAAAATATAATATGCGGATGTAATCTGTGCACAAATGCTTGAGGAAATGAAAGACTGACTAACAACCATTGCATAATTTCAACATGGAGAAGTTATTGCCCAATTCAGATGTCAAAACCATGCAAATAGAGATGCCTTGGTCCTACTAGGTTAATGTTCAATTTGTTTTATTACCATTTCAAACATAAAGGAACACAGGCAATAATATTTCTGATTTGGATATTTAACCTTTATTCCAGTAATTTCTCTTCTGGATGAAATAAGTCCTAGAGCTAAAGCAATCTAATTGAGAATAAGGTTTGTCACCTAGTTCAGTGATTAGGCAAGGGTCTTTACATAATAAATCTGACAATATTTTCCCTTAAATCAATATTTCCAGGACAAAAAGGTCTGTTCTGTAGACCTTCAATTCCTAATTTATTGAAGACAGTTGTTCTCAAGTCCTGAGTTCCTTTAGAACAATAGAAAGCAAAGCTGACAACCACTTTCTTTTCAGTAAGAAAATGTCAATTTATTGAAATCGAAGTGATGTCTGACCACAGCACAGGGGCCCCCAGCTGAAGGTATGTCACATCAGCTCCTAAGAAGTACAAAAGCATCTTGATTTTAAAAAAGAAACTTTTAAAATAGTGATTTCCCCCCCCTTTTTCACAATATTTGATTTGCTTGGTTCATCAGTGTAGAAATGGATTTTGAAATCAGTTTTCCATACAGTTGGCAAAGGTTGTTTCTTAAACGACTTCCCTTGCACAAAAGTATTTAATGTTCCCATGAATAGCATGAAGAGAAGGGAATACAAAGTACCAAATCAGGGAAGAGATAATTGCGTAAATAGGGAATTTAAGACAAGGAGCCATTAAGCACACTCCTATTAGTTCAGGAGTGAGTCCTTTTCAAGGACAAGGGAAAAACAAAATGTACAATGCAGCTCCGTGGCAGTAGATTTAACATTTTAATAGCTGGCACGCTGCCTGTATCTGATGCACTTGTTCAAATAGGCAGATGCTGGATTGGATAAATGGAAGGGCATGTAAGGACACAGAGTCTGGCTCCTTGCTGCATTTATTATCACAATAACTCACCAACTACAGAATGTGGGAAGAAAGTTCCCTGGATGTCGAGAGGCTTTATACTGACAACCTGAGGTGGAGGTTTTTACCATGATTAATGGACACTAGAGTCACAGAACAACTGAAACTATTCTATGTCCAACTCAACTACTGCTTGTAACATTTACTGCTGGAAAAGACTCTCTCCCCCAACTATCAATTCAAATTTAACTCATGTAATTTATATTCTCATGCAGTAATTTTATATCACCATATTCTTTATTAGCAGGTATTTTAAATTGCACACTCTTTCATTTTTATGCAAAAGTCAAATACCTCTTTTTTTTTTTTTTTTTTTTACTGGTTGGCATGGCTCATTAGAGACCCTAGATCTGCATTTCTATGCTCCATATTACCCTATAGCACCCAACTAGTAAAGCCTGATAATCAGTAAAATGATGACAAGAAAGCTTGCAATTTTACAGCAGAAATATGTCAGGCTTTCCTTCTCATTTATTATGTTTTAGGGCTGACATTAACTTTTGTCTCACCCAAACTGCTTAGGATATGATTTTTTTTAAAAAATGGAAGACTCTCTATTTCCCTGGATATGATCCTTCATACAAATCTGAGTGCATTTAAAAAGAAAAGCTGATTTTTAACCAGTGTGCATTCTTTTAGTCTTTGATGGTAGCACACCACACATTTTATGTATATATGATGTTCCTGTTACTAAAAAATGTTTCAAGATAGAAGCATTACACGTATCACCTGGTTTCTAAGGAACAATGCTGTGATTCACAGAGCTGCAGAGCACCTGCTTGTGCTGGGGTGAATTATAGTCACGGAGGATATGTGGTGGCGTATCCCCTCCTTTGCGACAGGGTGCGACACCAGTCACGCAGGTACGCAAAACCGCTTCTTAGAAAGTACATCCTCCAAAATCTATTGCTGCCATGACCAACGTCACAGGTGTCCATGAGTCAGCACTGCAGTCCATCCTGTTTAACGCAGAGGCTGAATCAAAAACTTCCACAAGAAAATCAATGCAGCGGCCATCCGTGGCTGTAACGCGCACAGGGATGCTCCCACCAGCTGGCGAAATTAATTAAAAAGGAAATAAAATGTTGATTGGCCCGTGCAGCCCTGTTTTTGGTGGGGCTGTTTTTTTTTTTTTTCGGTGAGTAATCACTGCTCTCTGCTACTTGATAGCCGAGGCTGGCAGCGCTATGGCAACCGGGCTGCGGGAAGGGCGGAGGGGAAAAGTCGCCTAGCAACTGGAAGCTTTAGGCAGGCAAGGCTGGTTTAAAGCACAGCAGTTTAAAAAAAAAAAAAAAAAGGCAATAAAAATACGCCCCAAAACAAACCCGCAGTTGCTACTAGAGATGATTATTATACAGATCAGAAGACTTAAGTATTCAGAAGACAGGGAAGAGAAGAAAAAAAATGTATGACAAAGCCAATAAAACAGGAGATAACTGTTTGGGGGGGGCGAAGTAGATCTATTTTACAGTGATAATCCTAGATACAAGCTTCATCAATGCAAACAATAGCCCTAAACCAGCCTAGACTATTCCCTCCCAGTTCCCTATACTGTTCCGCAAAGCAGAACTCCACAGGCATGACCTTCCTTGTTCCCTGAGCTTTGCCTGGGAATCTAGAGGGTTTGGGTGCAGCCCTGAGCCCCTGGAGAGCACCCGGCCATGGCTCCCATGGACTCCCGGCACCCCGAGCCCACTGCCAGTGGGCTATTTGGGGAGGTGGAAGGAGCAGCGCCTGCGTAGTCTTGCTCTTGCTCGTTATTATTTATAGCCTTCCTCCGGCATAATAAGGACTCTACGGTCAAGGAAAAAAAGTAATATGAAAGGTTATCCAATGCACCAATTCAGATTTTTAGTAATAATTTTTCCGAGATGTTTTTCCAGTGCTCCAGGCTCCCTGACACTTCATTAATAATGCAGTAAAATCCCAGCAACATTACATTAATCACTCCGGTGGGAATCCAGCCAGTCAGGCACCTCTTTTTCAGCCCTCCATCTTCAGCCTTTTCTAAGCACTGTCTCAAACAGACGTCTTTCACTGCATGCTTGGAAAGTTGCCCAATTTGAGCTATTTTGGACTAACAAAGGGACAATTTCATCCAAAGACACAGAACCCCCACAGAGCTGCTGCCCTCCCCTTCTCTAGTGTAATGGGGGTTGGGTGTTTTTGCTGACCATAGCCCAGGCAGGAAAACATGAAAGGAGAGACTGCGTTGTTCTAATCTTCCTCTTTAAAGTCTACCTGAAGGCCAACGGGGAGCTTAACTCGCATCTGCAGGTATGCGGAGTCACAGACACCTTGCGGAGCGCAGGGTCTAATGACTGAGCTGCGACATTCCGCGCATGCAGCGGGGTTTAGTTTTGTTGTTGTTTTGTTAATGCAGAGAAATCAGTTTACTATTGGAAAAGCCTGATCAGGCAAAAATCAAAGTAGACGCTAGGAATGTGTCAGTCTGGTCAAATATCTGCGCAGTCAACTCACAGGCAGGTTGGCAGGCAGATCTGGATGGCATAGTTTTTTTCCAGCCAAGCAACCCAACCAGCAGCCAGAACGAAGACACAGCCTGAGTTCCCGGCCGCTCCTGTGCCCTGGGCTGTCCCCGCACCCCGTCCTGTCCTGGCTGACCGCCTGCTCCCCCGGACGCCGCAGCGCCCAGCTGCTGACGGCCCGCCGGCTCTCGCCTGCCGCCCCGCCACCTCCCAGGCTCCGGGGCTCCTGAACTAGTGTTTTTAGGGCTTATAATGCTAGAGGATTTTTGTGTTCACGTTTACCGGCAGCATTGTCTCTCCAGCAGATAATGCTGACTAAATTGATACTTTACAAAGGCACAAAGGAGTCAGCTTGTGACTGATACACAATGCTGGTTAACAAGACACATACAATGGTGGTATTAGTGGGAGGAAAGAAAAGCTCAACTTTCTGTCAGTCATAGGTTCATTAGAAAGTAAAGAGTTGTTAGCACACAGAAAAGCTCTTTACATGCATGAAAATGGTACCATTTCAGAAAAAAAAAGAAGTAAAGGAAAAATTAATCTTGCTTTAATGCTGGTGGTGAAACTAACTCAGTCTCCTCTCAAGTAACCTTTCTTAATAGAATTCTGAAGTGTGTACACTAAAAGAACAAGATCAATGAAAATCCCCCTTCTTTATTCTTGTTCAAAAAAATACCCTCAAAGCATCTTACATACATTTTATCCAGAGATGGATACTGTCAACCTGAAGCTTCTTGAGGAATGTCATACATTAGTGTAACACTAATAACTAACAAAAACTTTTAGATTTATAAGAAATAAGTAATGTGAAAAGTACATTATCTTTTCCTTTTGTTTCTTCTAATGTTTTTCTAAAGATCAGGGAGGGCTTACAGCCAGAGGATATGAGAAGAAAGTGTATAAAATTCTTTAAATCTTCCAGTCACACACAGAGAAAAGACCCTAATTATTGCAGACAGTCTGCAAATTTTTCTTAAAAAAAAAAATACAGTGATTCTTGGATTTAAAAGTCCGAGAGGCTACCAGCATACCCTACCAGCTAGGTGTTGATTTCATTTTTTTCTTTTCCAACAACTTTGTGCTCATCAGATGAGCTGTCACAGCCTCCAGTGCAGCCTAGGAGTCCTGCTCCTTTATTGCTGCACGAGTTGTACAAATCTTATTGCAGTTCTGTTTTTCTTGGAGCAGAAATTGCAAAATGTAACCTGCCTCACTCACGTGATCTTACAACTCAAATAACCATTGATTTTAACACTGGCAATGGAACAAGGTACCGCAGTCAGCCTAGGACAATCCCAATACAATCCCTAGAAAAATCCCAGTACAACTGTGAGCATGTAGATTCAATCATCTCTTTGCACTCGCACTCAGCCCTCCAACTGAAAAAGTCCCAACAGCAGAAAAGTCCCAATATTAAAAACATCAATGTAAGACATATGAATATTGTGAAGTGCACAGACACTGTCATTTACTGGGCTGCTGGCTGCCAGTGACACCAATGAATTACCAGATTCAGCTATATAAGCTTTAAGTGTTAGGTTTGCCTTGCTTTGGATGCCATATTTAGCAGCAAATAACGTATGTGTTGGTGAGGACAGACAAATTAATTATTTTTTTGTTAAATGGTAACTTTCGGGAAAAGATAATGATATGATCTAATTTTAACATAATTATTACAATTTGTATTCTATGTCAATTTTCTCAATTACATATAGCCTTAGAGGACAAATAAAAACAAAAACATGGAAAACTGAACATGATACATGCAACTGAAGATTGTTGTAACAGATACAAAACAAGCAGTGTGTGCTCAGGCCACCTGTTTTCTTTGCTAAATTTTGAGCAGGTAATCTCTAAAGTTTAGTGATCTTCACCAGAAGCTTCTTGCACTCCGAAAAGTCTGATCATTTTCTCCATCTATATGCAGGGACACCGTTATGATTGTCATGGCTGGGAAAGCCTGTGAAGACAAATGTGTTGCCCTAGTACCATCTAGTGGACAGAATACTGGAGACACATTTAAAAGAAAGGAGAAGAATTTATTTGAGGAGGGGAGCCAAGCACATCAGGGCAGTGACAGTTCTTTGGGTAAAGAAGATGATAAATTGTTGTCTTCAAATTGCACAGAGATTTTTCAAAGCTTTCTTTCCCCAGGTCCCATAGAGATTAGTAAACTATCCAGGACTGAAATGCCTTTTAATAATACAGACCATCAAGCTTAAAAACATTTTGAAATTTTACTCTAGTTTCTGAAGAAATTTATATGCAAACCACATGTCAGTGATGCCACCTGTTTCTTATTTGACAGGAACCACCTGGACAGCAAATACTCTAACAGCAAGAAAGTTGTTGCAGTCTGCAAGGCAGGATAGAGAGCTGTAATTTAAATGCCCAAATGTCAACCACAATATGAAGGATTATATGTGGCCCAAGGGCATGAAATGGAAAAGATTAAACTAAAATTTAAAACAACAACAACAACATCAACAATAAAACAAAACCCCCCAAACCAACCAACCAACCAACCAACAAACTGAAAGAGCACTAGGACGGTTAAGTCCTATATCTCATTGTAGCAGGGCAATGGTCTGCACAAGTAAGAATAAAATTCAATGGGAAGTTTAGGTCAATAAGGCAAGAATAGGGAAAACATTGGAAATGGAAGCATATAATTTGCTTTTGGAAGGTGGAGTACTGAACCAGGCAGAATGAAAAAGGGATGACTCTAGTGCTGCTTGTCTAGCTGGCAATCCTCCCATCTTCAGACTGAGTGCTAATTTTTAAACTTTGCAAAACATCTCCTGAGGCCAGAGAGAGTTTCTGGAATGAGACCCAGGGGGTGGAGAGCAGGCTTCAGTGATGGGCACTAAGCACAAGAGAAGAGCCTCAAAGTAGTAGTGAGGCAAACAAACAACCAACACTTTATTTACATTCCTTAAATTCCTTACAATACTAGCAGCCACATGGCAGTGATCAAGAGAAGAATTACAAGTGGCAAAAAGAGGAGGGAATTATTATCAGAAAGCAAGGTAACAGTGTTCGCTTTAGTCTTGGGTTGTAGCTGTAGAATACATTAGTTATGGCTAGCATGATAGGTCCAAGATATTTTGGATCAAACTTGAGTATCTGATGATTTCATCATGAGATGGAGTAGAAAGTCTTTCCCATGTAATCCTCTCAGATATAGATATCATAAGTATGAGAATGTTATCTCCATCACAGTGGCTCATACTCCATGCCACTGAGACAGGCAGCCCTACCTGACACCTACACCAATCCCTCAGAAAACTGTAACTCAGTCTGCACCTCCTTCAGCCCCAGGGGGAAGCCTTTGCTGGCCAACTTCACACTGGAAGACTCTGAGGGACAAGCTGCGTCAACATCTCCAGTACTCTTGGTGGTGCACAGAGATGCTAAAACCCCAGTGTGGTTATCTATATCAAATTTCTTGCTCCACATCTCACACCAAAAATGTGAGACTTTGTGTGAGAAGACCCTAGTGAGTCCCTTCCAACTCAGAATATTCTGTGATTCTATGATTCAGCTAGACTGGTGCCTCTGCAAAACACTAGCCTAGAGGAGCTGGCATGATCATGGTATCAATGCTACTGACTGTGCAGCCGTGCAATATCCCTAAGGCTTAGTCTGCCATAGAAAGAGAGCAGGGTGTCCAAGTAACCACAGGCAAATGGAATGGAGGTAAAGAGCAGGAAGAGCTCATCTGTCTCTGCCATGTGATGAGTCCCATGGCACTTCCCTCCTGTGTCTGTAGGCTGCACTGCCAAGTGAATGGAAAGCCTTATGCTATTTCCAGTGTCTTGTTGGGAAAAGAAGAGGATATTCAAGATCAATAATAGATCTTTGGCTAGGTTTGCTGAGCAACTTGCTGGCAATGTGCTGTGCTGTTCATTGGAAAGATCTGGGAATGCTACCAAAACCCCTCTGCTCCCTGGGAATTGCCTTTCCTGGTCTGGAAATGGCTGCAGAGTGTCCATCATGAGAAGTTTATTACCTTTGCCCAACACAAGTGACTGCATGTAGCAGGAGGGAATCATAATGTTCCTGCAGGATCCTGAAATCCCAGGGAGCTCTGCCCAGAGTTGGTATAAAAGGTTTCTCTCTAGTCTTGGTGTTTTGCCTGCCTCAAGAAGGGAACAGTGCCTCTTTTGTCCCAGACAGCATGCAAGAGTCTCCTCAGTCAAACCAATCTCTTTAGGATCCTGTCCTACACGTGCCAGTCTCTGTCCAGAACAGCACCTGGAAGGTGCTCCATGCTCGAAAATAAAAGATCGTGTGTTATGCAATGTCTTCCTCTTATCTGATAGAGGTTTTGGTTTATTTAGCCTAGCCCAAATGCTCAGCACTCTCAGCTCATTGTTCCCCAACGCTGGGCTTCTGGGCAGCTGGCTCTTGATATTATTCCAGAAAAAAGTCAGAAGTAAAAACATGGCCAATGTTTTGCCACTTCTTAAGGTTTCTGGATACTAAAATAGACACTGAGTCTCAGGCAGAACTGTGGAGATTTGTACACCTTTGTAAGCTGCATTGTACCCCCAGCTGAAGTCAATGAGAGATGGATTTCTCTGCTGATCTGACTCTCACCAAGGCCTGGGCTCACTTCTGTATATAAAGCAATATACTCTAGGACAGCATGGACAAGACTGCACAAAGCATGACTCCTTCCATCCTACACAATGTTCCAGTACTAGCCCAGCAGGTTTTACACTCACACACATGCCATACACATGTGCAGCTTCATGTTACAAAGCCACCACCCTGGCAAGCTGCAACACAGGTTATACATTACTTCAGCCATCTTGAAACTGGTCAAAAACACATGGATAGAAGCATTTTATGTTGGACCATGTAGGCACCACATGGGATGAGACAAGTTGCAGGGACAAGAGCTGTGCAGTATGGATCAATCTGTGCTTACCCCTCAGCCTCAGCACTGAGGATTAGCCCCTGACACTCTTCTATTTAGCAGTGTAGCCACAGGGTCTAAGTAACCTTCTCCAGCCCTATCACAGCTAGAGTTGTAATAACTTAATCCTATTATTCTAAATATAGCTGAAGCTCTAGAAATCACTGTGAAATTCAGCCATCTTCCATAGGTATGCTTCCAGACTCTGAAGGATAAGGTTCAGCATTTCTGAAAAATAATTTCAGATTGGTTTAGATTTATACCTTGCATTAATAAATACATTCTAGGCCAAAAAGCACATCTGTAGAGGTGTGGTTCTTATTTTGTCCCATGTCTTTTATATTTTAGGAGATTGCAGGTTGCTATTTTTTTCTGTCAAGAAAAAGTACAGTATGGTGCATATGGCTGGGGTGCTGCATTTGGAATTACCAGAAAGATCAAATTTACTTGGCATTTCAAGAGCTCTTAATCTGAAATAATAAACAAAACATTATGGGTCCAATAGTGTTCTCTTTATACTGTAGCAGTCGGTGTGAAGTTAATTCATAAAAGTAGGGCCTGAAGGATTTGGCCAAGCACGTTATTTACTTTAAGGAAGAGCTAAAAAATAATTAATGCTGCTTTGAGAAGATGTCAGATTGATATCATGAAATGCCCATAACCGATAGTAAAAATCTACTCAGTTAAATGGATGCCATCTGTGTATTCTGGCATTTGGTAACATAAGCAGCTTTTGATATATTTGGACTCAGAAGAAAACTAGAACCAGTGAAACTTCCAGAAATCATAAAAGACTATGAATTCACAATTTTCAGCAACTCGTACTTCACATTTGTAACTCTAACTTTGTTCCATGGCTTTATGACAGAAACAAGAAGAAGGACTACATTTGTTGCAGCCAGAAGATGTCTTTGTCATTGACAAGGACTAAGGAAAGAAGCAGAAGAAGGTTCTTCTGCACTGAGCACAAGAGGCTCAGTGCCAGAATATAGCCCAACAGACAGCCATGATATGGATCCAGCCTGCTATGGGCGTGCCTGAGTCTGGGTCATCTCTATTATGACTGGACAATAGCACTGGGACATAAAAACGATTTCTTCCACCATAATTGTTTGCATTTGAAATGTAAGCTTCCAGTGACTTGATTCACCCATGAACCAAATATAAGTTAGTCTGATCTATGTTATGGGAACACTAGTTTATCTTGTACGCCTGCTTAAATCTTACTGAAGTAGGTTAAATTGACTTTTCCAAAGTCTTTTTTACTTTCTTTTGCCAAATGGAAACATGGAAAAACTTCCTTGAGGCTTTTTTTTTTTTTTTAAATAATGATGGTGTATAATTTTTAGAAGGCAGATCCTATTGGATCTATTCGTACTATTTACAGCCTTTGTTAACGCAAAATAATAGAATCATAGAAATGCTATCCCAAACACTGCCAGATTGCAATTGGTTTTCAGAAGAGGGTGGTGACTATTTATACAAATCTAGCACCAATATATAATAGCTTTATACTTGGCAGAGAGCCACGGAAGTGCCACCACTGTTTGAAACTGCTGGAGTAATATATGCCTGTTTCCTATCTCAACCCAATGTGATCTGGAACACTGAGGTTAATATAGGTACTCTGTAGTGAAAAAATAAAGTAAAATTGGGCTTTGAAATAAAGATAAGTCAGGAGTCTGGATTTCCTTGCTCCCCATCTGTCTGCTTTCCAGGAGCACCATAACTTTCCTGAAATGAACATGGAGGACCCAAAAACTGGCAGTGTCTGCAACCTGCCAGCATCTCAGTGCTGTCTGAATCACTAGGCACTTCTTCCCTTCAGGCTGGTAGGGGTTTGGTTGTGATGGACAGAGGCAGACCCTGCCATAATCGAGCAGTGGAAGTCAGATTGCAAGTGGTGAAAGCAGAAGCAGGTCTGTCTCAGATAGTTACCTAGATATGAATGGGATGTATTACATTCACAGATGCTTTTTGTAAACTGCAAACTAGTTGATTTTATTCAAAGCACCAGAGAAAACATTTAAAAAATATATAAAATATTGATTTTCAGTGTTTTCAGAGTAAAAAAAAGAAATTACTAGATCCACAGAGGAAATTAGGCACTGGAGTGCTCTGTTTTCCACAGAATAACTAATATAAAATGCTTTAGTGTTCATTGCAGATGAACTGGGATCCAGGCTGCTATTATACCATATAATTTCCAAGGAAGCAACTGAATTCAGTTTCTGAGAAATGAGTACAAGTTGTAGCACCATGAATGACACATCAAAAGAGCCTGCAATGAAAGCCTGATTTATGGCAACTCAGTGTTAACAGCAAAAATCATCTTCCTGTTTTGCATTCAGATAGGTTGGAAAGCCCTAAACAATATGGGCAATCTGTCCAAAAGTCTGTAAGCATCAGATATTTTAGTAAGTAAATTTTAAAAAGGATTTTACAAGGTATTTTGTGACAATATTGACTGCTCTAAAACTTTTTAAAATCCCAGTGTTTGTACCTGTGCTGAATAAGCCGCATAGTAATTTATGAACTTAGCTCTGAAATTGTAAATGTAAATAGTGACATAGTAGTTGTGCTATACTTTTTATAAGATAATGAAACACTGATCTTGGGAAAAACAATCCTTCCAAGTGATAAGCCTTGGTCCTGAATGCTCTTTATTGTTTGGGGTTTTTTCCACTGAATTTGCTAAGAAGTCAGTTGGACACTGCAGAGACAGAGGAACAGACATCATAACTTTCCTTCTGCCAGCTGAAAGGATTTTATGGGGACACTGAAAATATGAAATGCTTTGTTGAATAGTTGGCACTAATGTCTTTTTTTTAGGAGCATAGAGAGAGTGAGGCAGTTCCTTTCATTGTTTCTGGAGAACTTTAGTCAAAGGGGGAGTCCATAAACAACTGCCATGCACAGAAGTTAGTATGTGCAATGCTATTTAAACAGCTAATTTAAATGTGAAGTAGATCCCTACACACTCAAAAGGGTTGTTTACTTTCTTACCTTCTGGTTTACAAAAAAGAATCTTTGTCAAAATGTACATACAACATATTTTAATAGAATAGCTGAGCTGAGCTTGTTATTCATCCAAAAATTAAAGGGCCTCACCATTATCATCATAAATGATTCATTACCTTTGAGGTTCGGCAGGCTTTTAAGGTCACCTCTCTTTAAATTTGAAAATGCTTGCTCACATTCAAGTCTTCCTGCCAGGAGGACTCAATTCATTAACTTGCACTTGTATAGATGGCTATTTCACTGTTACTTAAACTGAACTTTTATGCTGGCTGCCTGCTGTGTCCTGAGTGCTGCGAGCATTTCAGAAAGTAGGTGCATGCTGTGAAGGCAGCCCTCTCCGTAAATAATGTTCCAATTAATAAGACAATTATACAGCACTGCAGTACTTTATTGGTGTTCTCTGTTACTGCAGTGTTGGTCAGAGCACAATAGTTAAGATAGCATCAATATTTCCATATAAGCCCTTCTCTCCAGTAGCTAAGACTTAGAAATTCATACCACTCTGGAAATTCAGCATAGCCAAGAAGCAAAAAGGCATGCATTTTACAGTGTTCTAATATAAAATTGTTTATAGATTATATGAGTAAAATTAAGATGAGAAGAGGGCATTTGGTTTAGTGGCTTTTTATATGAAATGCTCTCTACTTCATGGGTTGCAAGAATAAAAGCAGAATGGAAATGTATCTTCAGCTACATTTCAAAATGTTTACTATAACTATCCAAAGGCATTTTAAACTGAAATTTTACAGATCATTAGTCTGTTATGTGAGTGGGTCCTGCAACAAATGTAGATTGACATTTCTATGGTCCAGACACAACCCGTAAAGACCTGAGTAGAATTTAGTTGCCCAACACAAAAGATTCTGCACTCCCCTGCTGAGCTGCCAGTGTTCCTCTGAGGGATGCCTGTGGTCTACAACTGCTTTGCTCTTTTAGTTAAAAATTCCCCAAATACCTCAGTTTGCATTTCTCTCTAAACTACTTGGTACTTATCTCGTGTCTCAGCCCAAAAGAGATGCAAGAAGTAGCATCTCTTCTTCCCTCTGGGCCCCAACACTGTAAGGGAGCCTCAGACTATTCCCTCCCATTGAATGCTACCTAAAAATCCCAGTACTGCATTATTTTAGAACATGTGAGAAGAAGATTTTCTCCTTTTCCCGTATGACAGTTTTCTCACCAAATAGTCAGAGAACTAATGGAAGAAGAGGGATGTCCAGGGTAAGGCCAAGAAATAACTGAGAAAAAGAAAGCAGAAAGAGCAGACCTTAGAGTTCATCGGTGAAAACACGTACAGTAGGCAACAGTCTTGGCTCTCTGCATCACATACAGCCTTCTGTCAGGTTCACCTGTGAGTACATTGATATAGACACATATTATGAGAATCCTATAAAGTATATTTCAGATATGATCAACACTAAAATTACTATTTTAAAAATGCCACGCCTCTGTTGCAGTTCATTCAGCCATTACAAAAATCTAAATTCCATAAGACGTAGAATTCCTCTTTTGTATGTTTGTGGAAAGTCCAGCACATTGGACGTCTAATACTCAGTTGGGATCCTTCAGATCTGTAATAATATTTAATAAGTATCAGGTTTGTCTATCTTGTGCATACATGTGGCTATGCGTTTTTCAGATTATCCGTTCGGAAATCATGCTCCTTTTCTGTCCTTATCAGCTCTCACACCGTTAATGTAGGTTATTTACTGTGGCTTAGATTTTACAGTATAAAATACAGAATACAGACTTCAGAGGCTTTTCTAATCTATTTGATCTGAAATCCACTGGAGAAATACCTGTCCTCAGCACCATTTATCTAACAGAGTGAAACTGCTCTGTAAGCTGACCATCAGCCAAGCCACATGAATTTGCACTATTGTTGTCAAAGGATGAGGGAAAAAAATAGCTGTTCATATGCCTGCATTCACTTTTCAGGAGCCCTGCAAGGTCAGCTACTACAACCAAGCTGTGACCTTCCCTCCAAATTCATTTGGCCAAAGTTTAAGTACTAGTGGTGAGATGATCCACACCTGAGCTGGGTATCTCATCTCCAATTGTACCCAAAACTGACTGCATCAGTTAGAAAAGTCACTGGTGTTTTAAGATCAAGTGGAATCGCACACTGCAGGATGAAGTGACTGCACCCTATACACTACTGACTGTATTGTCCAGCTTTTCATCCCCTGTGAAGATAACCTGAATTGTTTGTTCAGCTGTATTGAGATGAAGTCCCTCACAAGCCTAAAGTTTCCAGCCAGACTGGAAAGCCTCCTTATCATAGGTGCTTATTTATGCAGATTTTTACACAGGATCAGTATCATGAAATCTTGAGGAGAAAAAGAGAGCTCTACATTTATTGCAGACATGAGAAACAAAGGCAGTGGAAGAACTTCCGTCCCTTGGCCCTGACAGGGCTGTTGTCACTGCAGCACAGGAGCCTTGAGTAGCACTTTTACATCCTTGCTCATTTAATCAGGCTTACTCAGGTGGAAAATAATGTCATATTTCAGAAGACAAATTGTGTTGGTTGAAACATTATTTTGTGAGTTTTATACATGAAGATCTGTCCATGGACAGTGGGAACCACTAGCATGAGACTAAGAGAAAGTACAGGCCAATTACAGATCATTGTTAATGACTTTAGTCTACCCATACCTGCAAAATCATAGAATCATGGAATCATAGAATATGCTGAATTAGAAGAGGCTTAACAGGATCATCAAGTCAAACTCCTGGCCCTGTGCAGGACACTCCAAGAATCACACCATGTGCTTGAGAGCGCTGTCCAAACGTTTCTTGAACTCAGACAGGCTTGGTGCTGTGACCACTTCCCTGAGGAGCCTGTTCCACTACCCAACCACCCTCTGGGTGAAAACCTCTCTCCTGATATCCAACCTAAATCTTCCCTGACTTATCTTCATGCTGTTTCCTTGAGTCCTGTCACTGCTTGTGAGAGTGAAGGAATCTGTACCTGCCCCTCTGCTCCTTATTTTGAGGATGTTGAAGACCACAATGAGGTCTCCCCTCAGGCTCCTCTTCTCTAGGCTGAACAAAAAAAGTGACCTCAGCAACTCATCATAAGGCTTCCCCTCCAGTCCCTTCACCATCCTCGTGGCCCATCTTTGAATGCTCTGTAATAGCTTAATGTCTTTTCCATATTGTGGTGCCCAAAACCGCACACGGTACTCAAGATGAGGCTGCATCAGTACAGAGTAGATATAAATAAAGGCTTTTATTAGGCTTTCTGGGGGTGCAGATGTTCCCTTTTGTTGGGTGCACAACATAGTGCAAAGGGTGATGCACTGTTCACTGGTTTCAATAGGGCCTGAACCCGAGGAAAAGTGACTGGAGAGGAGAAAGAGGAAGCGTGACACAGCAGGAGACACAAATAGACCTCAGTAATGTGATCTTTCTCCACCAGGAACACTTCTCTTCTTAAAATATTGCCTCTTCTCATTGCTGTTGGTGCAAAGGTATGAAATGAAAGATTCTGGAGGAAACCAGGTTTCCCTATGGGAAGGCATGGAGACACCTGTAGTGGGAGAATTTCAACGTGTATATGGCTGTGGGGAAGAGGGCAATGGGGAGGAGTGTGTACCCAAGAGCCAGGCTATCCTGCAGGTCTTTGGGAGAGATGAATGTTCTTGCTCAAGAACTTAGGTGAAAAAAGCTGTGACAATTAGAGAAGGTTGAGCAAGGAGACATGAGTAAGCCCACTTCCACCACTGACCTCTTTTCCACCAGGAACCAGCGGAGAGCTGTCCTTGTCACAACAAAAACCTTGCTGCCCTGCAGACAGGGCACTAATGACTAATGGGGTTTATCCCTGCTAGCCAGGGCTCAAACACTTATAGTGGGTGCCAACCATCACATCATACAGTAACTTTACAGAGGGGTGTCATGCACAGAACCCAATGCGTGTTACGGTGGTTGATGTGGCTGGAAGTGCTGAGTAGAACGGCTATTTCTGTGCTCTTACTGTTGCAGAGCTGAACAGCTGGCTCTGTGCTCTGACAGCCACTGAGGGAAGTCCAGCATGGCTTAAGAGCAAGAGAGCAGTGCACAAGGGAAATGCTGCATGGGATACTGTGATGCCCCAATCAGATTGTCAAGTTCCTTTAATTTGTTTGGTAGTTTGTAAGACAAGCAATAGGAGTAGAATAAACAGTAAGAGAATCAAGACTTATATGTCTACTTTTTAGAAATATATGTCTGTATTTTAAAAATCTTATTATTAGGTTCCTTCAGACATGTTGCTTTGGGTTTATCTGTGACATTACTTTTTCATTTCAGTCTTGTAGTATTATTCTGGAAGCACTTATTATAAAGTCTAAAATTTCTTACAAGCTTTTTAAAGGAAATCTTAGTCTTCTGATGAACTTTGAGGAGAGAGTCTGTTATAGTTGGTCACTTATCTGATTACTCTTCAGCGCCTTTGCTGTACAAGTCAAAGACTCTGACAAGAAAGCAGGCCAAAATGAGGGTGAAGACTGATTACAATAAAGTTATTTATAACAACTAGAAAAATTAAGTCTTATCAAGTGACAGCATTATCCCATGATAATAGACAAATTCTTTTTTGTTTGAAAAAGCTAATTTGTATTAAAAAAATTCAGGCTGACAACTGAAGCGTAACAGTTGATAAGTGCAAGATGACTTGCTTTGCAAAGTTTAGCATATTTATTGCAGCTCTGAAAGCTCAGACAAACTGTTTACATGCCTAATGAGTGGCCCAACATGTAAGATGTTTTCAAGCCTCATGTTTCCAGCAGCTCCATTTCGGGCTGTTGTAAACCATTAGTAATGCACCACAATAACTGGTTAAAAGGAAAACATACTGTTCAAACAAATCTCCATTAAACTGTCATCTTTATTTTTATACTTCTTTTATTGCTGTTATGGGAATTTGTGTGATTTTTTTCTCCTTGTTTTTTTTTGTCTCTCCATTAGGAAGAGGTAGCAAGTAACTCCATAAGCAGACTTTTTCATGGTTTGAAGTGTACACAAATTGAGCAAGCACTGTGCACAGAACATGGAAATAACACATAGCAGTGCTGCTTTTGTTTGCAATTAAGCACTGTGGAGTAGTAAAGCAAATTCAGCTACAGCTCCTGCAAATGCCACAATAATAACTTACATTTGTTTCTTGCTCACAAGCAAATAACTTTCACCTGGGCCAAATAAACTGCAATGATTCTGGCTCATGTATTAACAGCAAATAAGTGTCAAGGTGGAAGAGTAGAGAGTTTATTAGATTGGCATCATAAGTAAGCTTTTAGTATTTGAACTATAAATGAAAACAAAATGACAGAAAAATGCTGAGCAGGCTGTCAGAGGAGTATTTTTTTAAAGGCCAGGGAAAGAGTCCTTCCCTGGGGCTACGGCCTCCCTGGAGTTCCCATTGAGTCCTCCCCACAGGGCAAGGAGTGAAACATTAGGCTGCCCTACTGAAAAAGTCAGCCAGGCCCCACAGGAGGGATGACTAGGGTCAGGGGGAGCATCTGGGCTGTGCTGAGAGAGAGGAGGCAGAATTCGACTGGTGAGAGAGGGAGGAAACCCAGCCCCTCTCCCAGGTGCCCCGTGAAGGACAAGTGGTGACACAGCCACTAGTGGCAGCAAGGAAAATATCAGTGGTATGTAACAAAACAAAATCATCTCCATGAAGGTGGTTAAGCACTGAAGATGTTTGCCTAGAAAGGGTGGTGGATCCTTGGAGATTTCCCAAATTAGACCAGTGTTTGTTATTCCTGTTTTCTGTACAAAGTGGGGGACACCGGCAGCACCACCAACTTTTTCTGTGCACTTTCATCTATCCATGTTATTATAGAGATATTCTGCGTTAGTATAGGGATGTTGTTTAAAAATACTGTGCCCTGTAGCAACATGCCTGGTAAATATTTTTGGTGTCGAGATGGCTTTAGTCTCTCATGCCTCCACAGTGCCTACTGACAAGTCAGACTATGAAGGTCAGAATATCCTATAAACTTCACAGTATCCGCCATGCCTTTTAGCTTCTGCCAAGTCACTTGCTCGTGACTGCGGGGGGAAACAAACGTGTGCCCTTGGCAGCCCTGTGGCTTTCACTATGCTACAGTATTTAATCACATGCTCGGCATAGCATTGGATACAACAAGCTTTTCTTCCCATCCTCTGTTTTTTTGGTATCTCTTTTGCAATTCTCTTCCCAGTCTTAACACTCATTTCACTGCTTAGCTCACTTTGGGAAATCTTTAGTGTAGCACTAACTCTACCTTTTTATTTTCCTCTGTGAAACTTCAGACTAAATTTTTTAACATATAAATTATTGGTGTCATACTAACAGCTCCGAGTTTGTGTTGCATCAGGAGAGTTTTCCAGCATAAACCCCTGATGAAAAAAATTTCAGTGCTTTCTATATAGGCTAGTTTGGTGAACAATGTTGGTGATTAAAACCAGCTGAGAATATATTTTTGTAAACTCTCTTTTTACCTTGAAAATACTGAAAAGTATTTTTAATCATGATGCATAAAGTTCACACTATGTAAGAAAGGTATTAAACTCTAATGCTGGGAATGTCAGTTGCTGTTGAAGGATATGGTCAACAATTCAATCAGTGATTTGGTTGAAAGCACTGACTGAAAATACCCAGTTGTCAGCATTAAAAGATCATATATTCTGTAAAAGACAGCAAATGACCAGAGAGTTAACTCCATTCTACTGCATTTTAAGCTGTACCTTTGTAACATTTTCTTGACTTTCATTGAAAATTCCAGTCTTGGTTCCTGTTGAAAGGCAACCTGTTTCTGAAGGCTAATTAGAAATGTTAGATAAGCTTTGAACAGGAAAAATACTGGAACTAAGCTCCTTCCTTCCTTTTCCAAAGACTTCCTCGTTCCTGCACTTGGGTCACAACAAGCCCACACAGCACCTCAGGCTTGGAGCAGAGTGTCTGAAAAGCTGCCTGGTAGAAAATGACCTGGAGGTGCTGGTCAATAGTCAACTGAACATGAGCCAGCAGTGTGCCGAGGCAGCCAAGAAGGCCAGTGGCATCCTGGCCTGTATCAGGAATAGCGTGGCCAGGAGGACAGTATCCCCAATGCTGGTGAGGCCACACCTGGAGTACTGTGTCCAGTTCTGGGCCCCTCAGTACAAGAAAGACATTGAGGTGCTGGAGTGAGTCCAGAGAAGGGCAACGAAGCTAGTGGAGGGTCTAGAGCACAAGACTTGTTATGAGGGGCTGTGGAAGCTGGGGGTATTTAGCCTGGAGAAAAGGTGGCTCAGGGGAGATCTTATCACTCTCCTACCTGACAGGAGGTGTGACAGGAGTAGCGAGGTGGGAATTGCTCTCTTCTCCCAGGTAACAAGAGCTAGGACAAGAGGAAATGGCCTCAAGTTGTACCAGGGGAGGTTTAGATTGGATATTAGGAAAAATTTCTTCACAGAAAGGGTTGACAAGACTTAGAACAGGCTACCCAGAGACGTGGTAGAGTCACCATCCAAGGAGGTATTTAGAAGACGTGTAGATGTGGCACTTAGGGGCATGGTTTAGCGGTGGACTTGGCAGTGGTGAGTTAATATTTGGACTCGATGATCTTAGAAGTATTTTCCTCCTTTTCCTTTTTCTAAATGATTCTATGACTTTTTAACAGCATGTGGCTGTACTGCAGGAAAGACTAGCAACCAGCCAGCCTTAGAAATTGCATCCAGGCAGCTAAAACAGGCAAATATATCTCTACCTGAGGACAGACAACTGTGCTCTCCTTGAACCACTGGGTAAAATTTGGCATTATATTTCTTTTACTTGTCTTGTTGATCAAAAATTTAGTTTAGTGTTTTATATGGCAACATACTTTAGGTTTTTTTCTTTTAGTTGATGAGTGTACACTTTATCTGTTAAAATTGAAAGAGGATTAAGATGTGTTTCAGAATCTCATCTTTTAAATTGTTTTTTAAATAAAAACCACAATGTGAAATTGGAAGGCAAATGCCCACAATTACTGACAAGAATATTGTCTGTTAACTGTTCATATAACACCAGACACCACTGTGGTGCCTGAACACTGCCCAAAGGGCTGTAAGTGGCCTAGAGACCATTTCCTATGTACAGATTTGTTTAGTTTTTTCTCTCCAAGAGAATTACCTTGGAAGGAAGTTTCTAAAATCCATTTTATTAGGGTTTTTTGGTAATATTTGATCAGCATTCAGTGCTGAAGTCAAAATGAGGAACATAGTACCTCTACTGGGATGGAGCTGGTATTACCAGCATTGCTGATATCCAGGGCAAACTGGGTCTTCAGTGAGTCAAACCTAGGCCCATTTTGCAGCTTGTAAGAGCAATTCTTATGGGGTGAGGTCCACTTTCACCATGGAAGTCTCACGGTGTCCTGTCTCCTCTAAGGAGACGATCCTCTAAGGTCATGATCCTTACCTTAGTACTTCAGCTGACCAGCACTTGAGGATAAGCTTCACTGAAGCATCGTAAAGGTAAGGACAGACACTGTTGCTGTGAGCTGCTGTTGAGTGGAAAATCACTGTAAGTGGGAGGTAGCACAGCCCAGCTGTTTTCATTAGTCTTCACTACTGTATCCTAAAAGCTCAGAAATATTGCCCTTCAGCATGGTAAATGTGTATATAGCCACTGTATGGTATTTATAGAGGCATTACAGTCCTATATAATAGTTCAATTTCAAGAAATACAAAAAAGAAAACCCTTGCATGATGTTTTATAATCACATATTTGATTCAAAATATCTGTAAAGCCCAATTTTCCTGTCCTACCAAACTTCTGCCCCAAGTCTCCCAGCATAAGTCTCCCACATCCTTTGTATGCCTGATGGGCATATGGCTATGCAATGAGCTGATAATCAAAGGCTTTACATCAGAACAGCCTTAATTTTTCTGGTCCCTTCATAAAACTTATAAGCCTTATAGAAATAACTCAAGTCTAAGCCTATGCCTCCAAAGGAGTGGTTTTAGTGTGGTTTTGTGCGTGGTTTTTTGTTTGGTTTGGTTTGGTTTTAAGGATGAAGACATTACCACCTAGTATCAAGGCTTCAGAACATAGCAAACCTGGTGTCAAATCTTGGATTGAAAAATAAGTATCCTGAGTTTCTGTGCTTGACAAAACAAGAACAAGTTGAAAAATAATAACAAATTCAAACAGGCAGCAGAAACCCAGGTGTAGATGTATGGGGAGTGGGGGGAAATTCTCAATTCGAAGCCTCCTGCTTGCCAGCTACAACTGGCATGTGCTGGTTGTAAATATTCATCCCACCTGAACTGAACAAAAATGTTACATCCTCCAATTAATAAATAGATGTGAGACAAACCCTGCAATTAGGAAGCTGATCACATGTTGTGCTTCTACACATGGACTATTTAGACCAGGAAAATTAGGCTCAGGGTGATGTAAAAAAGAGCTGGTCTTGATGAGAGAGGCTCCTAAAGTGAAGTAGCATTCTCAGAAAGAAGAAGGGAGCCTGGAAAAATAAAGAAAATATCTTGCCTGAAGGAATAACCCAGCAGTGGGAGAAGATGGAGGAGATCAAATAGCTTGCAGCCCATAATGCCTGAGAGTGTTAATGAAGAGCAGCAGCACAGCATGAACCATCCTGACTTTCTGCTAGATCATCCTAGGTCAGCAGCAACCTCCCTACTGAGATGGATGGTGAGACTTTTGACCACAGTGCTGGGGTCAGTGAGGGAGTGGGTGACTCAGAAAGTAGAGTAAATCTCTAGTTTCTTAAATAAACTCCAGTTATCCAGAGCCACGGCAGGTTGTTGTTCAGTGTCTCACCCCTGAGAGCATCCTATTTCCAAATGATCCTTTTCAGCCAAATACTATTCCCAAATAATGTAAATAATTGGATCCATGAGGTTTCCCTTCATGTTACATAAACCCTTTGGTTTAATTAGACTTACATACTTGCCAACAATTTTTTTTTCTACTGACACGTTACCATCATTTTGAACAATCTCCTAGCTGGATGTGACTCACTGAAAGAAGCTATTCAGTGACTTCCTCTGGAGAAATTCGAGAAATGCCAGTCTGACATACATCCCTGTCACTGTCTTCACTAGGGTTATTAATAACACTGTTAATTTGATAAATCTTACATTTTTCAAAATTCTTCTGTAAACAAGCATTTAATGCCTGACTAAGATCTCTTTTGGGATGGATATAGAGTGGGTTTCAAAAGGAAAGGAATCCATGGCAGATGTGTATTAGTGAAATATTTCACCTTCAACATCTCTCTCAAGAGATGTCCCAGTTGCGTAATTTTTCCTTTCTGCCTTGCTCTTGAAATCGAATATCCACAGCAGACATTAATAATAAAGAAAATTGGTGTCTCTTTTTGTAAACACATTCTGGTCCTATGCAGTGAATATCTAGGGATCCAGACACAACTGGAAGCATTTATGTAGTTACTATATCAGAACAATGGATTTTTTATTTTTTTTTTGGTGGCAGGAAAGTTATCTTATGTGAAAAGGCTTTAAAATGGTCACTATTTGAGAGAGAGACTGATTTTGATAGGGGACCACCAGACAGATCTCTAGAGGAAGTCAGAAATTACTGTGATTTTCACACATTGCTAAAAAAATGTTTACTGTGAGGTACAGTGAGAAATTGTCATCCCTGTAAGAGCAACTAATATTTCTTTTCAGGGAACCTGGTTCTTAACTTACTGAGGAAAAAGGCCAAATAGCACAGGTACTCCCACAGGCTGCAATTATGCAGGCATTTTACCCCTGCCTGGGCACTGGTCTGATCTCCCAAGGGACTGGTCTCAAAGGGACTCTGAATATGTTATTAAAATATGAGACATATTGACACACCCAATTGGGGTGTGAATTGCTCTGTAGCCTTTTGAAAGCACCAGCTCTCAGTGCTTGGGGAATAACTGCAATGAAGTGGTTGCACAGCTGCCAGAGAGCTGCTGAGCAGAAAGGAACACAGCCTGCATGGCTCAGGCTGGAAGTCTTCCGCTGCCAGACGCTGTCACAGATATTAAAGTGAGTTTGGTTTGTTCTTCACCCATAAGACGGATGGACAAGAAATTCTCCTTCAGCCCCTCAATATCCAAATTTACTATTGAGTTTCCACTGATTAGTGCATCAAAATGGCAAGTTTTTGATGAGATCAGTAGTTCTGCATAATTTAGCAGGTTCCCAACACACATTTCAAAGACTGAGCTAAAACAAAACAAAACAAAAAACTGTACAAAAAGGCCCCACAAGAAATATACCCAGAAATACTCTAATGTGGGCTTATAAGAAATCTGAAGGGGGCTTTTTACAAGGGTATGCAGAGACAGGACAAGGGGAAATGACTTTGGAGAATGGTAGCTTAGATTAGATGTCAGGAAGAAATTCTTTACTGTGAGGGTGGTGAGACACTGGAACAGGCTACCCAGAGAATTGTAGATGCCCCATCCTTGGAAGTGCTCAAGGCCGGGTTGTATGGGGCTTTGAGCAACCTGGTCAAGTGAAAAACGTCCCTGCCCACAATAGTGAGGGGGTGGAGGCTGGAACTAGATATCTCTGAAGGTCCTTTCTGACTCAAACCATTCTATGATTCTATGAAAGCTATGGTTTTCTATGTATACATCTCCTTATATTTATGTGAAAATAAACTTTTCTCTCAGTAGCAGTTGTGATCAGCAGTCAGTCTTCCCTCACCCTCATACACAAGAATAAAACATTTCAGTAGAGAAACCGACAGATTGCCCAAAGAAGCTATTAATGCCCCACGCCTGGAAATATTAAAGGTCTGATTGGATGGGGCTTTAAGTAACTTGATCTGAAGATGTCATTGCAGGGGGGTTGGACTAGATGACCTTTAAATGTCCCTTCCAAAGCAAACTGTTCCATGAATCTATACGTTAGGCAAGAGGGACATCTACTGTTCATCATCACCAGCAGCCCAGAGTGGGTGCAGCGCTGGGCAAAATCCCTGGGTTACAGGGACATAAGGACATGGGTGGAAGAAGTCTCTCTGCATTTTTACCCTCAGATCTTCCATCCATATTGTCAGTTAAAATGAATGAGAGGCACTATTTTAGTAAATATTCAATCACCCCAACTTCTGGTTGATGAAAATTAAATTTGGAGTCATTAGTCCCAAAACTAGGGCACACATGACCGAAGTAATATAACTAGCGACTCAAAATGATGGATCAAGGGAGTGGAAGCTCTCAATAACTGGGGGCAGCTAACCAGAGAGCCAAATCCTCTTTCATTTTGAAAAGAAATCTGCAGGGAATGAGAATCTAGGCTGTGAAACCAAACTCAAATCACCATTTAATCACTGAAGCATTTTGATACTGAAAATGGATTACAACCTAATCTGTGAACACAGATCTCAAGGCTTCCCCATCAGGACATGTGTGCACCCCTTGCTTTGTTCTACTGTGAAATAACACAGTACAGGCCTGAAAGAAAGTATTCCTGTTAAACAGAAACCTGAAAATTTGCTGATCAGAAATTAGATTAAACAATAGAAATATTTTTCAGACCGCAAGTCAAGTCAAATGAGTAATTTCAGGATACAAATTTTTATCTAAATACAGTCTGCCTTCTGCATGTGAATGCTGAAGGTAACCAAGCATGCATATATGCACACAACTGTACATATCCAAATCCTAGGTAGGAAAAAGAACATAAAGGACTGCATAATCTTGAGGACTAATACAATAGGAAAATTAAGCTATTTTAGCTAAAAATTTTGGTTTTGCAGCCTTCAAGACTCATGAGAAACACCGAATAAACAGGCAAGCCTGGCTGGCAAATAGGGCACTCTAGCTGTGAAAAGGATTGGATGCAGTCTAAGGTAACTTTGTTATATATCATGGTCTGTCTTTCTTGAAGCAGTAGGACACTTAGATACTTCTCACTCTTGAAATGATGGCTTGATCAGATTTCAGAGGATCAAAAGATTGGAATCAAGCAGGTGGCAGGGGCATCAGGAGGCCTCCATTGGAGTTGCCCGCTCAAAGCAGGCTAAGCAGTAATTTCAGACCAGGTTTCTCAGGACTGTGTCCATCTGGGACTTGAAAATCTCCAGGGATGGCACCTGCATAACCTCTCCAGGTGGCCTGTTCTACAGCTCAGCTGTCTTGAAGGAGAAAAAAATTCTCTCCCAATTCTTCTGACAAAATTTGACTGGATGACATTTTCAGTTTTTAACCACAAAAAGGCAGCGACAGAGGGAATAAGGAAAAACACGGGCATTTTCAAACACCATCTGGCATGTGGGCCATCTGAGCATGCAAGGGGAAGAATATGCAGACTGGCTCAGACACTGCTTAGGACTAAGAAATGTTTTACAAGAGGTGACCATCATGCCTAGATCTGTACCCTTGTTTGCTCTTCCACCGAACATGCCCAGTGTTTAATAACTGGTGTGTGTGCATGATGAAGAGGCCATATGCAAGACATCTCGTCTTTCAGTGAAAGGACATAAGGGCAAAGGTGATCCATGGCAATCTTAGCTTTTTGCCTGAACTGGTCTTCACCCAGCATGAGATCTTATGGGCTTCCTGAGCCTCATCTTCCTCCCTTCACAGTGAGCTCCAGGCTTCACTTCCCTGCCTCTCTGTTGGCCACCACTCTCTCCTTCTTGCCTTTCCACATTCATGCTTGCCTTGTTTTGCCTAAACAGGACTTCAGCAGCTACTGAAGTGCAGTAGGGTTATCCTTAAGTACTATGAAGAGAGTAACTAGCTCTCACTGCAAACTCAGTAAAGGGAAATAACTTTGAAGGACTGATCTGAGCTGCAGCAAGATTGATCAGTACCACCCACCCTCAACAGAACACACATCCTGACAGCCCTCAGCAGGGTGTAGTATGAACAAGGCTAGAGGACTTTCTCAATGTCATGCCCGAGACAGAAAAAAATGTCAAACTCTTGAAAGTTGAAGTCAAAGTAGAGAATGAAACTAAGAAGCATGAATTTCTAGTTAAGACATAGACTGTGGGCTCCAGGTGTGATATATGATAAACCATCCCTGCAATACATGTTCCGCAGTAGTTGCTTAATTTGCCATAGTACTACAATCCCACTGAAATTGAAGAAAGAAAAAGTGCTGCAAATAAAATATAGCGAAGACTAATATTTTCAACCTTGTTATACAAGGCCTCATGGGTATTTTTGGCATTCTTCAATTATTTTTTTGTTTCATTCAAATAAATAATTAAAAAATGTGGGAAAATAAACAGTGAACAAACTTCTGTCTTTGGAATACACACATTTGACTTGCAGAGCTACCATGCACCCATCTACCCTGTTAGGTCCTGCAGTCACACTGGTACTCCCCTGGGGGCAAAGATATTATACCAAGAGAAAGAAATAGAGGTGTTGGTATCACATTTTAGCAGTCTGAGTTTCCTACTGAGTGCAGGAAGGAACTATTCAGTGCAGGAAGGGGAATGAATAGCCAGAGGAACGCATGGTATAGGTGCTTTAGTGGTGAAAATTGCTAAGCTACCAATGCTCACAAGGCAGCTGCACCCTGGGAATTTTATGCAGAATTAAAGGAAAAGGAAAGTTTTTCCCAAAGGAAAAACAATGGATGTGAATGAAAATATATGCATGTTTTAAATATTGTGCATGTTTTAAATCACCTGGATGACAAACAGTGAACGCATTTCAATGGTAGGCCCTTAAAATGCCTCAACTGCAAGTATTAGAACTCTCTGCTGGAAAAGGAGACAGAGGGAAGAAACAGCAGGAAGGAAGCATGTGGACAATGAAGTCAGAAGAAATTTATTAGAAGAATCAAGGGCAATTAGTATCCAAACTCCACTGACGCCCATAACACTTTTGAAAACTTCATATCAATGTGAAATCTGGCAATCTGACAGATAACAACTTTGAAGTCTTCAGTTATAAGGGACTCAAAACATAATGATAAAGTTAAAGTAATTTCAAAGACATTCTTTGCACAGCATGAAAATTGTTCAGAAGTGTTTATAGGGAGATTACACAATGCATCGTGTAGAATTTGTGTAAAAAACATGCTAAGGAACATCTACATTTGAGCAAAGAATTCAAAATAATTAAATTATTTAAGAAGACCCCTTTCAAAGGAGAAAAAAGTAACTAGGTTTTGCTGGGAAAGACAGAAGGAGGCAATCTCTGATAACTGAATCATCTTAAAGTATTTATATTTTGGAAGCAAGCTGGAGACTAATAGCTCAGCATAGTCACACCTGAAAAGCAGGAGTCATACTCTGACAAGGGCCATGCTATGGAGGCTTTCCTTATTGACATTGCGTGACAGAGGTTGTTTTGCTGCATAACTTCACTGCTGTATACGATAAAAGTGGGCAGAATAATACGTTTGTTGTTCTGTTGTTGCTGGTGCAGCATCAGCATGCTTTTTTGTGATTTTTTTTAGACTCAATTATTAATTGCAATTCTTTCTGCTTTTCCTACCCTGGTTGATGGTTTCTTAGCCCAGTTAATCTCTTTACAATTCTGTGTTTTCACCAGGAAGAGGTGGAGTGGAACATTTTTTTCATTTTTAGATTTTTCAGGAGAACAGGCATACAATGGTCTCTCCTCTCCTCTCTCTCTCCCTGACAGGACAGAAAGTGCCCACAATCGTCACTTGGTGCTCCAGTCACTGGAAGAAGGAATACATATGTGATCAGTGGATGGAGAGACAGAGAAGCAGGAGGGATTCACTGATTCCTGCAGGAGAGCGTTAGGACTTGGGAGGGTGGAGTGTGCAGAACAGTCCACCTTTGACATCCCTCAGCAGAATCCTATGAGGTCGCTTAAGCAGAGCTGAGTGGAGCAAGCACACTGGGGACATCTGAGGTTTCTGCAAGTCTGATACTGCAGGCAGAGGCATGGCTCCAACCACATTGCCTAGATGCAGAAACCCAGGATGGAGGGCCTAATGTTCCACCTTTACAAAACCAATGAGAGGAAGAATAGGTGGAGAAGACCAGACACTATCCTATCGTAAGATCCCTAAGACACCAAACAATCAGAAAGAAGTATGAAAGGGGATTGGATTAGTATGTGTAAATACTTCCACAAAAACAAACCAGCCATCACTAAATGGGCTTCTCTCTCCTTATAGCAGAGACGTATGAAGAATTCTAAAGACTAGAAGTACAAACTAGAGAGTGATATTAAAGTCTAAATGTGATTTCAACTGTGGCATGATTCACCTTTAGAACAAACTATCAAAGGAATAAGAGGATTCTCTCTCTGTCTCTTCCAATCAAGATTGTCCTCCTACTAATAATTACTAAACCCACCTCAACCCCCTTGCTAAATACAAGTTACTGGGAATTCAGAGCTAAATCCTATGGCCTCAAGTGTTGAAGGCCTCGGGGATACGATCCTTTGGACTGTGTTTTCTAGAGGTCCTTCTAGCCCTTAAAACCTATGAATCTGTCCTGCAACGTTGACTGATGGTATCATCTCATGCTCCTGTGTGACTGAACCAAATATTTACACAAAAGACATGCAATGTTGGTTTAAAAATTCCAAAGTTGAAGAATCTACCATATTACTATGGGCAGCTGTTTTAGTAGCTACCCACCCTCACTAAGAAATATTTGCACTTCACTGCCAGCCTGGATTGGCATAGCTTCGGCTATGCCGATGCCATGAGTTTCTCCCCATGAATGAGATAATGGCTATCACCTCTTTCTCTGTTTAAATCTGCTCTCAAATACACTAACCAGAGAGAATCTCTAAAGCCTCAAAATCTTGCAAGGCACATCACATCTCCTGTACTCCATTTATTCCCGAAGCTCTTTTCCAGCTCCTGACAATTTTTCAAAATCTTTGCCTGAGCTACAAACACTAAGCCTGAGATGAAGTATTCAAGTAATAAAGCCATTTTAATATAATTTGAATTCTGATGCCAGAGCAATATCCAGTCTCACTCAAAAATACAATACCAGAGCAGACAATTGTTTCTCAAACAATGCATTAAAAAATAAAAACTCCCACCTTGGTATCCCTTATATGTGGACAGGAACTTATAAATAAAATGCAGAAAGTTCTTCATCTATGTGTGTAGGGATAAACTGGGACACCTGACTACACACAGCTTCTGGTCTCTCCATCATTCCCCATATGCCCTTTGCAGTATGTACAGTTTCTGTGATGTAGAGTACTGAAATTACTGCAGTCTAGTAGCTAGTCACATGGTAAAAAGTGGTTTCAACCTTTTCTGTAAACAATGATGGCTCATATCAGCTGTTACTCAGGGATATGTTGACAACTGTTGGTTTATTTCTGAATATTTGCATTTAGGAGTCCAAAAGTAATATTTACATTCAAGGTTGATGTGACCAAATTTATACCAGAAAGAGTTTATGATCGCTAAGCTGAAAGTCATTCATGTGAAGATAGCAAATACTGAAAGCATCAGGTAGAGAAACAGGACAGTTATGCAATCCTTTAAAAAGTTATATTGTTATATTTACTAAATAATTTAAGCCTGATTCACCATTACATTATGCAGCACGTAATTGTTCACATTTCTTATCACCATGAGTAAGTAAATAATAGCTTCAAATGAGATCTGAAATGAAGTTCAGTGTTGAAAAATGCTCAAGTGTCTTTCAGCCTCATGTAAACTTTTCCCTCTCAAAATAATATCTTTCCTACCTGTTCACAGAAGTTTGCAAATATTTAATTCAAAATCAAATCTGAAATGCTTATGCTTTTGGAAGTGTTTTCTTCCTAAAAAAGAGAAGCTGAAACCAGTGTAAGGATCACTGCGTTGAAACAAGATGAAACTCAACACAGAACAGTTAGCACAAGAGTCAAAACCTGTGGAAGATAGAGAAAAGATCAAGCAAAACATGTAAATTCTGTCACTGATCTCTGCAATCATAAAATCATAGAATCATAGAATGGTTTGGGTTGGAAGGGACCTTAAAGATTATCTAGTTCAACCTCCCTTTCATGGGCAGAGACACCTTCCACTAGGCCAGGTTGCTCAAAGTCCCATCCAATCTGGCCTTGGAACACTTCCAGGGATGGGGTATCAACAGCTTCTCTAGGCAACCAGTTCCAGTGTCTCTCCACTCTCACAGTAAAGAATTTCTTCCTTACGTCTAATCTAAACCCTCCCTCTTTCAGTTTAAAGCCATTCTACCTTGTCCTATCACTACATGTCATAGTAGGATCATAGTAGGGTCATTGCAGCTAGCACTACACATTGGAAAGCTAAGTCACCCTGTAAAATCTTCAACTTCCACACCAGGGTTACACTGACACACCTAGGTGGGCCATGCTCCCTCCAATTCTCTATGCACAGGCAGTAAAACCCCTGTGGTAAGACATACCAGAATTTGCCCTTCTTCCATCTGCAAAGGAAGAGGAGATGTCTGCTAACCCCTTCTTGAGGGTTGGCCATTACATTCAAGGAAGTGCTGGTCATTCTTCTGCTTTATTGCCTGGTTATCTGAGGACTCTGAAATGCTCCAGATCACGCAGCAGGTGGGGTATATTTATAAGCCATATACAAGAGGAGCACATAGTTTGACATAGGTTTCTTCATTCACAGAATCATAGAATCACAAAATCATAAAATCATTAAAGTTGGAACAGAACCTCCAAGATCATTGAATCTAACCTTTGATCAAACACCACCATGTAAACTAAACCATGGCATCAAGTTTTTTCTTGAATACTTCCAGGGATGGTGACTCCACCACTTCTCTGGGCACTTAATCATACTTTCAGTGAAGAAACCTTTCTGATGTCCAACCTGAACCTCCTTGAGGTGCCTCCTTGAGGCACAGTTTGAGGCTATATCCTCTTGTCTTGTCACTAGTTGCCTGGGAGAAGAGGCTGAACCCCACCTTTCTATAGGTAGCTGTGGAGCATGAGCTGTAGTGGTCCTTTCAGGTAGTTGTAGAGAGCGATAAGGTCCCCCCTCAGCCTCCTGTTCTAGACACTAAGCAACCCCAGCTCCTTCAGCCACTCCTCACATGACTTACTCTCTAGACCCCTCTAAGCTCCACTGCCCTTCTCTGGACTTGTTCCAGCACCTCAATGTCTTCCTTGTAGTGCAGGGCCCAGAACTGAACACATGACTTGACGTGTGGCCTCACCAGTGCTGAATACAGAGGGACAATACCTGTCCTGGTCCTGCTGGCCACACAATTTTTGATACAAATCAGGATGCCATTGGCCTTCTTGGCCACCTGGGCACATTGCTGGCTCATGTTCAGCCAGCTGTCACCCAGTACCCCCAGGGCCTTTTTCACCTGGCAGCTTTCCAGCCACTCTTCCTCAAACCTGGAATGCTTCTTGGGGTTGTTGTGACCTAAGTGCAGGACCTGGCATTTGGCCTTATTGAATCTTATACAGCTGACTTCAGCCCATCAATCCAGCCCCTCCAGACCTCTCTGCAGAGCCTTTCCTCTGACTTCTGGACAAGTCATGTCAGTAGAAAAGAGTGTTAGCCATGTGATATGGTCAGGATAGTTGTCTGTCAGAGTCATGCAATCCCTTTCTCTGGCAAAGCCCTCCTCTGGCTGGGTTGCGCTCACAAGTACATGGTCTTAGATACCTCTCCCAGCCACAAGACCTGCTTGAGCCATGGTTGCATAATCCTTGCTCTTCTCATGCAGGGAACCAGGTCCCTCCATGCAGAATGGACAGCTGGCTCCACCAAGCTCCCAGTTTGAAGAGCATGTGTACCTTTGACCTCCTTGAGAGGCAAGGGTTTGATCTCAGCTCCCAGTATCCACCAAGCTTTCTGCAGACCAGCTTCTACCAGTTCAAAATCCTGTTCTTTCCCCATCCTTCCACCTATATCCCACCTCCCCTATACTGTGCCGTGGGACTCAAAGGGCAGGTGTTCTTCAGACAGGCACTGAGATGGTGCTGCTCCCTGTCTGAGTGCTGCTGGCCTGCCTCTCTTGCTGAGGGCTGAAAACAAACATAAAAATCCACTCTAGCCAAACTGGGCAGGTTACAGGCAGCCCCAATCAATTTTGAGAGTAAGGTGTCAGAGGCCAAATGAGAGGGCAGCCAATACCAGGATAGCTCTGCCACTGGGAATGTGGCAGATAGCCTGCAGGTAGGTGAGAGATGTCAGAGCTGCTCTTGCTTAGCACTATATCTTCACCTGGTAGAAACCTGGGAATGGAGTCAGAATGTTCTGGTAACCTTCCGGATAGCCCATGTGGTTTGGTACAGCTTTCCCAGACAGTCTCACTGCACAAATCTGTGGAATTTAAAAGCAAACTCTGGCAGCTGGAGTAAGGTATTTAGGAAACCAGCCATGAAGAGGAGGGAAGAAAATGCCAAGGATTTACAGGTAAAATCCATATTTTGATTTAAAGGTATGAACTTAGAGGCAGGACAAAGTGGAGAAAGATGAGCAAAGGGTTACAAAATGATGGAAGCACAGAATAAATTGGACTTATCTGGGATGCATCCAATACTCAAGTTAAATCCACATACTCTTTCTGCATGAAAATACCTCCCTGAATTATAAAGGGTAAGGGAGGGAGGGCTCACATCTTGATCCCTATATATATATCATTTGCATCTCTTAAATCTGAGTCAGTTGAAGAGTTGAACGCTGCGAGCCAAATCCTATTTAATTTATTCAGCAACACATCTGTGTGAAACATAGTCCAATTACAGGCATTAGGTTACTGTGCCATGGCTTGAACCATTTGGCTTTTGTTTCCAGCAGGCTCTAATTAACTTATCACAATGCAGGAGCAGACAAGTTTCCCTTACACGTGACTGCAATTAAAGACATGAAATCACAACATTTTTTAAAGTGACTCCAATCAATTGGTTACAGTAAAGAATACCATGTAATAAAGCAGTGATTCCACTGTTAAGACTGAAAGAGGATTTCTGTTCCAATAATCTAGTTCCCTTCTATTACGAGTTCTGCTCTTGGATAATTTATTTAAAGTTCATTATGTGTCTACAACATATATCATTTGCCCTCAGCTTGGGCTGCAGAAGTGCCATTATGGCCAATTACTTACTGTGATAAAATCTGCCACAGTACAGACTGTTCCTTAGTTAGATTTAAGTTTTGTCTAAATTCTATTTGTAGTTCAGGCAGCAAAATAATAAGGCCAGCAGCAAAGACTTGCTGTCTCCTTCCTCTGGTCCCTGTTGTAACCTGTTGTAATCTTAGGGCAGTTAGAACCGAAACCCCACACCCTTCTTTTCTTGCAATACTTGTCCCCACTTTGTGTTTACACAACCAATGCAGGGCTTGGGGTGGTCTGGTCTCTGAGAGAGTTCCTTGACCTGAATCCCACCAATATCATATACGTCACTGATAGCAAAGTCTCTGAAAGCCCCTGAGAGCATAAGGCTGCCAGTAGGGACCGCACAGCTGAGTGCCAGTCACGCACTTTGGTGATCACATGTATTTGCTCTCTGGCCTCCATAGTTTGCTGCAACAGCATGCTCATTGGTGGTAAAATGAAAGTCCTACAGAACCACAAAGAAAGTGATGTAGGGAGCAGCACTCAGCCATGCCCTTCAGCTCACTTGATAGCTGTGCGCTGTAAACAGGGTGATAGGCACATCCCTAGTGCCTCCAGCATCAGAGAGCACACTGTGGCTACTGCAGGATGGGCCTTTTTGCTATTGGCCTCGTTAACCATTAGCCACACCAGAGGCTTCAAATTTGTTTGGGGATGAGGATATCGCTGCACAACTTCTTAAGTGAATTAGAGCCGCTGGATTTATCCAAATCACCCCTGCACCACCCCCAGCCATGAGAAGACATTTGAAGCTGGTTTGCTCTTTAAAAACAATTGCCAGTGTTTGGCAGGCGTCTTCTCAAGCTTGTGCTTCAGTTTTTAAAGTGTTTTAAATATGTTTGAACCAAATGTTCTACACAAATTTGAATTCAAATCCTGCAACCTTTCTCTGTGAGATCTCACAAGTGAGGGAGGGTAGAAGCTACAGCAAGAAAATTCAGAGTGAAACAAGAAATAGAAGTGATTCAATAGGATCCATTTTAACAGATCCAGACCACCGTAATTTGAGGACAGGCATTACCCTATAAGAAGCTGCATTCCTCTGGAAAAAATTACGCTTGGGATTTATTCATTTTTTCCAGTAGAACATTTATTCCACTTTAAAAGAAAGAAGGCACTTCTTCACAACAAATGCACTTACTGGATGCCATGTTAACAGTTATTTGCTGAGTGCATCAGTGGCCATGTATTTTCTGTTGTAGAGACTATATACTGAGCTGTCTTTACTTTCCTCAAATCCTGCTCAAATCCCATATTGTATCTTGCAAACGGCTACCTTGCAAAGTTGGATGAATTTATTCTGATGTTTCAGAAAACTTCTATCTAAGACTAATGTCAAAGCAAAACACCATTTAAAAAATTTACGGTGATGGAAATTTACATAACAGATAATAACAAGCCAAAAAATAATGTACTTTTTTGCAACATCAGTCTTGTTATTGAACTGAAAGAATGTGTGATAGTTTCAGTCTAGGCCTTCCTGGAGATCAACTTGTAACCAGGAAGGAACTAGGGAAGTGACCAAGGAAGTATTCCATGTTATTCCCTTATGTAAACTGACGTATAAATAAGCCGGTCAGAGAGACCTCTCTCTCTTCTCTTCCTGCGAGGTTTGGGAACAGTAGGTCCCTGCGTAGGTCTTGCTTATCTGGAGCTGAGGCCTGCGGTGACTGCTGTTGTCTGCCCACGCGTGAGGGGAGAGCGCTGGGCCGGGTGTGGCTGTCCTGCTTTTCTCAAGGGAAGTGGTGAGATTTTGCTAGTTCATTATTTTGCTGGTTACCAAGTTTTTCGATTGTGCATATTTGTCTTGTTTTCTCCTTTTTTGTCCCTTTTTGTCCCTTTTTCCCATTTTCCCTCCCCCTCTTCCCCTTCTTGGGAGTTGTACATAATATCCTTATGGTATATAACTGTAATATATGCAGAAATACACATATATTTTGGTATAATTTGGTTGGTTTCGATTTCTCTCAGTTTCTATAGTTTTTTTTCTTTGCCTAAAGGGGGAGGGAGGGAAAAGGCGTCTGCTGAGCTTTGGAGATTTGGCGTGAAGCCAGCTCTAACTTGCTCAGAATGAAATGTTCCTCTATGAATTGTTCCCAAGGACCAGGGAGAAAAACATTAACCAAGTCCAGTATCAAATAGAATGTGAAAACATTTCAACATTAGCTCTGGTTTTTTTCACTTAACTAACAAGTCTGCAAATACCTTTGATGGAGTGGTCATGTTCTGGACATTCCCCGCTACCCTTGTCATCAGTAGCACAACAGGACTAGCTTGTTCTTCTGGTCCATTTGACCCCTGATGAGAGCAGAAAGAACTTTACGTGTCAGGGGACACACATTAAACACTGTGGGGCTGGGAATCCCTTATATTGCCGCTTCATTGTGCCTGTCTCTTACGACCAGTCCCAGAAGGCGAGGGTAACTCAGGTTTCTTTTAATAGAACCCTTGAGGTGGATTAGAGTGAAACAACACTGAATGACCAGTGTTTATAAATATATATATATATATGTCATCATCATGGCTAGGCTTCGCAAACGAAGATTTGGGAAGGGCTCTACCCACGTTTCTTGCAAGCGCGTTGGTGGCTAAAAAGACCAACACAAGAAAGGCAAGTCCAGTTGCAAAAGACACAGCAGAAAGACTCCTTAGATGGTATATTCTGCAAGGCTCGATTCTTTCTGCGTTGTCTTTTCTCCTCAAGGGTGATCCTGCGAGCTTTCTCAAAAGCATCAGCAGCATTATAGATGGTGTGTCTCCAGGCCTCCCGATTGGAGGCCAGAGTAGACCAGTTATGGTGATCAATATGCCCGAGGCTGAGTTGTTGCTTCAGGAAGTCCTTGTATCTTTTCTTCGGGGCTCCTCTCTTGCGGCAGCCGGTGGCAAGTTCACCATAAAGCAGGATCTTAGGGAGGCGGTGATCCTTCATCCTGGAGACGTGCCCTGCCCAACGCAGCTGCGTTCTCAGTAGCATGGCCTCAATACTTGTGATTGCTGCCTGTTCAAGAACAGATGTATTGGTCACATAATCTGACCAGTGGATGTTTAGGATTGTACGGAGGCAGCGTTGATGGAAGCGTTCTAGGAGACGCAGGTGGTGGCGGTAGATGACCCATGATTCAGAACCATATAAGAGAGTGGACAGCACTATGGCTCTGTAAACACTGATCTTGGTACTTTTCTTCAAGTGTTTATTACACCATACTCTTTTATGGAGTTTTCCAAAAGCACTATATGCCTTCGCTAACCTGTTGTCTATCTCCCCGTCAATCTTACCATCCGAGGAGATGAGGCTGCCTAGGTAATTAAACTGTTGGACTGATTTGAGCTCTGATTGGCCGATGGTGATGTGGAAATGGTGGGGGACTTCCTGAGGTGCAGGTTGATGGAGAACTTCGGTCTTCTTTAAGCTGACTTCCAGCCCAAAGAGCTCAGCAGCATTTGCAAAGCAGGATGTTAAACGCTGCAGGGCTGCTTCTGTGTGGGCAACAAGGGCAGCGTCATCAGCGTAAAGCAGCTCCCGGACAAGATGATTTAGGGTCTTGGTGTGGGCCTTCAGTCGCCTTAGGTTGAATAGGCTTCCATCAGTACGATATCGAATGTAGATACCGTCCTGATCATCAAGGTCTGCCGTGGCCCTTTGGAGCATCATGTTGAAGAAGACTGTGAATAGGGTAGGAGCGAGAACGCAGCCTTGTTTCACACCATTCTTTATTAGAAAGGGCTCAGAAAGTGTGTTGCCATATCTGACTTGGCCGTGCTGATCCTCATGAAGTGAGATGATCATTTTAAGGAACTTGGGGGGACAACCTAAATGTTCAAAAATCTGCCACAGACCTTTTCTGCTCACAGTATCGAAAGCCTTGGTGAGGTCGACAAAGGTTGTTGAGGAAGAAGAGAACTGCCCACCAAGCACACCTTGCACTGCCATCCTGTCACGCAAGAAAAATAGCCTTTCGTCTTGCATGCAGCAAGCTCCAACAGAAACTCTGTGACATCCAGAACAAGTGGTGGACCGATCTAGCTGCAAAAACTCAACTATGTGCAGATACGGGGGATCACAAAGGATTCTGTGAGGTCCTGAAAACAGCATACGGGCCTACATACCAGGTACAAAGCCCTCTACTCAGCGCTGATGGTCAAACACTTCTAACAGATAAAACCTCCATTCTGAGTCAATGGTCTGAACACTTTCAGACTCTTTTCAGTACCAACCGTGTAGTCCAAGACTCAGCAATTCAGTCCATCACACAACAACCGGTGAAATACGAGTTGGATACTGCCCCCACTTTAGGAGAAACCCTCAAGGCCATACAGCAGGTGAAAATCGGCAAGGCAGCTGGGGTTGATGGAATTCCACCCGAAGTCTGGAAACATGGGGGCCTTGCACTCCATGCTAAATTTCATGAGCTTGTGGTGCGCTGTTGGGAACTAGGCGAACTACCTTCAGACCTTCGTGATTCAGTCATCATCACCTTGTATAAGAAGAAAGGTACTAAATCAGACTGCTCAAATTACCGTGGTAATTACTGCTTTCCATTGCTGGCAAAATCCTGACAAGAATACTCCTAAACAGACTAATATCCACTATAGCAGAAGAAATTCTACCTGAAAGTCAGTGTGGTTTCAGAGCCAACAGGAGCACCACAGACATGATATTTGTTCTCAGACAACTGCAAGAGAAGTGTAGGGAACAGAACAAAGGTCTTTATATATATGTAGGGTTTATTTTAAAACTACTTGGTTGCAATGGAAAGCAGTTTGTAACTGTTTTGGTTATTATCTATAGTAATATAAAAGCATAAAAATAATGCTTAAGAAAGAGAAAGAAGGGATAAGAGTAGAAAGGTATATAATCACCACCCATGAATCTCGTGACGAGACTTGTTTGTTGCGATTTCTATGTCTGTTGGTTGAAGTGATGGTTGCCGTCTTAATTCATTAGGGGTGGAGGGAAAGCCCATAAAATGCAAAGTCCAGTGGGTTAATATACATTCAGGTTCAGGTGGAAACACCCAGGTACCTCCCCTGGACTGAGGAGTTTCATGATATAATGCTGTGGGTCATGGGACACTTCAGGAGTCTTTGATGGTTTATGACACCTTCTAAGACATCATTGCTGCCTCTCACATAACATAGTTGAGCCAGACTGTTTCCAAAGACATTTGGGAAATGTGGGCTTCTCTAGCTCCAGGTTTTACTATTGATTTCACAAACATGAGGAGCTTAGTCTGGACATGTGAACAACTTCCATTCATTTCAGCGCTGTCACTGATGTAGTGCTTTGTTTGTTAGAACCTAAGCAAAACACAGCAGATACTGTCATGGTTGCTGAAACCACGGAATTACATAGAAAGCTCATAGATAAATCACATGTTTTCAGATTGGATGGACCCAATGAACTTCAGAATAGGGCATTGAACAACTGAATTGTGAAATCTTAGAGTTGGCCTAGGACAGGATGAGAGGAATACCAGAGGAGGACATACATGGTGAATACAAGGGTACATACATATATATATATATATACATATATATATATATACACACACACACATACACACACACACAAAAGGATATATATAGGATGTATAATAGAGTCATAGAATGGCTTGGGTTGGAAGGGACCTTAAAGACCATCTAGTTCCAACCCCTCTGCCATAGGCAGGGACACCTTCCACTAGACAAAGTTGCTCAGAGCTCCATCCAATCTATCCTTGAACTTTTAAGTGTGTATATATATATATATATATATGGAAAATAATAAAGGAAAAAGGATTTAAGTCATGTTAGTCTACAGAGGAGTTGTCTCCTGTGCAGCACGTCTCCAAAAGCAGGCTATCCAGACACACAAGAAGGACACAAGCCTGCTAGGCCTCTGGTGGTTCCTTTGGGCCATGAGACTCCATGATTATACATACATTCCCTGTAACACTGATGTAAAACAGTGCCCAGGAGCATCACCAGCACCAGAGCTCATCCCACCCCACTGCCATGGCCCTTGGGAGCCTTAGGCAGGCAGATGGCTGACAGCAACAAGCATGCTGGCAAAACCCAGGCTCCTGCCATGGGTTAGCACTGCAACCCTGTGCACCTTAGTTGGAAAAATAACAACTCCATAGTGTTTAAGATGCCTTGTGGATATTTAAAATACTTTGTTTAAGGATGATCCATCAGCTACATCTTTCAGAAGCAGTGCCACAGGCCTTTTGACAAGTTTTCTTTTAATTGCTCCTCTTCTGTACTGTTGTCAAAGTCCGAATTTTACAGGTTGCCACCAGATGGTGATCAATCCCGGTCAAGTTATCTGGTTTCACATGTGCATGGTTGATTCAAAACCACAAGCTGCAGAAATACACAAGGCGATTCACATGGAATAAATCTTTTCTGACATAGATTCATAACATCCCAACTCTCCAACATGGGCAAAAAGTACAAACACACTGCACAAATTCTCTTCCTCTTCCACATCAGTGAAAGCACAAGATGTGTCTACCACTTACACATATACATCTGAAGAAGTGGATTAAAAATTACCTTTTTTCCACTGTCAGAGCATTTTTAATTCTTGTTCTCAGAAGCTCTTCCTTTTCAAGCCCAAGCTGAGCTTATCACACGCAAACAGAAGCTCTTCAATATAACTACCGTACAATATAAAATGGAGCAGCTGAAGGCAAAAAGCAAGAGAGACAGTCTCATAGCTTCAGTGACTTGGAGAGGGACTACCTTTTTGCCTCCTCCTCTCTTTCTTCAACATAGTTATTGGTTGGTTGTGTTCTTCCTATCTCTGCTGCTCATTCACCACTTCTCTTCATTTAGTTTGGGCTAAACCAGCTGATTTTAAAGTGCCAAAGTAGAGTAGGAAATGGTCTTTGGAGCTGCAGTTCGCTGATGGGGAAAGAACCTCCAGGAGAAGGGCAGTCACATCTTCCAATAGCATGGCTGGGTCTGGAAAAGGAGAAAAGCTCAACCTTAACCGCAGGCACTTTTAAAGCATTCAAGGACTGCTAAGGTGCTCTGCAGGACTGAGAGATCATTATCTCATGTGGCTCATTCCTTTTGCTTACTGTGAAGCTCGATAGCTTCTATTTTTAGCCACTGTTAAGTTTACTGCAGAAACAAGGATAAGTGCTTCAATTGCAGTAAACAGCAGACACTTTCCGAACTCTGTACACAGTGTGACAACATAACTACATAAATTACTACACTATTGCATGCTAATTCACAGCATAGTTATGCTCCAGTAACCAGGTTTCTATCAAAAGTCTCTAGTAGGTTTGGCTGCAAGGACAGCCTTGTCAACTCAAGTGCCTACCAGCAGGCTGCTCTCTGCCTGGGACCACAGAGGGACCAAGAGAATAACTCTGCAAGGTAAACCTCTCAAGGGGATGTCAACTCTGGTGATACTAAAGATGAAATTTTGGAATTGCCAGCTGTTTTGGTAGACATGTTGAACCTTATTCTTCACAGTGACTCAGGTACTGTCACAGATTGCAGCAGAGCTATTTTCTACCCTTGCTTGTCCAGGAAGGCAATCAGCAATTTTCTTTTCCTTTTCTCCCCAGTTCATGTGTTCCCATAAGACATGAAAGCGAAAAGACCCTGCTCATACTAAAACCTCCCAGAGAGCAAAATATTGACTGTAATGTTCCGCATAAAAAAGAATTCACAAAATCTGTCCTAATCTGGCTGCTTTGCAAGCAGTTCTGTCATCCTGAACTCCTAAGAAGAGAATGTGTATCAGACTGCATACCAAAAATGAATACCAAAATGAATATCTTGGTAAACAGCTACTAGAGAGAAAAGCTAAAATAGCTTGAGAATTGTCTACTCTTACCGTGTCTGTGTGGAATATTGATGTGACAGAAGGCTGCAATTTTATCCCAATGTAACGGTATGTGTAGTTGGGATGCTGCTGCATTAGCTGTATGGTAAATGTATGATAGTGATCCACCACACCAAGTGGAGGGTAGTGCGAGATTCACCACTGAGCCATTTAGACCTCACATAGATGCTGTCATTTTACCGATAAGGCTAAGTGAGCAAAATAAACTTAGAATGACTACTTCCATCTATCAATATTTTCTGCTCTGAAGACACAGGTTGAGTGAACCTAAACTTTAAAGCAGCAAACAACAAATGAAAACATCACTGTTCAAATCCTACCAGCTCCAAGCTCAATTTGCCTTTCCCTGCTGGCAGAAAAGGAGAAGTAAAGGAAAACACTTATGGTGTTCTCCTAAAGGTCCCTTATGTTTTGTGATAGTAGGGGCATTCAACAGTGCCAGCTGATACTCCTTCAACATAAATGTCACACAACTGAGTCTAGGAGGGGGAAAAAAACCACTTACACTAAAGAAAATGTATTTCAAGGCCTGTTTTCTAAATAGTAACTGGAAAACAGCAGTACTTCTGATTAAGATGTCTTTCTGACTTGATGCCCTAGCCTACAGGGTGCTGTGCTGGAGAGTAGAGTGAGTTGGATGCCCCCTAAAGCAGAAGGGAAAGTTACATTCCCGCTTTTAGTCAGAGCTGGACTTCAGAAAAAAGTAGAAGGAGAAAATTAAAGTTGGTAAACCAAGCTACATAACTTTCCAAAATAAAATTTAAAGCTGAAATGCTGATTTTTAAAAATACACAGAGGAAACATGATTTTTCGGGGCTGCTGCAGGCAAGTATAATGCACAGTATGTTTGATATATGATTGCTAGAACCTTAAAAGGTATTTGAATTATAAGGTGTGTTATTTTCTAAGATAACTCCTTGGTTTCTTTACTCCCCAAAATGGTTGATATCATTGATGTCTTATCCAAAAGAGAGGTGGTTGCCTGGAAGTTATAGTAGCAATAGTGTTTTCCACTCTTAAAAGGAAAACAAAGTTCTGAGCTTCTGTGTTTTGGTTTTTTTTTAAAGAAAATTTATGTATTCCAAATTACTTTATGAATTTCCTTCTGTTTTGTGAAATAGTGCAAGGCAATAAGGCAAAGAAGAAAGAAACACAACTTTGTGCACAGACAATGCCATACTGAATGCTAATAAAGCAAGGTTACTTGGTCCTTACCTCTCCCTTCACTGCATCCAGCCTGTTACTAAAGACCCATCAGCTTTTCAGAAAACTGATTAGGAAATTCATTTTGTCCCTTCTAACAGTTCTGGTAAAATCTTTGTGGTTCCCATTTGCCCCTGATTGGCACAAGACAACTCCTGTGCATGTGGCAGAATCGGTATTTTGTTGGCGGATCTGTGACAAGGTATTTGTCACAAGAACACCCTGTGACATTCTCACATCTCTCCTCTAATTTTCAAGGACTTTCATGGTGTCAGCCACTGTGCAAAGTGATGCCCTGGACCTGCAGCTGACAGGGCTAGAAAACATCTTCTCTGTGGGTGCCTCAAAGGGTATCTAAGGTAAAAACTTCTGCTCTTCTCTGGTCACAGATCTGTTAAGTTGGGCGAAAAGCAGGTGACTTGACACAAAGTGGGAAAGCATTATGGGTGAATTTATTTCCAGCTCCAAATGATTCCAAAGGGGCAATTTTCCACTGAGTGAGCCAGACTGGCCCCATCACTTATGGCCTCAGCAATAATGAAGAAGACCTAGCAGACAATGGCACATGAATGCAGTGTGCAACGATTTCAAGCAATACATCTTTTTGAAAATTCTCTTTTCCTTTCACTTCATGATTTTTTTATCAACAGGAAGTTATCTTAACAGACAAGGCAGCAGAACCTGCCTACAGGAATTTCCTCATATTACCTTTCTGCTAGTAAGCCGCTCTGAGATATTTATATATCACCCCTATTTTACAGGTGATGAAACTGAGGCACAGAGGAGTTAAGTGACTTGCCTCCAGTCACAAAGCAAATTAGCAGCCAAGCGGGGAAGAGATCAGTTCTCAGCCCAGAGCTTTTATAAAGTGCATTTTAGGCTTAGGGTAAGATTTTCAAGGGAGTCTTGATTGCTCTGTGGTGGCACTTCAGTAATAAAGCGTGAGTTAGAGCAGTGTCTGCGCTACTCAGGCCATGGCTCACTCCCAACATTATACTGTGGAAGGAGCACTTCAGAGAAGGTTTTGGGTGACCAGCTCTTTATCATCAGTTAATTGGCTACCACCACATGTAATCTTAGCCAAGAGCCAGTAATTAGCTGCATTCATCCCATTTATATATTTCTATCAAGTATTTGCTAATTTGCAGGTTAACACAACATATTAACACTACATAGGGAAACCTTTCAGGCTGAAATGTGTGCATGGCACTACAGGTGAGGAAGTTGTTCTCCTTGGGGTACAAAGGTCAGAAACAAGTACCATAACTAGCCAGCTGCCTTCACCCAGGAGGAAGGGTATCACTGATCACCATGTACGTATGCCAATGCTAGGAGAACACATAGGTCCAGCTAATACACCGCAGAGCTGGAGCCAGCCCTCTACACAGCAGACACTAATACGGATCCAGCAGCCTGTGTTCTGCCTTCAGATACTGATGCTAACACTTTTCTTCTACTGGCAGAAAGGCAAATGGAGTTAAGATGCAGTTTTGTCATACGTCTTCTAAATTTCCATCCGCACTTTGATTCAGCATGATTAGTACAGCTATACTTGCTTACTAGTGCTAGATATTTGACCAACAAACTAATCTAAATCCATCCCTCTACCATAACAAAATTCCAGCAAACATAGTCCCCATTCTTTTTGCAAAATGCAAACCTGAATCCCTTGAGGGAGGGGAAGGACATAAATGGGGGGGCATCGTCTCTGCTGGAAACACCATGGAGATAGGTCGTGCAATAGTAATTCTAGGCTGTGCCCAAGGGACTCCGGCCTTCCGTACTGCTGGGCTCTGGAGGTGCTATATTTCAAATTTCCACTAGAGGGTAGACAAAACTCTTCCAGTAGAAGGATCGCCCTGGAGAAGTAAATATGAGGGAAAGGACATCTGAACCTAAGAAGCAGCCAAGAGTAGGAAAAGGAAGCATGAAATTATGTTCATACTCTCTGCAAGAGCAAGATGGGAGCATTGTTCTAACTTTTTCTAAAGAAACAAAATTTCTGCTTTATACTTTTAAATCAAATATAGCTGTATGTGGTTATAAACATGTAAATCATAAATCAGATACAGCTGATATTGCCCCTACCGATGTTATCTTACAAACAATGCCAATTAGGAATTTCAAACAGTTAGAAAGTATAAATAGAGGAATTAGAGTTTATCCACTTTGGGAGTGAATTCACACCATCCTGATGGCCTAGCCAGAAACATGAAATTGTGGATTTCTCTCTCTCTTTTATTATTGACCACTCTATTATTGCACTCTATTATTGTTTTCTCCTCACACTTCTCTATTGCTGAAATGCAGACAGGTTTCTCTGAACCTCGCTGCTTGAGGGGAAAGTATGGCTGCAAGCATCAACACATCTTCCTCTTCTGGCTCTCTCTGAAAGGGCAGATTCTTCTCCGGGTGAGATTGCTGTCTCAGGGAGCTCCCTGCATTACAGATAAGGGCACTGGGAAACGATTTTCTCACCACGTATCTGAATTCTCCCAAGCAAGCTTTCACACTGACTCAACAAACCCAATACTAGGGAAGCTAAAGCAATTCAGATTTTATTTTCTAATTTAGTCTTGAGAACAATGAAGATGTCCTAAGACTCCAAAGCATCACCTATGTGAGCTAAATGCTGTTTTTAAATGCTAAGCAAGGATTTGCTTCAATGTTCTTAAATGTAACTTGTTTGTGCTGACAAGAGGCACGAACCAAAGAAGGCCCATCAAAGCAGCAGAGCTCTGAGGCATTCCTGCAAGCAGGACACCTCCCTCAGCTAGGATAATTAAAGGCTGAATTAACTGTGCTTTGGAAGACCTGTGCAACAATATTTGCCACCACAAGCACTGCATTATTTCAACTCCCCCCTAAACGGTTGTAGGTTTGTGAAAGGAAAACCTCTGTTGCCCTTCTGTTCTGAATGGGTCCCATTTTCTGGTCCCACATAGTCTTGTGGGTAGAAAGGACTCTCTCTCCAGCCAAGTGAGTTGATGAAACCGGGTAAGAAGTGGCACTGCAGGCAGCAGTCTCAACACTTGTCACATCAAAGGCTAAATGAGAGATGTGCCTGGAGAAGGATTACATTTGTGGCCCTAATTAGCCAAAGAGAGGAGCCCTGCAGGCAGCCACATGTGTTTTCACTGCAATAAGGCACGTGAATCCATTGCAAAGAAATTTTCACACCACAGTATTGGGAGCAAAGGAAGAAGCGTTAATACTGAAATACAGCCATGCCAAATGAGGTTAAATTACATATTCTCTATCTGACTTGTACTGTAAAGTGTGAATGATGGGTCTGAGGGATGCTGGCATGGCATTGAATTTGAAGCAGAGCTGCATTTGGTGTCTTCTACAATGTTTCACATTTCTCTACCCTGTGGTTGTCAATACCTCTACCACCTGTCCTTTCCATGACAGCTGGGAGAACTACTTCAAGTGATACAGATCTCATGCAAAAAATCCCTGTCTTCATCGCTCTGAAAAAAAGTATTAATTTATTGAAGAAAAAGTGATTGTTACACAAAAGTCTGTGACAGCAGGTGAAAACTAGAAAATCTCTATTTCAGAAAGTCAAGAAGCTGGGTTTGGTAAGGAACAGATGCATCTTGGCAGCTGTGCTCTTTCATAAAGTAGTTGACTCAGGGGAGCAGTTGATGTTAATTTTTGTACAAAATTTCCTTTTCTTGCTTGAATTAAAGACACTGAAATAGAGAGATGACCTTTATTCTGGGACCCTCTTTTCCATTTGTCTTTGAGGATTTTGGAGAAATTGAAGGCTCTTCCATTGGTTTAACAAAGCTTAAACAACACACTTGGCTTCAGCTGTGTAGTAAGTCCTCTTTGTTGTTTAATGAGGTTCATGAAATGCATCATCTCATCAACACAAGTTTCAACACTAAACCTTTCTGCTACCAAGCAGATGAGCTAAAGATACTTGAGAGTGAAATGCTACGCCAAGTAGTTTCTGAACTGGAAAGAGTTCCTCAAGGAAAGAGTAAACTAAATCACTGCTGAACCCCTCTTTCTTTTACTTGCGTAGCCCTCTCTGGTAGACAAATTTCATACCATTTTTCATTCTTGGAAAAGTAAGAAAGGGAGTCAGCTACTACCTTGGGCTTCTGGAAGGCAGACTTTGGCCTGTTTAGGAGCCCAGTTGAGAGAGTTGCTCAAGAGGCAGTCCTGAAGGCTGGACATTCTTCAAGAAGGAAATCTTAAAGGCACAGGAGCAGGCCATCCCCAGGCACTGAAAGTTGAAGCACCAGGAAGAAAATTCGCCTGGCTGAACATAGAGCTTTGGCTGGAACTCAGGAGAAAAAGGAGAATGCATCACCTTTGGAAGAAGGGTCAGGCAACTCCGGAGGACTACCAGGATGTTGTGAGGTTAGGTAGGGAAAAAATTAGAAGGGCCAAACCCCAATTAATCTTTTTGGGTATCAATAAAGCTTCCAATACTACCTCTCACAGGATCCTTCGTGGCAAAATGTCCAGCACACAGCTGGATAAACACATCATGTTGTGGGTGAGCAATTGGCTCGTGGGTTGAGCACAGAGGATAATAGTGAATAGGGTGACATCAGACTGGTGACCTGTCACTAGTGGTGTTCCACAGGGCTCCATCATAGGCCCCGTGCTCTTCAACATCCTTATAAATGACTTGGACACAGGATTGGAAGGGATACTAAGCAAGTTTGCAGATGACACAAACCTGGGAGAAGCTGTTGACTCCCTCGAAGGTAGGGAGGCCCTGCAGAGAGACCTGGACAAATTGGAGGACTGAGCAATCACCAGCCAAATGAATTTCAACAAGGGAAAGTGCAGGATTCTGCACCTGGGATGGGGCAACCCTGGATGTACATACAGACTGAGGAATGAGATGCTGGAAAGCAGTGCTGTGGAAAGGGACCTGGGGGTCCTGGTCGAAGGCAAGTTGAATATGAGTCAGCAGTGCCTTGGCAGCCAGGAGGACCAACTGTGTCCTGGGGGGCATCAGGCAAAGCATCACCAGCCGGTCAAGGGAGGGGATTGTCCTGCTCTGCTCTGCACTGAGGCAGCCTCACCTTGAATATTGTGTGCAGTTTTGGGCACCACAATGTAAGAAATATATTAAGTTATTGGAGAGCATCCAAAGAAGGGCAATGAAGATGGTGAAGGGACTTGGGAAGCCGTATGAGGAACGACTGAGGGCACTTGGTCTGTTCAGCCTGAAGAAGAGGAGACTGAGGGGAGATGTCATTGCAGTTACAACTTCCTTGTGAGGGAAAGAGGAGGGGCTGACATTGGTCTCTTCTGTGTGGTGACCAGTGACAGGATCTGAGGGAATGGTCTGAAGTTATGTCAGGGGAGGTTTAGGTTGGATGTTAGGAAAAGGTTCTTCACCCAACCAGAGGGTGGTTGGGCACTGGAACAGGCTCCCCAGGGCAGTGGTCACAGCACCAAGCCTGACAGAGTTCAAGAAGTGTTTGGACAACACTCTCAGGCACATGGTATGACTCTTGGGGATGGTCCTGTGCAGGGTCAGGAGCTGGACTTGATGATCCTTGTGGGTCCCTTCCAACTCAGCATATTCTGTAATTCTGTGATTCTGAACTTAACCTGGCTACTAATGTAAAAGATAATAAAAAATAAAGATTCTTTACTGCAGTACGGCTGCCTAAGCAGATAGTCTAGATTTGTGATCTTAAAGGTCTTTTCCAACATAAATGATAGTAACATAGTCCCCCACCCAGGCCTGCAGAGGCAACTTGATTCTTTACTGCTACTTAACAAAGCGATCAGCAGTTTATCCTTGCTGACCTGGAGACTTCAGCTCAATCCAGCCTGCTGCCATATTAGTGCTGAATATTATCTGTGTGTGTGAACCACTGAGGGAGAGTACTAGGAAAAAAATTGCCCTGCCCTAGATGAGAGGTCCATTTGCTCCCTAAATTGGGATTGGCTATCTCTGTATCTAGTTTATTTGGGAAGAAATCAGATGTGCTTGTTTCAGCTAATCAAATAATTTCTGACAGTATGCTTCTCTCCTGCAAACTGCTGAATCAACAGAATCAAAATGTTTCATGTGAATGTCTTGAATCTATCAAAGATGTTGACACTCATGATAGCTCCCCAGATGACCAAGCTATCCCAGACAGAGAGCAGGGGATTTGATGGTGATGGAATGGAGAAGTCTGCTGCATCATCCATCAAGATGGTCCAGCATCATCCGGTTTCTTTCTTGGGATGGAGCAGTTTCCATCTGAAATGCTCTTGTAAGGGGACATGAGACACAAAACTTGGTATTTTTGAGAAACAAAACTTGCTTCTTCCGTCAGATTTCACATAGAAGCCAGTGCTGCTGGGAGCTGTGGCTAAGCTGCTACTCCAGGCACAGATAATACTGACACGAGTTTCTAGAAGAGAAATGCAAGGCTCAGCTCTCGGATGTTTAGCACAACAAAGTTTTCCATCCAAGTCCAGATTATGCAGTGAGCTCACCCTTATTTTATTCACTAGTGATTTGGGCTATGGAGTAGAAAGTATACCCTTTAAGCATGCAGATGACAAGTGACGAGACTGCTACCTTGCTGGCAGACAGCATTAGATTCAAAGCAATTTACAGAAATTGGAGAAATGGTCTGAAAAAAACCAGGATGCAATACAACAGGGATGAATGCAAAATTTATGTTCGTAGGAAATTAATCAAAACTCCACAAATCTGGGCTATCTGCTTAGGTAGCAGTACTGCAGTAAAGAATCGAAGGACTGCACAGGTCATAAGCTGAACATCAGTCAGATATGTTGTGCTGTCTGAAAAGGGCAAACAGCAGAATGGGATGTAGAAATAAGAGCACAGACTTCTAGGAAGTATGATTAACCCTTTTGCTCTTGTAATGTGTCTCCTGGCATGGCATGTTTGGTCTGACACTGCACTTCAAGAAAAGGGGGGGACTTGCTGGACAGGGAGCAGAAAGAGGTTCAGAAAAACAAAACAAAAAACAAGTTTATGAAATTGAAAGTTGTTCAATCTGGGAGAAGGAACACTGAAGAGAAACCGATAGTAATCACACCCCTGACTTGCGCACACCTGCATGCACCAAGATAGTCACTCAGAGAGGGGAGATGTCTGTGCTTGGCTCTTTGCAGTGATTGTGCCATGAAAGCCAGTGTATTAGATACTCTGCTGGGATGGATTAAGTTGGCTCCAAAGCCAGTGGCAATGCACCAGTTTACACCTCTTTAGCACACGATGTGCAAAACCTGACGTAAAAATCTGGTTAGAGGTTCCCTCCTCAGATTCCAGCAGGCCATGAATCATGATAATAGGCAGCTAGAGAGTTGTATGGTGGGAAAAGGCATAGTAGTGGCTAAAATACCTGACCCCAAACAGCCTGAACACACAGAGCATTGTATTTTTTATATCCCTTAACACATTGTATCATTTCATTTTATCAGCAACTACTAAGCGGTTCCCTTTTAAAAAATAAAAAGCCAGGGTCCAGCACACAGAGCTTCTTCTGTCTTGTGTCATCTTCTGTCCTATGATGATGTGATTTCTTCCCCATTTCTCTACTACTGCAAACCTCGATAAATACAACAGGATGACACCCACATTTAACAAAGTGCTGGTGCTTTAGCTAAAACTCTTGCCCTGAAGGAGACAAATACGATACATCAGCTTATAGCAGAGCTCCCCAACTGACCCAGGTGTGATGGGTAAGCCCGATGCTCTGTTAATTCAAGTCCTGCAAAGCTCAGAGAGAGAAGATCTAACCAAAGCACTCAAGTGCCCCTGAAGCACTCGGCGGAAGGTGGCATAGAAGGGCAAAGCAAGAGAAAGCCTCTGCAGATAATAGCATCACCCTTTTATATATTTGATGTAGATGAGCACAAAATAGCCAGAGGAAAAGGGTTAGATTAAAAATAAAAAAGAAATACAAAAGTATGAATTCCACACAACCAGTTTGAAAGAATTATCTCTTCCAAGGCTATTTCAACAATCCCCATGCTTCCACCCAACCTGAATTGTTGGAGAGCCATTTAATTGCCTGGGCATAATAATACTTAGCATTTAAGTTTCGTTTAAAGAGCACAAGACTCCTTCAAATGCAGGTAAACTGCATGACTCAGGGAGAGGCCAGTAGAGTTGCCTCTGCAAGGCAGGAGCAGAGGGAGCTACCCTCATGCTCCCATGCTGATAGAGGAGCTTCTTTATCAGGAGGGATGGAATAGGAAGGATTTGGGATGAGGAGCCTGGTCAACTTCCCTGTTGTACAGCTCTCTGCCTGAACGCAAGGGAAGTTGCATCAAAAAATACAAGACCTTTGACTCTGTGGTCAAGCGATTATTTGCGGGGCACTTCTTTGTGAGTTTCTAGCTCTGTCTATTTTGTCAAGCAACCTCCTAATTTCGAGTGAGAATTACTTTTGCTTATTTCTTTATAATACTAAAATTCTACCTGATAATTACCTTACCTTATCAGAAACAAGTGCTAGTAATGCAAACAACTAATTTACCATTTTATAACTTTAGTGATTGTGTGAAGAAAAGAACTGGATGATCTTGGGAGAGAAATGATACTTTTGAAATATGAAGTGTGTCCTACGTGGCTGAGCTCCCTTCCCTACCTTGTTTGTGCTCCTCTTGGCACCAGCCCCACTGGGAAAGACTCCTTTCCAAAGCAGAAGTGGAATTTTGGGAGGCAAGAACTGGGCCGGAAGGGATTAGGGGTGCAGGTAGGAGCAGGTAGGAAGGATAGCGGTAGCAGGACCACCCAGGGTCCTTCTTCCAAGAGTCAGGCTAAGGACTGATGTTAGCTGAGGGAATGATATCTGGCTAATAGAAAGGCTTATCTTTGGCTGTGTATATTAAATTCATGTACAACAGTACAAGCCACTTTCTGAAGACAAAGCTTTATTAGAGTGATCTAAGGCAAAGGACAGACTTTCCTTCACATGCCACAGCACCCTGCAAGCAAATTACAGAAGTAACAGCACCACCAGAATATATCTTCAATGACTGAAAACTTGCTTGTAGACTGGAAGCCACATTAGCAGCATCCTTTGCTGAATCCTATACAGACACATTCCTGAGAGCCAAGGAGGCTTCGTCTTGGAATTGAAAAAACCCCCAAAATTACAAGGCAGCAAATTGGTCCTCTCTGTTTTCAGATCGACTGAACTGGGTCATCTCCAAGAAATGCCCCATTACCTAAAACAATTGCAACTGTTGTCACATCTCCGGAGAGTTTAGTTTGGCTTTTAGTATCTGCTGGGAAAACTTTACCTGGTGCAGCTGCTGTGTTTAAGGCCACTTCATAACTGGGTGCTCCTGCAGTGCTTTTTATTCACTGGTTTATGGTCTTGATGATGCTGTACTAGAGTACCTGAGCACATACTGGCTTTAAGCAAGTAAACTGTCCCATTGTCTTTCCTTCCCTACTTCTCATGGGGCAACTCTTCTTCGGAAAGTTCAGCCACCATGTAAGAGCTGCAGTAGATTTTATTTTCTGTGTCCTGTAGTCGATGAGCATCAATTCACTTCAAGGACTAATATTAGCCATAAAATAGTGCCTCAGATCCATATGGGCTATTTTTGGAACTGTATCAAACTACTTCTTCTTAGCCAATGTGGCAGCAGCATTGCTTATATTCCAGATTATATATGCAATTTTCCTAAGGTAAAATATCCCCTTTCAAAAGTTTTCATTAACAGTCTCTATTACCTACATAATTAGATGGCAACATTTAACTGTGATTAATTTAGAGTTACAGTGCATTTAGGGATTAAAAAATGCTGCCCTTACCATTCTGTTTCAGGGAAGAAATACGAAGGGAGAACTGGAGTTGATTTCCCCATGTGATGAAGATACACGATATCATTCTCACCAGAACTGAGCATGGTGGCTTGATAACAACTTTAATTAGGTATTCAATCACACGCAGAGTAAGATCAGCCAAACTAATGTATGTCTGCTAAGGGAAATAACCCACAGAAAGATTATATGTTTGCTGAACCAAAAGTAAAATGTATAATGAGAGCTCTTAACAATCTGGAGCATAACCCTTGCCCAACAAACTGCCTGTTTTCCTGCATAATTATTAATCAGAGCCATTTCTACTGCACCATGCTGGGTGCTGTCATATCTGAAGGTTTGACTCTGAAAGGAGTCTTTCATTCATGCCCATGGATTTTAGAACCGGTTTTATGAGATGAGGATAGCCCCTGTGCTGGTGGAGCACTTTGTGGACCCTCATGCCTGTGACACCTAACTACAATCAAGTCCAGTGGTGATGTTGAGATGCTACAAAAAGCCCTGCTTGACCTCTTCCATCCCACTGCCTGCCAAAGCAAACAGCCAGCCCATTCGGAGGAGAGAAACATTGTTTTTAACCGGCCACTAAGCAAAGTAAAGGTACTGGGCTTCTTTCTCCACTTCCGTATGTCAGACTGGAAGTTTTTGAGGAAGATTGTGCCGTCCAGTTGGGTGAACCCGGCTGTCATCCTGTGCATGCTGTTCATCCTGCCATCACAGAAGGAAAAATTCGGTATGAAAAGTTGATCTTGTTTGCTTCATGCACTTTGTAACCACTGAACTGGCCTGCAGTATAAAGTTTCAAGAGGAACTATTTCATTAATAATCCTGCCACCAAATCATTCCATTTGCTTTCTATACAGTGACGAAGAGTAACATGAACTCTATAGGATTTTATAACGGTTGTTTCAAGAAAGGTGCGAATAGCTCTCTTTTTGCTGTTGGATCACTGGTCTTTAAAATTTTTATCAATACTTGTCAAATTAGGGAAAATTATAGTCCATCTGACCGATGAATCCAGCCTGCCTGGACGACTGTTGAAACAAGAGATGAGTCTTGTCTTTTGAGGAAGCATTACTGGAGACCAGCTTCAGCTGAAGGTGGCTGGTTGCTGGTAATGATGAGAGAAACACAACTCCACAGCAGGAACCCATGTGCAACCTCAATGCCAGCCCCAGCCATTGTACCTCCTCTTGCCCCTGGTCAGTCCCCACCACTGCTTACCATAAGCCCTGGAGCCCATGCACCCACGAAAGGAGCCATTGCCCTTCACTAAAGTGTCCCAAAGCCAACACAAGAATAAGAAAACTGGTTTGGCTTCAATCAGCTCATTTATCCAACACATCCCATGATTGCACAAGCACTGGGGGCATTGGAAACGTGGTTTAGGATGAAAGGACCGAGGTGGTGCTGCCAGCTCTTTTGACTGCAGCTTGCAATTAGAGTCATTTAAGCTGATTGTGAAACTACAGGGTATTTAGATTTTCCTCCACTGCTTGTAGAGGGGAGCAAAATGAGGATAGCCTTAAAGCACAAAAAAGGTCTTGTTTTTGTGAAGGATCAGATTGATCTGCCAGTGGGCACACTTAAAAGGTCCATGAACATGAGGCGGAGAAATGGCTGACAAAGAGAAAAGGTCCACAGACTGAAGAGTTGCAAGTCACACTGCAGAATCAACCTTTATCTGTAGAGATCCTACATGATGCCACACAAGCCATTTAAATCATATATTTGCATGTCACCCTAGTTAGTTTATTCTCAATTTTCTGAGTGCCTGACACAAGCCCCTGGGCCAGTCACATGGCTGCAATGCCAATGTTTCCAAAGGTCTCTGTGCGATGAGGAGCTGCTGTAACCAGGGTTAAGGCTACAGGGAGAATGGGGGCAGGACCCCCATGGTCTCCCCAGTTGATGATTAGACAAGATTTGGGTAAGCTAAGGAGTATAGCTCTATCTCCATGCAGAGCAGCTCTGCATGAATGACCTTATTTTAGTCACCATCTTTCAAGTTCGATCTGAAAATGTGTGTTTTATTCTTTTTTCCTGTCCAGAGTCAGAAATTCAGAGGTGACCCCAGTGCCTGCTTAAGACCCCAGTGCACCAAATCCCTGGCAGTTCTGGGTCATGGCACCAGGAAAGCCCATTTCTGCTTTACCTCAGGCACTACTACTGCCAAGGAAGGATAAAAAACAGCCACTGCTGCACAGGTTCTCCAGTGCTCAAGGGATATAATGGATTAAGTAGTGAATGCATTAAATGATCCCTAACTATAATTAGCTCCCTCTGTGCTTGTAACACTGCAGCCTCATACAAATGGTTTCTAATGACACATGAAGTGTCTACGAACGGGGTAATAGCTATTTAAACAGTTGCTGATCCCTAAGCTGGTACATGACAGTGTATTTTACAATTATTGAGAAACTATGGTCATTTTTAAAAGTGTTCTGGGCATTGACCTAGAGAAAAGCTTGGTTAGATGAGAGGAGAGATTGTGCCCTTTCCCTAATGGTAACAGATAGACAATGTTCCAGTTGTCAGACATTACTGCTGCCTCAGTCTTGATTGTCCTCTTTACCACTCTCTCTCTGCAGTATGATTAGCAAAACAAATAGCCTGCTCCCAAATCATGCCCACAGTACAGGCACTCAAGAAGTGTCAAGATAGTCTGCTGAAAAATACTTCTTAAGTGTGTGCTTCAGTAACTATTGCCAACATACATAATGTTCAGAAATGAAAGCTTGCTCATTTAATACCGGATCATAAGCTCATCAGGGAGTAAGACCTATCAAATGTACCAAGTGGAAAGGCTGTCAGCCACACTGGGCGGCTGGGGCCTCTTTGCATGGGCCAAGTTTCAAGCTCGGGGTTGAAGCCTACGGTTTTAAACCTTAAGATGCTATGACTTCTTAAAATAATAATCTCCTTTGATCTTGTTCCTCAAGCTAAGAATGAGATTTTTATTCAAGAACAGTCTTTTGGAGGAATAAGCATGGAAAATTTCAGCTCTTTTGAATTATGAAGCCCAAAAGCAAAAGCTCAAAAGAAAACAAGTTTGAAACTTCAGGTACTCCAGTAATAACTGCCCAATCTGTTGTAGATATTATATTCATGAAAAATAATCAGAAAGTATACCACAGTTCCTGAAAAGCACATTGTGCCAAAAGAAACATTCATTTCTTACACAAGATGAAAATTATATCCTGTTAGAAATTTGTTTTTAATGAAGACAGCATGTCATAACAGCTTTCACCTGACCTTGAAATGACAACACGCCTTATTCACTTTGGTGATCAGCTTTCACTTCACAGGAAATGGAGAATAAATTTAATTTTCTCTTTTATAAACACATGCACGCACATATACACGCTAATTTAAATGTGATTTGGTGCTATTTGAATACTACAGATCTATCTCAGCATGCAGAATTGCTGCCAGTAAAGCCTGATCTACCCACTGAAGGCAAGACAGCATGAATGACAGGGCAAAAGAGGACTCCTCCAGCCACCCAGGTCTAAGAGCTGATACCTGAGCCAGTAACTGGGGTTTTCTATCAGTTTCCTAATTTATGGCCACGCGGAGTCCCAGTCAGACAGAGAGTGAATGTATATGGCTGCAAAGCCACACTAAAACCTGCTTCACTGTGAGGAAGACATAAATACATTTCATTTGTAGTGGTCTTTGCTCAAAGCAATATCAGAGGGAGAAGCAGAATTGCAAGTTTTCAGGTAAGCAGTATTTCTCCATTTTCAATTTGGAGGGTTCAAGATTGCGGTGAGGAACAGATCAGCAGTGCAAGAAAGCTAAACTGGGGATGAATCAAATATTCTAGTAAATTTTGTCTAATTTGACTTGAAATATACCAGTTAGAGACATAACTGTGGGTGACAGTGGTTTCACTGAGCAGCAGCAAAGAGAAAACATGCATATTCCTAGCTTTTTTTGTGATTGTAAATCTGAATTTGTTTAAAACAAACTTCATGGCCTTTACTTAATGCATCTTTGACTGCAAAGCTGTTATAACAGAACTAATGTTCATGTTAAAAAGCACTACCATTTTAACTAAATTGTGGGGAGACTGTTCAAATTTCTCTCTGAAGTGCTCCTGAGTAACAGTGATATTCATCTTTCTGATGGTTATAATCAAATAATTCCTGTTGTGTCCCAGCTTTAGTGACTGGCTTTGTCAGAGCAAATTGGCCATCTTCCACCAGTCATTGGAACAAAGAAGAAACAGTTATACAGGTAACATGCTAAATGCTGTTAAGTGAATCACATCAAAAAACTATACACAGGCTTTGCAGAACTGAATGAGGTGCAATTCTGTCTTCCCCCCCTCATTTTTTTTAATGTATTGATTTCACCCTGAATGTTCAGTGTAGCACTGTTTTTGTTTAAAGATGCTGTTTCTGGGACAAGGGAGAGGTTCTAGGCTTGAGAGTACCCTGTCTAGTACTTTTGGAAATCTCTTTAAAATATTTTCTTACATGAAATTAGTTAGGATCTGGAGGAGTGGTGCTCACCTGAGATGCTGAAGACACACAGTGACACACTTCTTACCTCACTTGTGATATGCAGGTGTGAACTAGTATCCTTGTATCAACGGAAAGAAATAGGTACGCCAAAAGAGTAAATAATGTATCTTAGAAACCTCAATTATGGGTAGGCATATTATATCCTGGAGGAACTTATATCTCTCCCTTGATGATAAAGGGAGGCTTAGGATGACTGGCTCCACTGTAAGCATCTAACTTTCTGATACCTGACTTCAGTTAAGATGATTTTCATCCTTGGTTGCCATTCTTTGAGGATAAAACACTACCAAGAAAAGCTTATGTCTTGAACTCACTGGAGAGATCCAAATTGGCTATGGCAGGCAAGAAACCATTTCAGAAACAAGTTTATCTTGCTCAAATTGACATGGAATGGGAACCAAGATCAGTGCCTTCCCTCAATATCTGTGCTTTCCATTTTTCCTCTGACATTTGAGGGGACTTTAATAATTTCAACCAGTTTTATGCCATTATGAAGCTTGATTAAAAAACAAAACAAAACAAAAACAACCCCAAAAAACCTCCAAACAAAACATTTATACTAGCTTTATACTTTGATGACTCCAAGAGAATAATATCATATTCAGGTAACAAGCCATTAATGTCATGTTATGGGAGCATCGGATCCTAAACCTTATCTGAACCTAACATCTTTTAGCTTTCATGAAACCAGAACTGCATCTCTGGTTCGTGAGCATGAAACACTGATTAGCTCAGATTAATGAAGATAATCTATGGTTATGGTTCTGCTTTCTGAAAGGTTAAGACTAGTTCACAGTTTCACAAAATCTAAGCCCAAACTCCCTCTAGATCTCTAAATGTCTGCTTCCTACTCCTGAAGGTTTACAGATAAGCAGTAATTGTCTTCTTCAATGTAGGAGGTTAAATAAAGTAAGAGTAAAATTAATAAATATCAAAATAAAATGTAAAGGAGAGGAAAGGGAAAAATTAAAAATTTGAATAGGGTTATCTAGGTCAGACTGGGTATATTAGCAAATCCCCATCTCCTCTCACTACTATGCCTTCTCAAACATACAGCATCTTCTCCAGCGACAAAAGGTTTAATTGAAAGCATTTGTCCCAACAAATCAACTAAAACTTAACATCTGATTTTTGTAAAGCCTTAAGAAGATTTCTGCAAGCATGGCATCTGAATCCACCAGCAATTTCACTGCTCAGCCAAACCACGCAGATCCATTGACAAGCTGCGAGGATGAAGATTTCTTACAGGTGAAATCCTACCTCTCCGTCCTTTACAGCCTAATCTTCCTGGTGTGCTTCCCAGGGAACATCGTGACAATTTTTGTTTACTTTGCTAAGATGAGGCCCTGGAAAAGCAGCACCATCATTATGTTAAACCTGGCCATCACTGACCTATTGTATGTAGTCACACTTCCTTTCTTTATACACTACTTTGCTAATGGAAATAACTGGATTTTTGGAAACTTCATGTGCAGGTTTATTCACTTCTGTTTCTACTTCAACATGTACAGTGGTATTATCTTCCTTAGCTGCTTCAGCATCTTCCGCTTTTTGGTAGTTGTCCACCCAATTAAATGCCTTTTTCTTCAAAAACGGAGGTGGGCAGTGGTGACTTGCATAGTCATTTGGATGATTTCCCTGGTGGCCCTCAGCCCCTTGGCCATCTTGATTGTCCCAAGGCATAAGCAGAACAGGACAATCTGCCCAGACTTGGCTGCTGCTGAGGACCTTGACACTAGTCGGTGGTATAACTGGATACTGACTGTGTTTGCCTTCTTCTTGCCTTTGTTGGCTGTGACTCTGTGCTATGTGCTTATTATTTACACCTTGGCTACTGGGCCTCACACAGGGGCTTGCTACAAACAAAAGGCTCGCAAACTTGCTGTTGTCCTCTTGGTGGTCTTCTATGTGTGTTTCCTCCCCTTCCACGTCTTCCGAGGGGTTTGTCTGGAGCTTCGAGTATGACCAGCTCCCTGCCACTTGAAGAAAACAATCCTTTTAATGTTTATTATGACTAAACCTTTAGCAGCATTAAATACTTTTGGAAATTTACTGCTCTATGTAGTGTCAGGAGATAACTTCCAGCAGGCGATCCTCTCACTCCTCAAGTTTAGGACAAACAAGAACTTGAAGCAGAAGAGATTGATGCCATAAAAAGTTATGGAGGAAGGGTACAAACCTGCTGTCAACCAGCCAGGCACAACCTCCTTGCCATTGGAGTACAGAGGTTAACCCTGACAGTGCTAAAGGAGAGTTAATCTGTTCTGTTTTGAGTTACAAATTGATCATCAAAGAAGAAAACTTATAAATTAAAATAAAAAGCTTTAAATAAAATGCTAAAAAATTAAACTTGAAATTTCTCTAGAAATTTTTCTGTGTTTGCTTCCTGAATCCTTGACAGCTCTTTTATGGACTAGACAGTTCCAGAAAAAAATAGTTGCTCATTAGTGGCAGATACAGATTCAGGGTGGGAGAAATTTGAAATTAGTTTTATTAACTTAGAAGTTAAGTGTCTAGTCTAAGCTAGGAACCTGTCTTTGACTTCCTTCCTAAGAAATGGAGAGGGGAAGATGCTCCAGAGATCTACTCCTGTCTTGGGCCTATAGGATGTTCATCTCCTTTCCCTGGAGAAGGATAGGTGTACCCATATAAGCTAATCACCTTGTCCTCGTTTTATAATTTCCCATTATAGTGGAGAGAAATAAGCAGTTTTAGAGTGTGAGTCACCAAATTATTCTTGATGTCTGCATTTGGACAAGATGGATCATGACCTAAGAAGTGCCTGTTTCTCTCCGCTGACCATAAAAGGCAAGTAGATCAGACACAGACTTGAATATTCCTGACTGAGAACCAGCTCCAGTACAGACTGGAGTGGATCCAGAGGTGGCTAAAAATGGGGGTTACACATTAAGACCCCATTCAGTGACCATCTGAAGATTAATGGTGCAATAATGCAAGATCTCTCCTATAAGGGTTTTCCACACTACTAATGTAGAATCCATAGAATCATAGAACGGTTTTTCTTGAAAGGGACTTTTAAAGGTCATCTAGTCCAGCCACTCTGCAATGGTCAGGGACATCTTCAACTAGACCATGTTGCTCAGAGCCATATCCAACCTGACCTTGAATGCTTCCAGGGATGGGGCACCTGCCACCTCTCTGGGCAACCTGTGACAGTGTTACACCACCCCCATTGTAAAAAATTCCTTTCTAATTTCTAGTCTGAATCTACCCTCTTTTAATTTTAAACCATTACCGCTTGTCCTATCACGACAGGCCCTATTAAAAAATATCTCTCTGTTTTTCTTATAAACCTCTTTTAAGTATTGAAAGGCTGCGACCAGGCCTGCCTGGACTCTTCTCTTTTCCAGGCTGAACAACCCCAATTCTCTTTGCCTGTCTTCATAGGAGAGGTCCTCCAGCCTTCTAATCATCTTCCTGGCCCTCCTTTGGACTTGGTCCAACAGGTCCACATCTTTCTTACATTTGGAGCCCCAGAGCTGGACAGAACGCTATAGGTGGGGTCTCACGAGAGTGGAGTAGAAGGGGAGAATCACCTCCCTTGACCTGCTGGCCATGCTTCTTTTTATGCAGCCCAGGATATGGTTGTCTTTGAGCATACATTGCTGGCTTGTTTTTCATACTACCAAGTCCTTCTCCACAGTTCATAGACAACACAAAGTAATTTTTGCCCATTTCGTTACTCAGTGAAGCTCTGCTTGGTCACACCAAGTAAGGAACAGCTTTGGGTAATAACACATCTGAGAGGCAATATGGGCTGTCTCACAGGAAAAAAAAAATAGACTTGTAAGAAAGTGTGAGTCCAACACTTGAAGATATATCTAGAGAAGTCCCAGGATCAGCTGAGGTACTCTGGCTAACAGCAACTCAAAGCTATTAGCAACATAATATTCAGAGTCCAAAAGTATGATCACAGAGTGAATCTTCCCATACATTTTTATAACAGCCTTATTTCATGTTTCATTACTTTTGCTCTCTACTCCAAAATGTCCATTAATCAATGGCAACACATGCTGCTGCAAGGCTCTCATGCAACCCTTCTCCTTATCTAATCCCTCTGTGCATGGCCCGGTCTTCAAGTGACCACCAGACCAAGACCTCTAAACCACCATTACCATTAGGCACATGCCTGAGTGACTGGCAGACAGCCTGTGACTCCTCTGTGGCATGGGGAGCCCATCCTCTGCCTATCTCACGGCTGACTTGGGAAGAACAACAGGAAACAGAAAGCAACAGGCTTTTTGAGGGAATGAGAGGAGATGAGACATAAGAAGGAGCAAGATGGGGAAAGTAAGAACAGCATTTGTCTGGTATAGGGTAGAAGATGGCCTGTAAAGGAAAAGCTCTGTCAAAAAGCAGAGGAGGAAGACATTTTGCTCCTGAAATAGGTCCATTGGATTTTAATCCACCCTTAATCATTCACCAAGGTAACTTTTAAAACTTCTGCACAGTGCAGCATGATCTCCTCTGTGACCACTATCCAGCCTCAAATTGTGGATGAGATCTTAGGGTGAAAAGGGAATTTAACCTAATGCTGGCCTGGAAAGATGTTGCATGATGCAAACCTCCAAAAGATGTAAAGAAAATGCCTCCCACAACACATACTACATTGTTTTTGCCAGTCTTCAAGGGGCAGTTCTTCCTCCTCCACTGCGCTTACAGTGCTGCTCTCAACCACTTGCTCCTGAAACACCAGTGACAGCTGAGAAGGCTGACCATGAGAACACAATGCTGAACATGGCATCTTAGCTGTTATTTCAGTTTAGGTTATTCTATCAACAAACCACCAAAGGTTTTTTTAAACAAAATCAGGCTTATACATTATCTTTTAAGCCTCTGCTGCATATCAACACAAAAGTTTTAACTCCAATTGAGTCCTACCTTACTGCCTACAGTGTGTAGTCTAATATGTTTGCTTTCAGGAACAAATGATATCAGGATGTTCAGGAACAAATGTTCAAGGAGTAAAGGACAGGCCTGTATACTCCATCTGCTACGGATAGAGAACCAATCCTTGAGTAAGTATCACATTGTGATAATTTACGCCTTATGTTTGCAATGTTCTCACAAGATCAGAGTATTATTACATCCCCATACAAACCACAGAGACATAAAGCAAAAATATGCATTTTGCTGTTCTCAGGAGAGGCCCAAATGCATACCTCTAACCCCAGCACCTTTCTACACTGATGCACAGGAGGAAAAGCTGTACTAGAAGAGGACAAGAAGGACTTTTTCTTGACAAATACAATGCTACTCTGGTGTCTGATTCCCACAAATAATTAAAACCAAAATGTCAGTTTCTAGAATAATTCCTTCCATAAGGCAACTAACAATGATCATTCTTATAAAGCAAGTAGGAACTCTATCTTTGGAGTGTCACTGTGTGTACCATCTTACATGTGTTCTGCTCTCACTTTCAGACTGATCCTTGAGATTTTTGCAGCAGTGTGAGAGCAAGGGCTCTGACTGGTCTGTTTGAGGCCATCTCTGGAAGTGTGGAAGGTAACATTTTAACCCCTTGGGCAGATCTACCACCTTCATCTTCACAAAAAGCTCAGCTATCAGAAAGCAGGACTAGAGGGAGAAGGCTGCAGGCTCAAGAAAATGTCAGAGAGCAAAACATTGTTCTCCACCTGTTTATCCCGCGTCACATTCCAATGGCCAAGAAAGAAGGAACAAGAATTACAGAATCATAGAATGGTTTGGGCTGAAAGGGACCTTAAAGATCATCTACTTGCAACCCCCCTGCCATAGTCAGGGCCTCCTTCCACTAAACCAGGTTGCTTAAAGCCCCATCGAACCTGGCCTTGAACACTTCCGGGAATGGGGCATCCACAACTTTGTAGAATTTTTTACACAAAAATGGGAGAAACCCTTTCAAGGAGAAACCCAGGTGATGCCATCAGCATGAAAATGGCAGATTGTCAGGCAGACCCTGATAGTAACATGGGACTCCAGGACCTCACAACTGTGCCAGTGGAACAAGGTTAGTTTTACCAGGTGTACAAACATCATTTGATCCCTACCTCTAAGGAGACAGAAACATCCATTTTAAGAATGCTTAAAGAGCCCAGCAGACAGTCCAAGCCTACCTAATCAAACACCCTGTACTTCCTACAGACCTGTATTTGTGTAATGTGCAGGAGTACATAAGGAACAATTAAATGAAGAGGGAGGAAAACCATATCAACTTTGATGAGACTCTCATCTTCTCTGAATGAATATGACACACACCCATACCCTTTCCTTTTGCTTCTTTAATATTGTTTTCATTTTTCGCTGGCAGCCCATGTTCTGGAATACCTCTGCAGATCCCACAAAAGGCAGGAAATATGGGTCTACCTGCTGGCACAGCTGTGGGGAGGGATGGCACTGTGCATAAAGACTTTGTAGAGCAACCCACAAAACAAAATTGGTTACATTTGGTTTAGAAGCATAACCACACAAGGATGGACATTCAAAATGCTCTTTGGTCTTGCATCAGTGGTGGAGGACAAGAAGCTTACTCCAATTTATCAACTGTGTCCATTCCCAAGAAGTAAAACTGAACCCCAATTAAACATGCTATTATTTAAGGACTGTATTGAAAAACTATGACTGCCAGTAACTTTTCTTTTTCTATATGTACAAATCCAATGCAAATAACCATCTAGAATATCCCCGCAGATCTATCAGCAGATTTCCACTTTATAAAACTACCTATCCAAACATTAACCTCAGCAGCCGCTCATGGGTTTGCATATGCAAACCCTGAGGGATGGAGACATGGATGACTTAACTTGCATGAGGTTGAGAGCATTAGCCACAGGCATTAGCACAGGCATCCAGGTGGTAGCCACAAATTATGTTGAAATTTTGAATCTGTTGTCTAAAGCCTTCCCAAACTCCCGTGATATGCTGGGCCAGGATGACAGGGATGGTGATAACACCAAAATAAAATATTAAAATAGTTTGGGTTGGAAGGGACCTTTAGAGGCCATCTAGCCCTAACCCCCTGGCATGAGCAGGGACACTTTCCACAAGATGAGGTTGCTCAAAGCCCCATCCAACCTGACTTTGAACACTACCAGGGATGGGGCATCTACCACCTCTCTGGGCAACCTGTGCCAATGTTTTATCACCTTCATTGTAAAAAACTCCTTTTTTATATCTATTCTAAATCAACCCCCTTTTAGTTTAAGACAATTGCACCTTGTCCTATTGCAACAGGCCTTGCTAAAAGGTTCTCCCCATCTTTCTTACAGGACCCCTCTAGATACTCTAAGGCTGCTAGAAGGTCTTCCCAGAGCCTTCTCTTCAGCCCCAACTCTCTCAGCCTTTCTTCATAGGAGAGATGTTCTAGCTCACTGATCATCTTTGTAGCCCACTTCTGGACTCACTCCAACAGGTCCGTCCGTGTCTTTCTTATGTTGGGGCTCCAGAGCTGGATACAGGGTCTCATGAGGGTCTCATGAGGGCAAAGTAGAGGGGAAGAATCATCTCCTTCAACCTGCTGACAACATTTTTTTATGCAGCCTGGGACATGCCTGGCTTTCTGGACTGCAAGCGCACATTGTTGGTTCATGTACAGTCTCTCAACCACCAGTATCCCCAAGTCCTTCTGTTCTCAATTGCTTTGTTCCTCAGCCTGTATTGATATTGGGGGTTGCCCTGACCCAGGTGCAGCATCTTGCACTTCGCCTTGTTGAACCTCGTGAGGTTCCCATGGGCCCCCTTCTCAAGACTGTAAATAAATAATGGTTTCATACACTAGAAGAAAATGAGTGTTAGGGATTTCTGAATTTTATGTAATTCTACCAGTGGAGGTACAGTGGACAATCACACCAGTTTGCAGTACTTATTCTCATTGCTGCATACCACAACCACAACAGAATGTTTAGTTCCTACTGCTCTTCAAAAGTGACTTGCACAGGCTTAAGAAAGCCATTTTGCTCACTATGCTTATCACTTGGGCAATTTCTCACCAGAGATATGGAAACACAGGAGCAACAGAAACAGCTAAACATCTTCATTTGTACCATTGTGCTTCTCCTCCACTACCCACAGTGGGGCTGAACTGAGTACATCAGCAGTGGTGTCCTGGCTCACCCCCAAGCCAGAAGGGCTGACAATCAATGCAAACACAGAGGAACAAAACTTCTGCAACAGTCACCAGTGAAACCAAACCTCCTCATCCTGAGCAAATGCAGGTATCTGATTTTCAGGATGGCTCTGGCACCTTGGCTCCAGAGAGGGATCATGTTTCAGGAATGTCCCTGTACCTTGCTTTTCCTGTCACCTTGATCCAGTGCTAAAGTTGACATCCCTCCTTCGCTGCCTGGCTATACTGCATGTTGGAGATGAGGACCTTGACTTTAGGCACAGAGATGCTGGCATTTTGGGAGAGCATTGTGGAAGGTGGACATGCAGAGCCAAGAAGGGTGACATGTAGGGATGTGCCAGAACTCACCATTCCTTGAGGGTTCCTGGCTGACAGTGATGTCCCCTTGGGGAGAGATGCAGCAGTTTGAGATCTTCCTTTTATGAGTGATGGAGAAACATTCTCTTTTTCACTCCTACCTCAAAAAGTAGTCCAGGAACAGCAAAACAGCAAAATCTTTTGCTTACATGAATTGAAGTGTGCATGTGGAAAACCAGGGCTGATCCATGCCATGAGGGGTCTTCTCTGGGAGGAGATGATACTGCTGTACAACTCAGTCAAGGTCAGGGACATCCTGATGTCCTGGTTTCAGCACAAGAGGGAGGGACATTCTGGCTGTGAGCCCAGTATAAAGCTGGGTTGGTGCTCCTGATTCACCAATAAATCACTGCCATTAAAACACAAATGCTTGTTCTGGTCCTGGAGCTGACTGACCCTCCCATCTGACCAGGGAGAGTCACTGCATCTCCCCCTAATGATTTCTCTTGCCACATTTTATCCTCTTAGAGTTACAAGCTCTTTGGGGCAGATGTCCTAGCATTTGGACAGCAGGACCTGAATCCCAAATGGGCCCTCTTGGCATTATGAAAATTCAATCAAGGGCTTCAGTCATAAAAATGTAAATGATGTAGCTACTTATCATTTGTGTGTATAGAGATGCATAAACACACATATGCAGATACACAGGGAAGCAGTGCCTAATGCAAAAATACAACTCTTTTAAAATAACAGCACTATGTTGTGCTTAAGCCTCTTCCTCTGGATATGAATATATATTTTACTTGTTCCTTTTCTCTCCTGTAGAATAAAAGTAGTATGACACTGGAGACAGAAGTCAGCTGAACAGAAATCTCCTTTCAGGACAAAAACCAATTGCTACAAAACTAATTGCAGCAATGCACAAAATCTTCTGAAGCAGTTTTCAAAAGCTTTATATTTTTTGAATATAATTTGCTGCTATATACAAATTACTAAGATTTTACTACTTATTTGAAGACCAGTCTCTAAGTATGATTTTTATTTATATTTAATATCAATAGCACCTGACAATTTAGCTTCTTTTTTTTTCTTTTTCTTCTTCTTTTTTTTTTTTTATGCCATGGAAACAAGCTCTATTTTCCTGCACGATAAATGATAATGTTCTGTACTTAAATGGATTTGGATGTGTATTCAAGGATAAGCTATTCAAGTCTGGGGTATTTGCTTGTGTAAATTTTGATGTAAATTTTGCTGTTAAGATAATGCTATTTCAAGACAATTGTGGGGCTTATTCCTGCACTGCAAAATTGAGTGTGTCTCACCATCCCAGCAATTTAGGCTTATTCACATATTTAGAGTACAAAGAACTACGGCGGATGAGTTGGAGGGGGAACCTTCAGGCCCTGGGAGTTAGTCCATTACCTGGAAGGTGCATGCTCTTCCCCCCTGCCCCTGCCACATGGCCCTGTGACCCCGTAAGGAGCACACACACAGACCACCAGGGAGGGATGGACAAAAGAGGAAGTTTATTGGGGGGATAGGGGTTTATAAGGCTCTTGGGAGGGTCAAAGGGTGCCAATCACAGGTTCAGGGTCTTACAAGAAAACCAATCAGGTAGGGAGTTAACAGCCAATAGGAAAGGGTTAACAAAAAGCCAATGAGAACACCTTAGGACATCTTCCCAGGACAATCCTGAGGGAGATAAGGGGTCTTTATAGAGGGCTTCGGGAAGGAGGAGCAGTGACTTTGCAGAAATGCAAAAAGCCATCTTAAGACGTGTTTAAACAACATTAAAAACTCCTGTTTCTATAACATTTGAGCTGTTTTCTTCTTTTTCTTCACCAGTCCATCTTTGACAGGACTTTTTCCATAAATCCATTGCCACAAAGAACATTCTTATCTGACCTGTTTTAAATATATATATCTTATATTACATTGAGTTGTATCGCCCTCTTTAGGGGACTATTTTTGCCTCATGTTGTATAAAGAAACTGTTTCTTTCTCCTCTGGGGGGAAAAAAAATGTCTCTCCTTCGTCCCTTTTTGTTTTGTTTCAAATTTTCTTTTTTTCTTAGCTGTCATTTTGGGTAAAATTTCCTCGACTAACTCCAGATAACATATAGGCCTAATTCTGAGACAGCTGTCTAAGGTGTTTTTACAGTCAGCAGGCAGAAATGGGAGCTTGGAGGGTCCAATTATCCCCCACAAGGTTGGTCAGATGAATTGTGCCTCAGAAGGGCCAGCACAGGGTGTCAATGGTGTCCAAATTCTGATTCTGGCACAATGAACATGCTCCACTGTGTCTCATCTATAGGCTGATTGTTACTTCTATATGAAAAGTTTGGCAAAAAGAAGAGATGTAGGTTCTGACAATTTTTAGAAGTATACCTGCGGGGCATTACAGTCAATTTTTGGAATGCCCATTGTAAAATGGCATTGGATCATCATCCAATGGATCATCATCTTCAGGCAACTTAGTTTAAGAAGTCTGGATTATATTCATGTGTCTTGTGAAGTGAGAGGCTACAGTTACGGAGAAAAGAAGAATATAGAACATCCGATATATGTTCTCTCTATGTATTCTATATATTGAGACACTATATAATGGAACTGTGAAGAAATAAAAATAAATGTAAAAATTTTGAGGACAAGACTCAGCTCAAATATGTGGTACATGAGACTCAGGGTGCCCCGGGCTCTGTCCTCATCCCCAGTCCTCAGGGAGCATCCCACCACCCCACTGCACGCATCCAAAGAGGAATACACTCCATTTAAAGGGTTGATTCACTTGTTTAGGTCAGGTTCTGATGGGACCCTACTGCATGGGGGAGTAAGGTCAGGCCAAGGAAGGGGATCATGCTGGAATTTGGCTTTAGGCACCAGAGAAGAGCAAGAACAAAATTAGGAAGGATGACTGGAGCCCTTCCAAGAGCTAAAAAGAAAGAACCTGCTGAGTTACAAGGGGAAAAAAAGCAAAAAACCCCCCAAGCATCCAGGATTTGAAAAAGGTATAAAAAGATAAAATAAAAAAAATAAAAAACTAAACAAGCAGGGGGACATCACAAGGGAAGAAGAGAAAGACTGCCATGTGTCAACATAGGTGCAGGTACACACATACGCACACACGCACACACACACAGAGAGTTAAGAGACAGAGAAGATGTTCAGAGGGCTTGCTTATGCCCAAGTCCTGTTTGCACACATTTGAAGTGTCACTGCTCTGTACCTCTCCAAACTTTTTGAATTCACTGGAGAACTTTTCTGAATGGCCCTTAAAGTAGCTTGTTCGAAAAGGATTTCTCATTAGACACCTTTAATTTGCCATAGCTCTGAGATGGGACACACTGTGACTGATACCCTAAATGGGTTATTAAAAAAATATTAAAGAAATTCAGAAGTACCATTTATGGTAGATTCCTCCCTGTAATGTAACCAAACTATTAAATTTGTTCATGAAAGTTGTGAAGCACATAATCTTCAGCAGCAAAATTGAGGAACTGCCAAGTGCCAGAGAAATATAGGAGACGGGGAGATTAAAGTGAGTGGCAGCCCACAGGATGACAGCTGCTGGAGAGATATCTTCACCACCTGTTGAACTTGCACCTGAACTGACAAGTATTAATGCTCATTCCTAATACTTAGTAATCTCTAAGCTACATGTGCAGTTAAAAACTGACACAGCTGAAAATTTGTCTCGGTTGCACCCAAGCAATACCCACATCAAAGGATATGACACAAAAATATCCTCCATTTCCACAAGGATAATACAACATAATAGCTTAAACAAACATTGAGAGATGAACAGGGAGGAGAGAGCTATAGAGGGATGTATGTGACTGATTCCTCATGTCATGAAGCTTTCGCTGTGTCTTGTTGATCCAGCTATTTTTGCCCTGTCTGTTCAATATCACCTTTGACCTTTAAAATTTACAGAGACATACCTACCAACCACAGCAACAAATTAGGAGATTAGAGAACCCCTTTTCTACTCACAGCTGGCCTATTCACATTTTCACATAAGCTGGCCTAGCTTTTCATAATCTAAGTTTATTCAGACACCTAAAAGGACTCATAAATAAAGGTCATTTTGATATTTTTTCCCATCTTGTTTACAGCGTTGTTTCCTTAAGAGAATTGTGCCACCCTTAGGACTACTGTGAGATCACAAGCTGGGTAGAACCCTCTGTAATCCAGCCCAGGATATTGTGGGATTCTTTGTACTGCACAAGGAAATTCATCTGCTCAGGACCTAACATGCGCCTCCAGCTCAGAGAGTGGAAAATCAGTAGCCAAAACATTACATCTCTCCATGAGCAAGAGGAGAAAGGAAGGTCCCCTTGAAGGCTGAGGGACGAATGGCCGTCCCTGCAGCTCTGCCCCATGGTCTGAGCTCATCCACTTGGTCCCACCTCCAATTAATGGAAGGAGGCAGGCATGCCCAAAGGGACTTTTTTCCTCCTGAGCCAGCTAGCATGAAGCAGTCAGGGACACTCTTATCCAGGCATCTGGACATCCGCTGTTGACACATTTGTGTATGAGTAACACCAGTGAATCATAGAATGATTAGGTTGTAAGGGATCTTCAAAGATCATCACCTTTCACTAGACCAGATTGCTCAAAGCCCCATACAATCTGGCTTTGAATACTTCCAGGGAATGGGGCATCCACAGCTTCTCTAGGTCTTGCCTGAGAGCAAGAACAGGAGCACAATAGTTCTCAGCAATGCATTTCTTGCAGTCTGTAGCATGCACTAACAGACAAGAGCCAGTGAACTTGTGTATCCACTGTGAAAGCCTGGTCTCACTCCCAGCTTGTTTTACTGAGAGCACCTTTTGTTACGTAATAAACATTGCACTAATTAAAGACTGTGGCCTCAGTCCTGAGGTGTACCCTGTGCATCCCAGCACTACTGAGGGCTGCAAAGTTCAGCTGTGCAGTCACCAGGTAGGTGCTTATTAGCTGCATAATGCATACTCATATACCTGCACATTTCTATCAAAACAATTTCTATCAAAACCAATTATTTAAATAGGAAAAGTCAAAAGTCTTGAAAGATCCCTTTCAAGAGCAAGCAGTACAGCAAAGCAAAGCAGAGGGAAAAACCGGAACCAACTTGTGCCCCACTGTGTGTAAGGAGCCCTGAACTTTTACAGTGCCAAGAACTGGGGCATTTTTATCCTATGGGATGTTCAGTTATAGATCAGACTCTGCGAGTTCTGAATAGCCTTTACCACGCAGTTCTTAGGGACTGTGGAAATTATGTAGTTGGTGACTAACTCAGAGCCATAGGACTTTAGATGAAGGTGCAGTCCTTGTCTGAAAGATGAGGAATATCACCAAGAAATTACTACCATAACTAAGAAGCAAACAACAAAATATCTCTGACTCCAGCTCCTTCTGCCAGTCTGTTCTTCAGTGTTGTTCCCATCCTCTCCTTGTGGCCTTTCCTCCCATGCCACAGGTATTTTGAACACTTATTTTGCCCAAATACTGGAGAATTGAGGCATAACACATGAGAAGCAACACCATTATTTTTCTGGTCAGTAATTCAGTTCCTTGGATCATCAGGAAAAACTACACAGCCCTGAAAAGTGTTCATCCACTTGAGAATTGGATTACAGTTTCATGAAACAGCACAGTGCTCCTATTATCACCTAAATAAAGCTGCCATAATTTTGGAAAAAATAGGTGGAAGTAGTCAGCCACCAAGTATCCAGAGTTGAAGCAAAGAATAATAAACTGACATACAGTTCTTAAGAAATTTCTCACAAGGAGGCAGATTTAATGCCCTGAAAACTAAGCTTTTATGCACACAAAAACATACACTCGTCTTTTATATCACTGTCTTATCTAAGGCACTGAGAGCTTAAAGACAGGATCAAAGCAATGCTTTCTGAATAGCTGATGATGACAAAGCATCTATCACATTATCCTCTCTCACAAGAGGATACCCGACAAGTTTCTCAGCATTTATAAGCTAGAAAAGGAGCTGGTTTTGTTGCAGCTGCCCAAGATTGTACCTGGCTCAATACAAAATCCTGAATGATTAAAAACATCTCACTGCAGGTTTCTGCAGCTTGTGGTTGAAAAATGAGCTGGTGAAAGATCTTCAACAGTGTCAGGTGGACCCAGTTCTGACTCCATGGCTGAGCCACTAAAAAAGTCAGTTTAACTTCTTCCTATATCCATAGAAGGCAAGAGGCTCATTTTTTGCAAAAATCTTCGCAAAAGTCCCTATAGACAGTGGTTTGTAAGTCACTATTTTTTGTCCTCTGGGTATGGGGATGGAATTGTTCACCCCAAAGTCACCACAGGTGACCACATATTTGCAAAACAAGGATGATTAATGCATTTAAAGGGGCCTTTAACCAAAAGATCAGGCCCTTCTCTTTTCTGGAAGTGTTCACACAGCTATTTCATCAGGAAAGACCTACCTTCAGGACCAGGTCACCATGATGAAATAGTATCATTTAAGATCTAGTCATCAGTGTTCACAAGGTCTTATCTTCACTATCTAAGAGCTTGGGAAGAGGCAGGCTTCTCTCACAAGGCAAGTACACAGGCACAAAGAGGGCACATGTCTGTTCCTGCCTCCCCTCTGCCTTCTCCCCGCTCCCACTTCTTTGTTCCTGCTGCTTGCCTTGTGCCAGTGAGTGTCAGATCCTCTGAGGCACTTTTCCTCACATAATTACAGGAAACTACCTCAGAAAAAAACTCAACCTGTGTAGTTTCCTGCTATTGGAGTCAATTGAAGCAGTTCACCCAGGACTTTGAATAAAAGCCAAGCCTGTACAAACTGGTAGAGAATAGAGGGAGAGGAGCATACACATCAGGGAAGGAGAGAAGGGGCTAAAGTTTCCCCCATCATCTTCAAAAAGCAATGAAGAGCTATGAAATTGCCCCATCTGTCTGCAGAGAGGAGTGTGAGTGAGCTAACACAGACACCCAGGCAAAGAATGAGGCTTTCTGCTGTACAAAAGAAAGCAGTGTCACTCCTGCAAGCAGCATTGTTGGGATCAGTACCAGCCAGTGGTGTCCACTGTGAGTGCTCACACTTGAAATGGATGTTAAACACAGGTTTCAAAATGGAGTTACAGGAGCAAATGTACTGAGAAACTCCTGATGTTCAGCCTGTTTGGCTTAAAAAAGAAGGAGTTATGTTGGGTTAGTCTGATGTTAAGTATATCTTCATGATGAAATCTGTGCTAATAGAAAATTCTTTAATCCAATGAACAAATGCATAGCAAGCATAGCCTCTGGGTAGGGAGCAGAAACTACATTAATTGAGATTCAAAATGAGGTATGCAGGCACAGTTGATTCTCCAGTACTCGACGTGTTTAAATCAAGGCTGGATGCCTTTATAAAGGCCATGTCGTAGCTTAACAAGAAGTTACAGGCTTGATGCAGCAATCTCTTGATACAGTTTTATGATGTGTAATGCATAGCCCCTTCTTTGCCTTCAAAATTACCAAAATCTGTGACAAAAGGTGGGTCCTATTGTTGCACTGATGCATTCCCTGTAGTGCACTGGGCTCCTACAAACCAAGCCGCACTTGCTCCAGTGTGCACCCAGCAGGGTGAGGGAATCACTTACCAGAGTATGTATCATGGCTAGGCTTCGCGAACGAAGATTTGGGAAGGGCTCTACCCATTTTTCATGCAAGCGCGTTGGTGGCTAAAAAGGCCAATACGAGAAAGGCAAGTCCGGTTGCAAAAGACACAGCAGAAAGACTCCTTAGATGGTATATTCTGCAAGATTCAATTCTTTCTGCGTTGTCTTTTCTCCTCAAGAGTGATCCTGCGTGCCTTCTCAAAAGCATCAGCAGCGTTATAAATGGTCTGTCTCCAGGCCTCCCGATTAGAGGCCAGAGTGGACCAGTTATGGTGATCAATATGCCCGAGGCTGAGTTGTTGCTTCAGGGAGTCCTTGTATCTTTTCTTTGGAGCTCCTCTCTTGCGGCAGCCAGTGGCAAGTTCACCATAAAGCAGGATCTTAGGGAGGCGGTGGTCCTTCATCCTAGAGATGTGCCCTGCCCAACGCAGTTGCGTTCTCAGGAGCATGGCCTCAATACTCGTGATTGCTGCCTGTTCGAGAACAGATGTATTGGTCACATAGTCTGACCAATGGATGTTAAGGATTGTACGGAGGCAGCGTTGATGGAAGCGTTCTAGGAGACGCAGGTGGTGGCGGTAGATGACCCATGATTCGGAACCATATAAGAGAGTAGACAGCACTATGGCTCTGTAAACACTGATCTTGGTGCTTTTCTTCAAGTGTTTATTACGCCAAACTCGTTTATGGAGTTTTCCAAAAGCACTGTATGCCTTCGCTAACCTATTGTCTATCTCCCCATCAATCTTACCCTCTGAGGAGATGAGGCTGCCTAGGTAATTAAACTGTTGGACTGAATTGAGTTCTGACTGGCCGATGGTGATGTGGGGACGGTGGGGGACTTCCTGAGGTGCAGGCTGATGGAGAACTTCTGTCTTCTTTAAGCTGACTTCCAGCCCAAAGAGCTCAGCAGCCTCTGCAAAGCAGGATGTTAAACGCTGCAGAGCTGCTTCTGTGTGGGCAACAAGGGCGGCGTCATCAGCATAGAGCAGCTCCCGGACAAGATGGTTTAGGGTCTTAGTATGGGCCTTCAGTCGCCTTAGGTTGAATAGGCTTCCATCAGTACGATATCGAATGTAGATACCGTCCTGATCGTCGAGGTCTGCCGAGGCCCTTTGAAGCATCATACTGAAAAAGACTGTGAATAGGGTAGGAGCGAGAACGCAGCCTTGTTTCACACCATTCTTTATTAGAAAGGGCTCAGAAAGTGTGTTGCCATATCTGACTTGGCCGTGCTGATCCTCATGAAGTGAGATGATCATTTTAAGGAACTTGGGGGGACAACCTAAACGTTCCAAAATCTGCCAAAGACCTTTTCTGCTCACAGTATCGAAAGCCTTGGTGAGGTCGACAAAGGTTACATAGAGACCTTTGTTCTGTTCCCTACACTTCTCTTGCAGTTGTCTGAGAACAAATATCATGTCTGTGGTGCTCCTGTTGGCTCTGAAGCCACACTGACTTTCAGGTAGAATTTCTTCTGCTATAGCGGGTATTAGTCTGTTCAGGAGTATTCTTGCCAAGATTTTGCCAGCAATGGAGAGCAGAGTAATACCACGGTAATTTGAACAGTCTGATTTAGTACCTTTCTTCTTATACAAGGTGATGATGACTGCATCACGAAGGTCTGAAGGTAGTTCGCCTAGTTCCCAACAGCGCACCACAAGCTCATGAAATTTAGCATGGAGTGCAAGGCCCCCATGTTTCCAGACTTCAGGTGGAATTCCATCAACCCCAGCTGCCTTGCCGATTTTCACCTGCTGTATGGCCTTGAGGGTTTCTCCTAGAGTGGGGGCAGTATCCAATTCGTATTTCACTGGTTGTTGTGTGATGGACTGAATTGCTGAGTCTTGTACTACACGGTTGGTACTGAAAAGAGTCTGAAAGTGTTCAGACCATCTATTCAGAATGGAGGTTTGATCTGTCAGAAGCGTTTGACCATCTGCACTGAGTAGTGGGCTTTGGACTTGGTATGTAGGCCCGTATGCTGTTTTCAGGGCCTCATAGAATCCTTTGTGATCCCCTGTATCTGCACATAGTTGAGTTTTTGCAGCTAGATCGGTCCACCATTTGTTCTGGATGTCACGGAGTTTCTGTTGGAGCTTGCTGCAAGCAAGACGAAAGGCTGTTTTTCTAGCGTGACAGGAAGGCAGTGCAAGATGTGCTTGGTGGGCGGTTCTCTTCTTCCTCAACAATTCCTGGATTTCTTGATTATTTTCATCAAACCAGTCCTTGTTCTTCTTGAGGGAGAACCCTAAGGATTCTTCAGAGGATTGCAGGATGCTACTTTTAATATGCTGCCAAATTGTTTCGGGAGAGGAAACTGCAGAATCTGTGGAATGGATATCAAGCTTAGTTTGAAGGTTTGCCTGGAATCTTTCTCTTACTGTGGCTGATTGGAGATCGTTAACTTGGAGTCTTCTCCTTGGGATACTGCCCCTCTTGGGTTTGAATTTGAGATAAAGGTTGAGTTTACAGCGCACAAGCCGATGGTCTGTTTGACATTCTGCGCTGGGCATCACGCGGGTATGGAGGACATCGCGGACATCTCTCTGTCGCACCAAGACATAATCAATGAGGTGCCAATGCTTAGACCTGGGGTGCATCCAGGTTGTCTTCAGACTATTTTTCTGCTGAAAGATAGTATTGGTGATGGTGAACTGTTGCTCCGCACAGAATTCTAGCAGAAGTCGACCATTATCGTTGCAGTTTCCAACACCATGCTTGCCTAATACTCCTTTCCAGGCTTCAAAATTCTTACCTACTCTGGCGTTGAAATCACCAAGGATAATGATCTTATCATCTGCGGGCACCTTTTGGGTAAGACAGCGCAGGTCAGTGTAAAATTTATCTTTTTCAGCAGGGTCAGCTTGGAGAGTTGGGGCATATATACTGAAGATGACAACGTGTTGCTTGTTGTTTAGTGGAAGGCGTAGGGAGATAATGCGGTCAGAGTGACCTGTCGGCAGATTTTCGAGTTTAGGGACAATGGAGTTTTTGATCATGAAGCCGACACCTGAGAGATGTTTTTCGGTTCTGGGCTTACCTGACCAGAAGGGTGTGTAACCGGCACCATGTTCTCTGAGGCTGCCTTCCTCATGAAGGCGAACTTCACTGAGAGCAGCAATGTCGATGTTGAGACGACCCAGTTCATGGGCAATTAGGGCAGAACGTCGCTCAGGACGACCACTATTGGCAGAATCGAGCATGGTTCTGATGTTCCAACATGCTAGAGTTAATTTGAGTACACCTTTGGAGGCAGGTGCATGCCTTTGACTTTTGCTCTTTGTGCGACCGCATTGGAAGAAGATGCCCGTCGGTCTGCGGTTAACCAACCGGGTGAAGGTGGAGATGAGCTTTGTTTAGGCCACCTTTTCTAGGCCCCTCTCCGAGTGGAGCAAGCAGTGCTGTCCTTGAAAAGGCTGCTTGGTCGTTCAGGGTGCTGCCCCAAGAGACTCTCATCTCCGTCAGTCTCAAATGACCAATATCCTGAACCGCCTGTATGCAGGGTTGAGTCTGCGGCTCCCAGTGCATCTTTCACCTACCGTTTCGACCCTCGCCCGTCGCTACAGGACTTTTTGCATGTGGGTAAAGCCTTCAAGCCTGCGCAATGGATTTTTTAGGTGAGATGCAGTATGCGCGGAACTGAACCCACCCTTTAATCCTGAGGTTCATCTGCCAGGGCCGAGCAAGCTTGGACGGTGGCAGCGAGGTCCTCAGGACGTAGGTTTGATTAGAGTGACCTTCTCTGAGATGGATGGCCTTCCAGGGCTAAGCGAGCTCCATCTGCCCGGGTTTGGGATGAGAGTTGTCCTTCTCCTAGGATGACTGCCAGAAGGCTAATGAGCTCATCCTGCCCAGGGATGTAGTTTATCTGGTCCTATGGTTTTGACCTGTCTGGCATGGGCGACCCTACCGAAGGCATGAACCCTCGCCAGCATAGCTCGCAACCACACAGGGGTACATAGGCTACGTTCCTGTTAGAACGATTTGGGCAAGTCTTTTATTTCCAGTAACAACCCTTTGTCCTGCCCACTCTTTCAGGTTGTAACAGAGCAAAGCAAATATATCCAGAACATGCCAAACCTGGGCAGTAGCCGCAGGAGAGCCAAAACAAAAGAAATAAATAGACAAACAAACAAACAAACAAACAAACAAACTGACCAACCGTTCTGGCCCCCGTACCTGCCCAAGACTGAGGTACCTTACAAGGCCCCAGCCTGGCCGGGACCCCCATCAATCAAAAGAACCCTCTGTCCACCCAGACCTTATCCTTCCCCCACTGTGTTACCACAAATTCCAGGTGCACTGCTCACATGTGAAGTGATGTTTCATACGGGACAGCCCTGCTCTCCCACCCGCCAGTCGAAGGACCCCCATGGCCAGCTCAACACCCATCCCTCTGCTCCGTCCCCCTCCCCCTCTCCCTCCCTCCCCAAACCTGGAACGGCAAACCTCTGTGTGCTCTGAAGCTGTGCTCTCATCTTCCACGGGGGTGCAGTGCTCGCTGGCAAGGCTCCCCCTTTCTCTCCTTTCTCCTGCCGCGGCCTTGCCTGGGGTCCAAAACCGCGCGCGCGGAGCGCGCGCGGCGCGAAGCCCCCGGGCCGGCGCGGCGTCCTGCACAGCGCCTGCAGCAGCCCCCGAGCCTAGCGGGGTCCCGCATGGCGTGTTCAGGGCCACCCACCAGAGTATGTAATATGCTGGTAAATCTAAGGAGCTGCCTGGACAGCCATGCACGCTGGTGCCACTGCTGTGATAGGAAACACAAGCAGAGCTGGGGCCAGATCTCTCTGCCCCAGTCTCAGCAGGCATCTCATGCCCCTGTAGCAGTTCCCTGCTCCTCCGTCTTCCTGACATTCTCATCTCCTGTTGGTTTTGCTGCCCTCACTTAGGGCATTTTTAGTTTTCAGGTATGGAAGAAATCCCTGCCCAGAGTCTGAACTGCTGAGGTTTGCCCCATGAGGTACACACCACTGGTCCATATGCAACATGAAGCTGGGACTCTGTGTGTATGTGAGACATGGCAGGTGGAAAACACTGGATATGAAAAAGGCAAGTGCTGCCAAAGCAGAAACAGTAAGAGATGGAAACCATACCACAGATCTCACAAGATGCATGCCATGCACATAGCCATCAGGAACAAGCATCTGTCTTTCCCAGCATATGCAAACACTTCCCATACTCCAGCCAGAATTATGACTGTCCTTCAGTGCTTTGCAGTCCTTTCAATACTCTCCCATTGGCATATGTGAGGTTTGATTACACTTTCAGTGTTAAGGCAGTATTTGAGGTGTCGGAGCAAGCAAAGGTGATTGGCAGCTGTAATTGCTCTAAGGTATAAGTGATGTCCTCGTACAAGTTACTGGCCAGCAGTCTCCAGCTGCCAAAGGGGATGCAGGACAGATGGAGCCTTGGAAGGCATGTGTGAGACACTACTAGCAAGCCCCATTCCACAAACTTTCTCCTCCCTGCAGAAAACAGGGGGCGGGGGGATGTAGCAGCAGAAGCCGCTCCCCAGTCTAGAGGCCACCCTGCTCTCCGCACAAAGTCCAAGTGATAGAGTTTTTATCCAGACCTCTAGTAATACTTGTCTTACCTATCCTCATCTTGTTTTAGTACCTGAAGTTCTCAGCTTACCCTTGCAGCTTTTATCAGGGCTATTAGAAGCTCCAGCAGCAAGATGCTTTTTCTAAATCATGTTTGCTCCTGTTGCGTGACAGAGGAGGCTGTGGAAACAGTATTATGACATCCAGTGGTCACTCAGGTAAATCACTGCTTCTTTCCAAGACCCTTCTTCCAAATTAAGGCCCCAAAAAGGTGCAGGGGTGAATACATCTTCCTTTGTGCTGGAGCGACGTGAGTGCACAGTCAGCTTCCAGTGATAATGCTGTACTCCAAGTAAGCAAACTTTAGCTCATACTAAAACCTGTTTGTTTGGAAGCATATTTAGCCAGCAAGGCAATAACTTGTTAAGGCAAACAGCTACCCGTGAATCATACCTTAGGAGACAGAGATGCTATCTGAGAGCACCAGCAAAAGGAGATTGATGTGCTCTGTGAATATATGGACTTGGAAGGTTTCCCTCTTTTTTCATCATTGTCCAGCTCCAGTAGAAGTGGACAGACAAAAGTAGCAGGGTGCTAACAGGGCTTAGGAGCATCAGCAAGCAGGACTCAGTGCAACTGCTTGCTTGAACAACTGGTGTGACTGGCCTCCTTGGTTTCCATGGCTATTTTTGAGGAAGGCATCAGTGCTTTATTGAGCATAAATGCAAGAAGAGCAATTAAAAAGCAAACTTAGGAGCAATGATATCAGGATCAGGTTATATTTAGTGTTCCCCAAGGAGACACAGTGATATAACCAGAACTATTACTCAGTGTTTTGCAGATGAGCTGTTCTTTCAGAGCCTGCGAGGCGGTAGTTGCTTTCTCAAGTTGTGAATTCATTCCACTCCCACTCATGTCAGCAGCTTGGCTCACAGATGATTTAAGTCTTTTAACCCAAATTACCTTTTTCGCCCCTCATGAGTGTTCTTGCCAGGGAGCCTTCCTGAAAAGCACAGCAAGAAGTAGATTGCTCAGATTTACAACATATTGGGAAAAATTCAACTAGGAGCAACAAGGCCACTGCTACCCACCAAACATTGCAGAAGAAACCTGCCTGCTGAGAAGACCTCACTTTTTCAGCTCTTTGGGGATGATGAGGACTTCAAAAGCCTCTTTCTGGCACTGAAATAATAATTCTTCAGTCATCAGTCTTAGTTCAAGGTCTTTGTATGTGTTTTGTTAAAAGACAGATACTAAAGATCAATGTCATTTTAAAAGAACTGGAAAAATATCAAAAGATAAACCTTTCATTTAAACAGAAGTCCTTAATTTTGGTACAAAGCTACTATTCCTCTATGATAGCAGGACAGTGTTATGAAGTTACCACTTCTGTATGGTCAGAAGTCACATGTCTACGTGGCACACCACTGAGCCTAAACTCTTGCTTTTCTTTAATCTCACTGCTGTCTGGGATTAACCCTGCATTTCCAGGTTGTGCCTACCCTCAGCACATGGTTTGAAATCTTCATGTTCTTTGAGTTCAAAGGATACTTGACATGACAAACCTGCCTCAAACACATCAAAAGCAATGATATGGAGCAATGGCAAAACTCAGGTAGAGAGTTTGGGAGGCTATTGGGAATGTAACTCAGTGTTGGAGCTACCACACTTTTCACACAGCCCTAGAGGGAAAGACATTATGGCCTAGGCATCTCCATTTCCAGTGGAGGAAGGATTGGGCTGCCATAAAGATATCCAGAAGTTGATCCAGTCCAAGTAAGAGGAAATACTAGGCACCTCTCTCCTCCTATGATATAGTTAACCTATGCATTTTTAAGCAGAGGCACCTACTGCAGCAGAGCTATCTTCTTTATATGACAGAACGGACGGACAGTTACGTAGTTATAACTTTCCCAAGAGGAGGGGAGGGGAAGCTGGGCTCTCTCAGTTTTAAAAATGCCAATGGCCAGAAGGTGTCCTGTCCCCTTGGACCCAGGGTGTACTGGGGAGGAGGACACTCTCTACTCATCCCATTGAAGCTGGACACTGCTCATCCTAAGAGCCTAAAGCAGCCTGCTCCTCTGGTAGGGGTGGCTGCTGGGGCATGTATTTGGCACCAGATCCCCATTGAACCAGAGAAGGTCTTTGTAGGAGGGACTTCTGGACCGCAGTGAAGGGCACAGCAACTGGCCTAAGCACTGGCTCCCTTCTGCATCTGTTCTTTTTGTTTGAGTTTTCCTTCAGCATCATGCACCAGACTGCGGGTGACCACGCTGCTCTGTGAGTGGCTCAAATGCCCTTGTCTCAGCAGCAGCTGCCTCGGACAAGCCAGAGAACAAGGTGCATGGCCAGGGGGGAGGTGAGAAGAAGCTTCTGATGTCAGTTTTAATCTGTAACTGCAAGGCTGGTCAGACTATAATTCCAGTTTAGGCAGACTGACTCCCACCTATAATAAGAGGAGGTGAGGAAGAGCTTCTTAAATTGTCTCTCATCTATGTCTGGCATTTAGTGTTTTTGGCCCATTGCACTGCAAAGTCAGATGTTAAGAGTGATTTATGCTAATCACTTGGATATTGCATGGAGAAAGCCTGGAATCAATGGCTGGATGGCTACCGCAGAAAGCTGAAGGGTTTAAGAAGCTGTCCCCATTCAGGTGTGAAGTCCCTCCTTTCTGTCAGTGTAAACACTCACCTTCTTTTTCAGCACAACAACAACAATGTGTTCATTTAAACTCTGTGAGTGTGGCCAGGAGAGAACCCTTTGCACAATTAGGCACAGCTCAGAGACAGTTTAAGTGCTTTAGTGCCTCTTTGCCATTAGTAGCTGCTTCCCAGCTGAGACCCGAGGTCTGGCTATTTGTTAATTTGGATACAGAAATTAGAGGCTGAGAGTTCTGTTCTGCCTGATCCCTACCTTAATGTGCAATGTAGATATAGTTATAGCTGTGTTTCTGGCGTTTGCAGTGAAAACACCAGGTTAAATTTTATGCACTTTATTTCCATCAAGGTTCTATCAGTAATGGATAATATTTGCCCAGGTGAGAGTACCTGATATTTTTCCAAATCTGAGTAGACCTGCATTTGAGTTCAAATTAAAAATTAGTGACCTGAGTCACTTTTCAGATAATAATTGAAAAAAAAAATCTCTCGGGTGACTGGTAGAAGAACTTGGGAGAAAAAGTCATGGTATAAAAAGTATGTCATACTACTTAAAAGCTTACCTCAGTCACATTAAATAAGGGAATGTTTTAAGGTTTGGTCTTTCAACATGAAGCTGTCTGCGCATCAATGGGGTGTAGGCAAAAGCTTGACTTCCAGGAGGGGGATTGGGAAGGAGAAGGGCCCACAATGCCATTTTGTGGGGGGAAAATCTATGGGTGAAACCCCAAGAGTATGGCAGAAGCCAGCAGAAGCATGTTCCTGGGATAGGCAGGGGATCAGGGAGTGGAGACCTGCAGTCACCTCTCCATTTGCAACAGCATCCCCTCCCCAAGTAGCCCATGTGTGCCCTTAAAAGATACCTCATAAGCTAATTTTCCTCTGGCATATTATCTTCCTCTGTGATTGACGTGTCTGTTTATCAAAAGCATAGACTGTTTACTTCTCAGTTCACTGCAAACAGCTTCACCTGATGTCTCAGCCCTTCACCCACTGGCTATGTGTGATTTTTCCCTTTCCAGCTTCTACTCAGCCCACCCCCTGCCCAGGATATAAGGGCTTGTTGTCATTTTTGCATTTAAGCAAGCTTTTGCTAAGAAGAGGTATCTGAGGCATGCATATACTGTTCTTTAATCCTTTACCTCCCACACATCCCTCTTTTCTTAAACCAAGTTGTTAATAAGAATACAGATTACTGTAGCCAGAATTTATAGCAAGAATTTGCAGTGGCCAAATATAAATTTTAAAAAGTGGCAGCAGCATGCTGCTCATAAACATTTCTACAGTATATATTTTCCACACTTTAGCTATCACAGCTTATAGCCATAGAAACAGTTTTAAATGAGTAGGACTGTTTTTAAGGATTTCCTGTATTACAGCCATCAGAGACAACATTTCATATCTCAGTGTCATTAAGTCTGCAGTAACTGTGAGGTCCCAATGTGATTATCATATGTAAATGGCAAAAAAAGAAAAAATATCAAATTGCCCCATGAGTCCTACTGGAAATGGAGAATGCAAGTTCACCTCTATATAGGTACACTTTGGGGAGGATTGAGCAACTGGGTGTTCCCCTGAAATGAAAAGCACAAAATAAAAAGGCAGAAAAAGTACCTTTTCTTCTTCATCAAGAAGAAAAGTTTGGAACTGGGTTTCAAAGATGCAGTCAAGTTGCTCTTGACTGCTTGGGGGGGGGCACAGCCCCCTAGTTGCTTACCAGGGACATGGAGTGGGATGTCAGGGAGCAGTGAGCTGCCTGAGAAGCAGACAGGAACATACAAAAGTGGGAACAGCCTTGTATTGACACACAGGGGTACACACTGAGCACTGCAGACAGCGTGAGCCCATGTCAGGTTTACGACATAGAGTTGGTAGCAGGACAAGCTGAGTTGGTGCTCAATTGCTTTGCAAACACACAGTCACCTCTTCACCCTTCAGCTCTTCTTCAGATGTCTTTTACTCCTCTTTTTCCTCACCCTTTTTCTTTTCAGACTCATAGTGGCACAAGCCCCATCAACAGTGGTCAGACTAGTGCCCAGGATGCTTTCAGGGCTCTGTGGACCCAAATCACCCTTCTGGGAGGGACACCCAGAGGCAGCTGCAGAGGCTCAGGGCTTAGTCAGAGAGAAAGCACTCTCACCACTAGCTTGTGCGTCAGAAAGTGCCATTACCTCCCTCATGCTCCTCTTGGTATGCAAGGCTGCAGCATAGCAGGAAACCTGTTACCTCAGCTAGTGACAGCCTCGGGACATGGAGGGGCTTCTGCACAGCACTACGATTGCTCTCCACACTCAGCTGTCCTCTTGCGCCGAAATCTCATCCGGGATCTCTTCAGCTCAGCCTTTTCTCCTCACCCCTGTGGTGAGTGGGAGCCACAGATCAATGTGTGCTGTCCCTGAGAGCTACTGCACAACTTGGCTGGGAGGGACCATACTGCAGTTTCCTTTTATTTTAATGTAAAATAGCGCAGAAAGTATCTTTCAACAATATTTTACCAGAGCTACATTTCCAAAGGTACCTCTCTGAGTCAGTAGCTTACATATGTGTTACCTAAGTACCTACCTACTTCTGCCTTTGACCAAACCTCATATTGGCTGCTGGTTTTGCTCTGCTCTTGGATCCCTGCACTGCTCAGCCCAAAGGGTGTGTCCCTGCCTTATCTTGTATGAAGTTTGACCGATGGTTTGTAGTAATTTTCTTTGTAAATTTTTTACTGTTAGCATCCAGCATAAAAACATACAATTAGTCACATTTTAAAGGTGTAGTTTAGGCTAAGTATGTTAGTCTCAGCTGAGTGCAATACCATTTTTTCAAAAAGCAGTAACCCATCACCAAAAAGGCTTCTCCATTGGTAGCACTAATGCTACTTGTGCATATTTAATACAAAATTGCCCACGAGTAAAATTGCCACTACATCTCTCAATTAAATTGACATATGCAGGTTATGCATATCTCACGTCACCTTTGTGCCCTCCTTCGCTGCTCACTACAAACCTTCATAACACAAGAGCCCATGGCTTTCCCTGCAAGGGACAACAGGGAAGGAGAGCCCAACACTCCCTGACTTTTACACTATGTGATATTAAGCACATGCACCCCTGTTCAGACTGGGAAAGACATGGCCAACGCAAGTGACAGCAAATTAAGGTAAAAACTTATTAGTCATGTTTCTTAGAGATGATGAGTTTTATATTGCTGCAGTCTCACACTTCATAGCTAAAAAAGCATCAGGCATGACAGCGCATTCTTTTTTTAAAGATCCATTTCAGTCAGCAGACAACAATGTTTGTAAAGGCAGGGAAGATAAAGCATGTTACACTCTTGTGATCACTGCTAGGAGGACGGATCACAGTGTTTAGACAGTCCACAACACCAAAAATCAACAGCCTGCCAATGGCTTTCTGCCACATCTCCAGTCTCTCCAGTCAGGGTCAGGTTGATGGAGCTCAGCAAGGGAGGACCTGGGTCTCAGGGCAGAGACAGCTGAGTGAGTCCTGGGCAGTAGAGGAGAAAATGGAGAGCATGCCTGACAAGGGAAGAGCAACTATGCTGAGGGGCCTGCAACCACAGACACTTTTAAGCTTTTCTGCTTTTATTAGCTGCTCTAAGGAAATCTGAGCTGAAGTGCAGCAGCCCCGCTATGCTCTAATCAAACTCATTTTCCTGCCGGTCGGAGAGATGCCTGGCAGCTGAAGGAAGCTGGTTTTGCTCTCTCTTTTCTTATCAAATTCTTTCATGGAGTTGTGACCCAGACTCCTCGATCACCGCTGATCTTTGTATCTGTTGCTAAGCTGTAACTGCAGTAACTCCAGTGAAGAGTGGAAATCTTTGCCCTCAAAGGCAGAATAGGCATATGCTCAGTCTAACGAACACACATTTGGGGTTTTTGTCCCGAAGTTATTAATGGCTTCCACAAAGCTGTTCAAGGTCTCAGGCAAACATCTCTGCTTTCTTCCAGCCTGATGCTGCCAGACCCCGCCACCTTAGACTGGGCAAACCTATGAGCTATTTTCAACGGAGAATGCAGCTGGCTACACCTACACAAGTGGTCTAAAGCAGGCCAGGTCCAAGCTGAGGTGTTGTTGACTTGTTAATGTGCTCCCCAGAATGGGTTTGACCTGGCTTTCTCGCACAGACTGCCTGGGGATAGTTTAGGGACTGGCATGGTACAGGGAAGGCTCCCAACAAGTTGTGCAGGCAAACAGCCTGGTTTGGGAGGAGGGAAAAATGTCTGGCCATGCAGTCATGAGTTCGGCAACCCTGCCTCGCACAGGACTGAAGTGCAAGCCACGGTACAGGCACTATTTGTGCAACCAATGCCCACCCACTCTTCTCTTGTGCCTGCTGCAACAGAGCTTCAGCCCACTGAGCTGGGACCTTCCTTTACAAAACTACACATGCCATTACCTCTGTCCAATGGTTGTGGCAATTGCTGCTCACACTATAAATTCAGACATCTGCTAGGATTTTGTAGGATCATTTCAATGTGCTCCCACAAAACAGCTGCTCTAGACCCAGGAATCATCACCATGATGACATTTCAGTGTAGTATGCTGGAGAGTCTGTAATGCCATATATGTGCAGCACTTTCAAGATCCGGCCACAGAGGAAGATCCATGAGCTACAATGAGTAGATAACTGCTGTTGCAGATGAAAACAGTAGTAGCTCATTTCTGTATCATCTCGAACATCCTAAACTACCACTTAGACAAAATGCTTTCATCAGATGAACTGTACATCAAGTGCTCAGCCCTGAGTTTGAAGCTCAAATAAGTAGGGAAAGGAGAGCAAGTTCTCCCTCACCTTGTCAGAAATCATGAACAGAAAATACAACCATGTCCACTTACTAGTATTTCAGCAGTGGGCTAAAAAACTGAACAGCTAGGCCAGGCATCACCACATGCAGGGCGCTGGCACTAGGGAAGGCCTTTTTAGCTCGGGGGTGATGTATATTCAGTAACACCATGGCCTCTGTGTGTTTGTGTTGACCAGTGCATTGACCACCAATGACATGAACTGCAGGACACCCTAGGTTTTAACTTGATATTCTATTGCTATTCCCTGCACAGTTCTTCTTCAAAGGGCTTTTCTTTCTTTAGACTTCTGGTTCCTAAAAACATGATGTTTATTATTCCTTAAGACAGGCCATACCAATTACGGTAACTCAAGAATTCAACTTGCTATAGTTTTCCCAGAAACCTCCTTGATATTCATTACTTGTTTGGCAGATAGCATGAATTTGAATGCTGATTTACAGGATAGAGCTTAAAACCAGTGTGATATACCAAGCCAGTTGGAGAACTGGACACAAGGTCTCATTTCCAGTTTTATTGAAAGGAAAAATTAAATGCTCTGTTTTATTATAGCACTTCTGATAAGGGCTGTGTTATGCTAAATAACAGCTTCTGTATTAACCCAAGTATAGGTTTGGGAGATTCTAAACTTAATGTGACTCCCACTTTTAACAAAACATAAACTGATGTAAGTGATGTAGATTCAAAAAAAGTCAAATCACATCTTACCATCCTGTCCTCACCTCCACAACCTTTTTCATTTCCCACAAATTCCTCCAAACTGCACAGCATTCTCCTCACATAGTCCTCCTCCCAAGCACCCTGTCAATAGAGTCATTAGATAGTGGACCTCTCCAAGCAGGAGGTGCAGTGTCTTGCATTGGACCTGCCTGGCCAAGACCTTTCTCTGTATGAGTGATGGACTCGTGTCTTCCTTCAAAACCATTATTTAGTGGATGGCTTAGGTTCAGCCAGTAGTGGGTTACAGAGCTATGGGTGTGCTGTTGTGCCTCAGTGGGGACCCAAAGATGGTGACTGCAACAGATGGTTCCACGTAGTAAATCTGCACCTAAGGTAAAGTATGTAGACATAAGACAAAATGATTCAGATCTTAATGTTTGGTAGGGGAGGGGGAATCAAGCCTCTTCATATTCAAGATGATCTTCATGGAAAAGAATGGTAATGTATTCCCCGCCATTTTTGAGGTCTGTCTCGTGTTAGACTGATCCACCTGCAGGCCTGGATCTTGTGCTTGCTGGTGCTTAAGGCACATCCTTGGAAATGGAGTGAAATCTCCAAAACAATTCTGAAGTGCGAGAGCTGCATACCAAACACTGACCTTGAAATAGCAGCTCAAGTGCAAGAAAACCTGTCTTTCTGTGCTAGACAATTGATTTTAACTTGAAAGCAAACCAAGATTTAAAGCAAGATCTCTGTGACAAAAAGAAAATGAGATCAAAACCAAAAAACCCCTCCACATTGAGATGAATTGAAGAAAGGTAATCCAAACAAATCCACAAACCTCAGCCAACTACTCTGCCTAGGAAACACAGGTACCCAGTCTTCTTTGTTGAGATGTGCATCTCCTTCACAGTCTCTCAACTCAGCTGAAATTGGAGCAGAGAAGGCTTACCTGCTATCCATCCTTCTCCTCCACCTTCAGCTTAACTCTGCCCTCAGTTGTATGGATGGACATGCCAGGCTCTTAGGAAGAAAGACCAGTAGGCTCCAACCAACTTGGGCCAGAAGTATTTACAAGCTACATTTATATATTTTAATCTCACTTCCACCTCCCACCATGTATGCAAAGAGAGGTGCAGGACATCCAGACCCACCTGCACAAGGTTACACAAGGCTGGCTGAAGAGCACTCTGTTTTGGCCGAGATGCCCCATTGTGGCTAGGTAGGTGCTTGACGCCAAGGCAGAGGGAAGGCAGAGGCTCTGGGCATTGCCCTCCCTTCGGCATTTCAGACTAGCTGTTTCAGGGCTCAGTGTGATGGGTTCCACTGGAGCCTCATGTGCTCCCCACCAATCCCTAACTCAGTGCTGTAAGTGCCACTCCAGGAGCTTAGTGTCAACTTCAAGTTATTTCCATATGAATATCACAGAATCTGTTGTGCCAGCGGCTGGTAGTTATCAAAATATTCTGTATTTGATCTGTTGTACTGCCTTGACCACTGGCCTTTCCACAAGATCTACTCCTATATGTTTAGAGTAAAAAGTCTACATCTCTCAGTCACACAATCATAGCCATAAAAATCCTACAATTGAAATAATGATCTTCATCTTGCTTACAAGTAGGATTTATTTAAAAAAAAGAAAAGGCAAAAAAACCTCTGTCATAGCATCTGTCTAAAGTAAGCCAGTAGAGTTTATTTCAATGGAAGGCATTTTCAGATGCTTCACCTTGTTTCACTTGTCTCAGGCAGTTCACCAGTGACAGGACTTGTTGCGCTTGAGAGCATTGTATCCACCTCAGAGGCAGGAGAAGGGAAAACCAGGATGGTTTCTCTTGAGCCTGGTATCAGTATAAAGCTTGGAGGGCTTACAGAAACCAAGCAATGAGTGTCTTCCTCTGCCTGCGGCTGCTCGCAGCTGGCGCTGCTGTCACCTGCTCAGCTGGGACCCAGTTGGTAGCAGCTGCAATAGGAGGAGGGATCTGCCCAGGTTTGCAGCAGATCTCCTGACCCTCCCCCTGCTCTTCCCCTCCACAAAAGCAAGATGCCCTTCCTGAGCCATCCTCAGAATAGGTCAGCAACCATGGCTGACCTCTTCTCCCACTTGCAACAGAGCTGAAACACAACATGAGGAAATGAGAGGCAGTGGTCTTGTCTGAAATGCTTTTGAAGGTAGTCTCTGGCTTGTACTACATCTCAGACTGTGCCTGGGTACCATATAGGAGAATGGTGAGTGGTACAGGCATGGCAGGCAGGATGTCAGCAAAGACGTGCCATAGGTTGAGCCACAGCGCTGGTCTGTGTAGTTCAGCAGCAGAGGTACACTGCTCACATCCTAGTGAATAGAGCCCACATTGCTCATTATACAGGCTCTGCCAGATCCTCAAGGAAAAAAACACTAACTCAAACCTTAGGATTTGTCTGCAAGGGAACATGGTTTTGGTCTGAGTTTTCCCATAACCGTGTGTTGCTGTGGCCATGATGACACCCAGATGGCTTTCTCTGTGCCTGGTTAGTTTGTCCCTGTCACAAGATACTGTGGCCATGAGCCATACAAACTGCTGTAACTGTTCCTGAGGAATGACAACCCACCTGCAATGCCCCACCACATGCAATGTCCCACCTCCCACCAGCCCACTGCGTGGCAAAGGGATTGTTAATGGCTGAGCATCTCCTCTCTCTACACAACAAAACATTAGTGTGACCCAAACAGAAAAGATAAACTCTGGGAGTTTGCCAAATACTTAAACAATTAATAAGCTAAATTTCTTTCACTCCTCACTGAGATCCCAGTGTTGTCAGAAGGGCATCAAGGATTTCTCTTTGTTTATTGGAATTAATTTACTTCTTCCCCCAAATGACAACTGCAGCTTGGTTAAACCAGTCAGTCTCACACAAATTTATTTGTTCTGTGAGTACGTTTCAGCTATACACAGAAGTTATCAAATTAAAAATTGTCAGTTTCTGTAATGGTCTGACCTTTTTAATCTGACAAAGTTCAAAATGTGGCCCACTGGGTCCAAAAGAAAAGCTGCCAAGAGCAGCTGGCCACACTGGAGCATCAATGTAAATGTTCCAATGGGTAAATAGTCACTGGCAGAGCTTGGGAAAATATCTTGCAAGTTGAGCAAGAAGAAAAGGTGTCATGTGTGAGTGAATCAAAAAGGAAATAGCATTTTAGTGATATATCCTAGGGAAAAGACAGAGCTCAGGTATCTATCTAATCAAATCGCAATGCTGAAAGTCAATATATGTTCATACTCTGAATTCAGGAAAAGGGTAATAACCAAAAATCTTGAACAGAAGCTATTAACCCTCTCTTGCCTGTTTTTCCTTTTTAGTAAGTGTCCTTGTTCATCAGTTATCTTTAGCAAACTTAGACTTTGGTAACACTCAGAGTGATCCTGGCACAGTGAATACAAATGTACCTTTGAAGACTTGCAGGGCTTGTGCTTGCTGCGATCTCACTGCCAGATGCAGCTGGAAAAGATAGCCATCGTCTTTCCTCTCCCCCTGTTCCCTGGTGTCAGGCACTTGAGCATCCACAGAGGGAAAAGGGAGCAGTTTAAGTCCTTTCTCCAGGTCTTTCAGTGTTTGCCATCTACATGATGGCCACACAACTGCTGACTCCAGTGTGCAGGAGGCTATGGGTCAGAGTATGAAGGCAGGGGAGGGCAAATCTGGCTTCTCCCCTGTTAGAGGAGTACAACAAGCATTATGTAAATATACATCCTAATGACCTGGTCCTGTTTCACCTGACATACATGAGCAACCCTACACAGGGCCAGGGCTTACATGGGAGCAGGATTAGTTCTGGGTTTTAGCCAGCAGAGATGCAGTAAAATAATGCAGGGAAGGATGGGGACTAACTTAAGCTCTGCCAGGGGAGGCTTAGGTTGCATATTAGGAAGAAATTTTTTACAGAGAGAGTAATCAGGCGTTGGAATGGGCTGCCCAGGGAGGTGGTGGATTCACTGTTCTTGGAGGTTTTTAAGATGAGACTGGATGTGGCACTGAGTGCCATGGTCTAGTAACCACAGAGCTGTTGGATCAAGGGTTGGAATTGATGATCTCAGAGGTCTTTTCCAACCCAGCTGATTCTATGATTCTAGCTAAAGCACAGTGTTAGGATGTAGACCTTGGGTTGTTTGCTGTCACTAGATCTAACATGGATTTGTTGGAAGTGTCTAGGACTTTGTTTCTCTGTTTGCAGTTCTTGGAAGAGCCGTGTAGGACTCCTACAACTCCCAGAAACATGTGACTTTTGGTGTAAATTTACTGACACATTGAGGCATATAATTTGCTAATGGTTTTCACACTAATGATGCGGATTAAAAACAACAGCCAACAAATCCTTGTTCAGAGGAATGGTTACAGCTCTCACAAGCCGACAGGGCACAGAGACCAAATCTGAGGGAGGAATTCATGCAAAGGTTCCTACTTCTCATATAACTGTGGCAATGATGGGGTTAATGCACATCTCCTTGGGATTTATCTCACATATGTGATGAGCAGGGAGAAAGAGATGGTGTCTTTCTTGCCTTTTCAAACTCCCTGATAAATTTCTCAAGGACTAAAGATTTTCTTCTGGCCTCCTGGCATGACAGTTATCACAGAGTTTAAATAGTAATTGCTCCATGGGATGCTCTCTGCATCAACAGAGAGCAGCGTTGGTCCCTTGGATTTTATTTTTTTAATCAGAGATTCAGCCATTTTACTAATATGTAAGAGGAAAGTTGAAAGCTACATAACCGTGTCCTCTAATTACACTATTTCTTACAACAGTGGGGGTCTTCATAGGTGTAAGTATTTTAACAAAGATTTTGGGAATTTTAACAATTTTTGCTAGAAAAGGGAGGGCACTGAGAAGAGAGAATCAGCAGACAGCTTACTGGTTAATTACACCCTAGAAAATACCATTCCTTGTCCCTGAGATTATTCTGTTTTGATTACTGCACTTCAAGCCTGCAATGCTGGCTCTACAGACCTCTCTGAAAACATTTTGCAGTAGAGTTAGGAAGCCAGTAATTGGTGTCACCAGGCCTCCAGCAATTCCTACTGTGTACCTGGCTTTTTTTTTCCATGTGGTTGAAAGTACTGAGTACAGTTAGCTTTTGCTCACTGCAAACACTTTCTTCATGAAGAGTATGATTTTGCCTGCCTCCTACACATCTGACCTGGCGTAACTCAAGTCCTCTTTCCTTTTGTCCTTTCTACCTTGTGTCACTGCAACTTCCTCCCCAAAAGTGTGTCCAGGCCCCTTTCATTTCCTCTGCTGGGCCTGTGATGAACTGTAAAGTCAAACCAGAAAGTAGCTTGCAGGGAAGGTCCACGGTAATTTTGTGCATGTGAATGACACATAGCCCAAAGAAGTTTTTAGTGTGCAGGGAAGAACATGAAAAAACGCCCCTATGGCACACTTTTCTTTCCAGTCATGAGCTGCATGGGGGTAGACATTGTCTGATGTGGTCTAGATTTGAGTGGTTTTACTTTATTAGGTTTTATTTTCATTCTGAGTTTTTGATGACATACTGTTGTATACTTTGAAAAACATCCAAGATGTTGCATGGATGGTGCACAGGCACAACATGTATGATTTCCATGCTTCATTCTTCACCCATCTCCTCATCAAGACCTCCCCATTGGGTTTTCAGGCAGGTTGTCTTGCTTACTGATAATTAACAGCTTTGAATTAAGTCTCCACTGAGAAGGAAAGTCAGGTATATTGTTGCAAACCTTAAAGCATCTGCCAGCTTGAAGTTCCTTACCTGGGGGGTTGGTAAGAGCCAAAGCAGTGCACTAGATGCATGAAGCAACCAAAACTCAAAATTCCCATTGGGCATAAAGACTCGCCGTGACCCTCCAACCCAACTCCAGAGTCACCCTATACCAGTGGGCAGGCAGCTTTTAAGAGAGAAATGCCTGCCTTAAGAGAGAGTGTATCAATAATCACCACGTATTTTACAGCCTTGGCATGGGAGTGCATCTTCTCATACCGCTGTATTATTTATATGTAGGCCAAACACCAGGATATTGAAGTAAGGCTACAAGACATTCTCAGTTTCAGAAGCAGCTTATAAATAAGAAGTTAAGACTTATATTTTAAGAAGAAACATTAAAGTTCTTGTCCTTGAGCCTTACAGGAAAAAGCTGAAGAATATATACCCCACAATACTGCCAAAATCTATTAATCTGACTCTTGCCCAGCTCACTGCTGTTGTAAACCAACTTGATCCTGTGACTGTCCTGCCAGAAAAAGGGAACCAGGTGCCTCCTGCCTCTGCAGCAGAAAGGGTAAATCAAGAGGGAGGGTTTCACTCAAAAAGTCATTTAACTCCCTCTGCAACAGCTCCTTCCTCCAGCCATGTCCTGGTCACCTCCATTTCCTGCCGCTCTCTAGTAACTGACTGCAAGAAGAAAGATATCCACCTAACTTTCATGTGCTCTTTTCCTCCTCCTAATCTGTGATTTCTGGAGGACAGGTTTATAAAACCTGCTTTTGTTCATGATGAAGGCTGGCTTCCTTCCAAAAAATAAGGAACTGGAGTTATTCACTACAAAATAGCTTTGCTATACTCGGTCACCAAGCCTGGGTCATCTGCTTCCTGCTAGAGAAAACACACCACAGACACAGACCAGGTTGTAGCAAGGTATCTTGGCTGATCCCATTTTTTATGGCTTCTAGAGTGGGTACCTTTTTGCTTATGTCTCCCCACTGCAAACATCCAGAGAGCTAAACAAGCCTGAATTCTTGCATGCTATTGAAGTATAAATCATTGTAATTATACCTCCTGGCACCTGTTAGGATGGGAAGTTTGATTTTTAAGCTTCTAAACCAAAACACAATTAATGAGATTTTTGCAGTAGTAGAAGTACCTCCCCCTTCTTGACAATCTCTGCATGTAGCTCAAGCCCTGCTTCCTACTGTGTGTAAATAATAACGTGGCTATCAATGCATTTTTCCTGCAATTTCTAAGTGCAGTTGGAGCAAATGAAATCAGGAAAGGGAGTTTATAGCACTTCACATTTTTCCATACAGGGTTTCATACTGTGTTATACACAGTATTCATCAAATTCTCCATACTTTTTTTCCTGTGAGATATCTGAAATTCTTTGTCTAATCTGATCTATGATTTAAGATTCTGACCTTTTCAGCTTTCTGTAATTTCACTGCCAGCTCACTCAGTATGCCTTTGTTTATAGCCTTACAGCAGGGAGACCAAGAGAAGATGGGATTTGCTTATGCACTGGAAAGACAGAAATTTCTGTTTGCCAAAATTTGCGCCTGAAAGAGGGAAACAGAGATATAATTTCAAAAGCTTATACAGAATCTGAGGATACAGGTGAAAAAGGGGATTAAACACCCTTCAAGAAGGACTTTCTGCTAAAAGAACAAACCAAAAAGCAATACCTTTCTGTAAATGGCAAACTGTGTGAAAAGCAATTTCAACGCTAATAAAAACTGATTTTTCAGCTCCATGGCAGGAGCAGGAGAATGGCAGCACACATCTCAGCACTTTCATCAGAATGGCTGGGAAGGCAAATGAAGCCTTTATATCTGCTACTGGGATGTTATATCGGCTTGCCTCAAGTTCTGCTCCCCTGCTGCCTAGGCAGGTTGCAGAATGAGCTCTAGGGATGTTAATCTGTGCTGGAGAATAGATGCTAAATTATTCAGGGTACTAAAGACAAGGGCTGAGTGTGAATTGCCAAAGACCCTGATGACATGGAGTGATGGCAATAAAATGACAGATGAAATTCAGTGTAAATAAATTTAAAGTGAGGCACCTGGGAGGGAAAAACCCAGTCTTGACTTTCCATACACTATGCTGAGTTCTGAGTTGACTACTACTAAACGGAAATGAGCTCTTGCCATTAGAATAGATAATTTTGTGGACATGTCACAAAATCTGGACATGTCACAAAATGTGGACATGTCATAAATCTGAGCATGTCAGATTTATGCTCAGAACTAGTCAGAAAAATCCAAAATGAAATTCTAGGACATATTATGAAAAAAATAGTTAATGATATGGAAAACACCAATCATGTTCACCATACAAGTCCTTGGTGTGCTTGTGTATTGAGTACTGTGGGCAGCCCTGGTCATCCCATCTCCAAAGAAATATGTAACACAATGAGAAATGCTGCAGGCAAGCTCAGCCAGGCTAATCAAAGATATGGATGCTTACTGAACAATCTGACACTCTTGTGCCTGGTACAGACACAGGGGAGAGAGGTCCAAATTATAGAGAATCACAAAATCAGGAGTTACGTGAAGATGAGCAGGGACTTGTTGTTCAGTAGCTCTTCAAATGTAACAACTAGGTGTGCTTCAATGAACCTACAAGGTGTCCAACTTGAAACAATCAAAGAGGTAATTTCCTGTTGTGTTCATGAAACTTTCATCATAGCAAAGCTAAAGGTGCTAGAAATTAATATTTAAATTCAAGGAGCAATTGAGTAAAATTCAAAGAAAAAAAGTCTATGAAAAGCCCTGTTAAATTCCAAGGTGCTAAATTTGCTGGGAGACAACTGGTCATATATATATATACATCTATATATATACATATATACATATATACATATATACATATATATATATATATATATATACACACACATATCAGTGTTTACAGAGCCATAGTGCTGTCTACTCTCTTATATGGTTCCGAATCATGGGTCATCTACTGCCACCACCTGCGTCCCCTAGAACGCTTCCATCAACGCTGCCTCCGTACAATCCTAAACATCCACTGGTCAGATTATGTGACCAATACATCTGTTCTTGAACAGGCAGCAATCACAAGTATTGAGACCATGCTACTGAGAACGCAACTGCGATGGGCAGGGCACGTCTCCAGGATGAAGGACCACCGCCTCCCTAAGATCCTGCTTTATGGTGAACTTGCCACCGGCTGCCGCAAGAGAGGAACCCCGAAGAAAAGATACAAGGACTTCCTGAAGCAACAACTCAGCCTCGGGCATATTGATCACCATAACTGGTCTACTCTGGCCTCCAATCGGGAGGCCTGGAGACACACCATCTATAATGCTGCTGATGCTTTTGAGAAAGCACGCAGGATCACCCTTGAGGAGAAAAGACAACGCAGAAAGAATCGAGCCTTGCAGAATATACCATCTAAGGAGTCTTTCTGCTGTGTCTTTTGCAACCGGACTTGCCTTTCTCATATTGGCCTTTTTAGCCACCAACGCGCTTGCAAGAAACGTGGGTAGAGCCCTTCCCAAATCTTCGTTCGCGAAGCCTAGCCATGATGATGATGTATGTATATATGTGTGTGTGTGTATGCTTTCCTGCATATATTCAAATATATACATATATTTACAAAAAGCCACTTGGGCCACTATCAGAGAGGATGCGGGTCCCTTTGGCCTTAGTTGAACTTTTCCAAAACCTGATTTTAATGTAAATCTTTATAGTTTTGTTCAGAGGATGATGTTGGCAGAGGGAGATAAGCCAGGGAGATTTCTCAGTTACAGAGGTCACTGTAAGCTTTGGTTCATCCAGTGGGCATGGTATCAAAGACAAGAAATTAGAGCCTACAGATATAATTAATCTGCCTTAGATTTCTTTAGTTTACCTTGTTTTGTGGTACACAGAAATAAAAAGGCAGATTAGTATGTCTAGGTTTACGTAGGTGTTTCAGGAAATGTATCAGCCTCTACTAGTGCCTACATTTCCCAAGCCTAGGACAATTATGACTCAACAAGAGTGTGCATGTTGCCCAGGAGTACCAGAAATACATATTTCCTACACATTAATTCCTTCAGATACTTATTCTATTTTTTTATTTATTTAAATAGGTTTAGATGTAGCATAAACAATGTTGACTGATAAATCCTGCTTGGCATTTATAAATAAAGACGCACGTTTAAAACAAAATCTGGCAAAGAAAAGCCCGTCTCAGACCCAGGAGAAGTTTAAATTCAGCTCATGTTCTGCTGATCTAGCTACCCAGTGGATCCAAATAGAAGATGAAACATCATATGATTGTTTATCAAAACCTTGCATAAACTGCAATTCATTTATTTGCCATTTAATTCTCATAAACACAAAGTTGAGTAAACTTAGGGTTGTACAATTTAGATGGTCGATGTTGAGTCCACAACACAAAGCCTTGGTCACCACACGACTCACTGCAACTGGGATGGCCACAGCTCCCATTTAACCCACCTGCTAGTGTCTTCTTTGCATGCTGAGCAGGATGCTTGGAAGGGACAATGGTATCCCTATATTCCCCATAGTATTGAGCTGGGATTCAGAAGCTAAGAGGAACTTCCAGGTCATGGATAGTCACAAAAGTGCTTGTGTGAGCATATCAGAAGTCAAAGAAGTCCTTACATAAAAATAACCCCCAAAACAAAGCCAGATACATGGCTGGGCTCTCTCTGACTAGGAATCCAAAATATGTGGGCCTAACATCTAGGAATCAATCCAAACAGTACACAAGTGGCCAGTAGTGCCATTTTGACAGTCATCATGTGTTTGCACATATGGGCATGCAGACACAAGCATACACACACACATTAACCCCACTGCTCCCTGGAACCATACCTGGAGCTGTGCAGCATTAAAGTCTGCCAAAACATACGTGCCATCTTGGCAGTGTTTATTTTGCTGAAGTTCAACAAGATCAAGTGCAAAGTTCTACACCTGGATTGGGGCAATATCAATCACAGATACAGGCTTGGCAGAGAATGGATGACAGCAGCCCTCAGGAGAAGGACTTGGGGGTGCTGGTGAATGAGAAGCTCAACACGAGCCAGCAATGTGCAAAGAAAGCAAACCATATCCTGGCTGCATCAAAAGCACTGTGGCCAACAGGTCAGGGGAGGTGGTTCTGCCTCTCTACTCTGCTTTGGTGAGACCCCACCTGAAGTACTGCACCCAACTCTGGGGTCCCCAACATAAGAAGGATGTGGACCTGCTGGGACAGGTACAGACGAGGGTGTAGCTAAGCAGAGCTTAGCTCACCAGCTACATCAGGAAGTTAACTTCCACACACCCCAAGCACCTCCTGGACTGCTTCCTCTCCGTTGCATTGTATTTCCACCAGACATCTGGTGGAAAGTTCCCCATAAGAGCAGAGGCTAGTAATTGTGAGACTTCCCCCAGCTGCTTATAGAATATTTCATCTGCCTCTTCAGCCTGATTGGCTGGTCTGTAAGAGACCCACCAAGATACTGGCCTTACTGGCCTTTCCCATGATTCTTACCCATAAACATTCGACCTTTTCATTGCCATTGTGGCAATGAGTGTCAAAATGAGAGTCAAAACACTCCCTAACATACAGGCCTACCCCATAGCATTCATGTAGGTAGACTTCAAGAGCAAACCAGCAGTACAGATGAATTCAGTGTTGAAGTGAATGGAACTAGAAAAATCTTAAAATGTGATACTGCTATGAAAATAAATTCTAGAGAGGTTCTGATTACTAAAAACTCAAAGAGCCCTCACGTATAATGGTGCTTTTTAAACAGTAACTGTTTGCGTCTAAGCTGCTGTGAAGAACAATTAAGAAAACTAAGTTAACCAGAACTTTTGAGAGCTTCCTTTCTTCTGCTACGCTCATCAAATGCAGTCTTTGTTGTGTCCCAAGAGTAATTTCTCATCCAGACTATGTATTTTCTTTTACCATTAATATAGCTTTCCACAGCACTTAGCAGAGGTCAGTTGACTTGGATCAAAAAGGGAGTGGTCATAGTCATTACATCCTAATTTGCCACAGCATGGCCTTCTCTTTTAACCAGACTCATGTCCAGGGAGGTGGCATGTCTGCAAGGCTTGTTGTTGGGAAAACCGAGAAACTTGTAAAAGTTTTGGTTTGATAAAATAGTCACAGAACAGGGGTCCAGACTACTGTTGGAAGCAGCAGACCTAACAGAGAGCCTCTGTTACTCCATAAAAGAAAGGTCAGTGTTTCCTCCTTACTCAAGTCTGCCCATGCAGACTTGAGTCTCCACCATGCTCTCATTCCTGTCCTAGTTGACTGTATTCAAGCACTTACATGAAACAGTATGACTGTATAGCAATCAGTTCCTCCCAAGGTCCAGGTACCCTCAGAGGATATAAGGACACACACGAGGCTAACAATGCAGCAACAGACTGCAACTTCTCATCCTTCCCCACAGGAGCTGATGAGGTTATCTTGACAGTTTGGACTGGTCTTCAGTGCTGCTGGCGCAAAAATGAAGTCCAATGATTTCACTACCACTATTTGCATGCTCCAGTCTTAATTCAATTCTAGTACAGAAATTCTGACACTGGGGTCACTTAAATTAGTGCTGGGACTATTCAAGTCTCGACTCTCCTGTTTTAATTCAATCTGAGATAAAGTCCAGCAAAATCAATTGGAAACAAAAGATTTGGTATTGGGCCCCAAGATAATTAAATACTAAGTTATATCAACATGATTTTCCTTCATGTACATTTTGTTAAAAAAACCACAGTGAATTTTTACTAATATAGAAGCCTTTTTAGTCATTTTTATGGCTTTTAAATACTTGTCTTTTAAATACTTCCAGGAATAGTAACACAACCACTTCCCTGAGCAGCCTGTCCCCCTGCTTGACTACCCTTTCTGGGAAGAACTTTTTCCTAATATCCAATCTAAACCTCCCCTAGTGCAACTTGAGGCCATTTCCTTTCATTCTGTCACATGTTGTAGGTAAGATGGAATCTTTAAGTGTTTCAAAAACACAAACAATGTTTATTTGTTGTTCATAAGTAATTAATGGACCCAACAATATTCAACAAAACTTCTTAATTTTTAACAGATCTCTTAATGAGTATAATTTTACAGAAAACCACCAACAAATAAATAAATTAAAACAATTGCTTTTGGCATCACAATGGTTAAACACATTAAATAATTCATTAAATTGTGCTTTACATCAATGAAAATCCCTAGGTCTACAAACTATCTTGTAAATAGGAATGAAAGTAGATATGTTTACTCACAATACAATCTCTTAGTAGCAGAGTTCACAAACATTATTGCACATAAACAGAAGGAAAACTCCTAGAGAATAAAGTCATTTACAGCCTATCAATTGACCCTTTCATCTTAAATATGGCAACTGATGGGAACTCTTTATTTTTCCCTTCACTTTCAACATTTATTTGAAATCACAGAGATAGTGATATGGCCAAGAAGAAAGCCAAGGACGTTGTAAGCTATAAAACCCATTTTCCTCCACAAAATATAGACAAAGAAACTATTACAAGAACCAAACTGAAAGAAGTGTTACAGTGCAAATTGGGTACCTTTTCCGAGTGTGCTTTTGCCACATGTAAGGAGGATAGAGCAATCTGCTTTAGCAGAATGATTTTATTGTGATTGTTCATCTTGTACATAGTAGTCTCCACCAGCCTGGAAACAAGTCCTTATCCAAGACCAAAACCCAAAAATTCCATATGTAGCAGGGGAACAGCAACGGAGAGAAAAAAATGTGAGGTAAGTTTTAAAGCATCAGTGCTTATAACTGATACAGGAGTGCAGGTGGGAAACAAGAACCTTCTAGGGCAGAAGGAAGCATGTGCTAATGAGAAGACCAACTTAAGAAACCTCCTGTTTTAGTAGCGGATGTCAAATCTGAAAGATCTCCACATGCAAAGGTGATGTGGCCTGCCATTTGGTTGAATAGATATGCTACAGTTATGAAGTCTGGCTTTGGATCTGTCTTCCATCACTTTTTTGTTCTGTACTTCTGCTTTTAGTGAAGATGAAATAACTGCTGCATATTGGGTAGAATCCCTAGCAAGGCTATCACAGCCTCACTACTAACAGAACTGCAGTGAAGAATATCCAGTATCACAAATGGTGTTTTTTCTTTCTCCATGGTTGTATTGGGTCTGGCTGAGATGGAGTTCATTTTCCCACAGCAGCCCTCACAATGTTATGCTTTCTATTGGTAGCTGGAAGGGTGTTGATAATGCACCTTATTTTGGCTACTGTTGAGCAGTGCTGGCACAGCACCAGTGCTGTCTCTCACAGGGGATGGGCAGTATCCTGAGAGGGGACAAAACCAGGTCATTTGACCTAAATTAATCAAAGGGATATTTCATACCATAGGACATGAGCTCAGATATAAAAGCTAAGCACAGCAAGAGGAAAGTGTGTGTATGGGCATTCATTATTTACAGTGTTTGCCTTCTGGAGCAACCGCTACACATGCTGAAGCCCTGATTACCGGGAAGTGGCTGAACATCACTTGCTGAGGGAGAGTAGGGAATAATTTTTTCTTTTTCTCTTTGCTTGTGCATGCTCAGACTTTCACTTTTACTTTAGTAAACTGCCTTATCTCAACCTATGAGTTGTTTTCCATCTTATTCTCTCTCCCCTGTCAAGCTGGGAAGGGGGAGTGATAGAGCAGCTTGGTGGGCACCTGGGGTCCAGGCAAGGTCAAACCACCACAATTGTGAAAAAGCTTTTTATTGTTATCATTGATGAGCGAGAAAGAGGACAAATTATCATTCCTCAATAAAGTATGGCCCGTAAGGCCATAAGCTGAGTTCTTGGACTAGACATCTAATTATCAGAAACAAGTTCTAATGACACGGCATGTTTCTCCAGTCACTCCAAGCTTACAACAAATTATAACTGGAAAAGGCAGGCAATGCTGGGAATGTGATGGGAAGGATTAGCAAGTACATCTCCATTACAAAAGAATGAGATTTGTTTCAGCACCACAGTAGCACAAGCCAAATTGCCTTGTTTAAGCAACAAAATAATGCCAGAAAGATGGACAGAAATCCTATAGCATTGTTGCTCATGAAGGTTTAGAAAGAAACATGGTGCACTCCAATCTTATATGAGTCAGTGTAATTACAGTGAAGTCCATGCTGTCAGAGCAATGAAAACCTGGAATAACAGAGATATGAAGCAGGGTCTTTATTTTGCTTTTGCATTACATTATTTCAAGCACAGTATCCAAGAGGAAAAAAACTGCAAGCCTGTGTATTAGCAGTCAGCCTGAAGGTATTTCCAAACTGCTTTATTTGTCATGTGCCAGGAAATTCAGCTAAGAAAAACAGGATTGTTGGTGCAGTGAGTTTGCTTGATCTACTGCTGGAGCTGGGGAAGGAGGTGCCAGGTCCTTCAGTCCCAGGGGCTCTGAGCAAGATCTTAGCTGCTGGCTCTCTGCCCCTCTCAAAAAAACCCCAGACCAACAAATCCGAAATACCTATTCCTGCACAATCAGGGCTATCCGCTACACAGGCTCCAGAGGAAAAAAAAATCCAACAAACCAACTTCAATTTTAACTAAATCCCAAGTGTTAAGGTAGATGCCACAGCACATTAACAGCTCTTCAGGACCTAATCTTGTCTCCTGGGAAATGACTGATGAAGAGGTTAGGCATTGCATGATGATATTGCCAAACTATTAAAGCTAATGTAAAGGGTCTAAAGACTGCTTGGATTTTCCTCACTAGGCTTTGTTTTGTATCAGACAGAAGGAATAGTCTGGAGAACAGTTGGTGTCCTTAGACAGCCAAAACTAATACTTACAGTCACTGGTGAGGCTCCAGAGAAGCATTTCTGAGCACTGTTTCTTCTCCCCTGAAAAGATAGCACTGCATTTTCTAAATTAAAAGTGAGGACCCCATTGCTGTGAGCAGCATAGAGAGATGGTCTGCTGGGGAAAGTCAGCCACATGAGGAAGGGGACACTTTTTTTTTGCACTTAGGAGGAAGAGAAAGGGATGCCTTAAAAAAAAAAATAGTTGGAACTGATTTTACTTCCTCACTTACCTTCCTCCTTAATGTGAATTTGGCCTTGCATCTCTCTTCCCACATGGATGGCTTCTCTGCTGTCCTTTAGGGTCTCCCCAGAACCCCTAGCTCACTGTGCATGTGGAAACAAGAAGTGCACCTGCAAGTCCTGGAGAGAGAGTATCAGGTGCAAAAAGCATCCTTCCCCTCTCTTGCTATGTGGTCTGCAGAAAGATGCAGCAACAAGCATGGGAATGGGGAGATGCAACAGTTCCATTCATCCCTGTGTCACTACCCAGAAAGCTCCTTTCCTCTGCAGGGCCAGCCCAGCCTAAAGCCCTGGTGCCAGCAGGTAAGATGTCAGATCACTGTGAATTACCTACACTAGTTAAAGATGCAATAAAACTGGTCAGGCTTAGCTCTTCATTGCCTTGCAGTCCTGCAGCCAGGACACCCAGAGTAAGCTTCAGTCCTTGACTGTAAAGATTTCAATTTAAATCTCTGAAGGCAGGTGTCCATATATGAGTGAGGTGCCTGAGTGCCTCTTCCAAGCGATGGGGATCCAAGCAGTACCATTCGGGAGTCTAGAGAGCTCCTCACTCTTCTCTAAGGCAGACATCCCATGCTCAGATAGAAGAATAACAATCTGCAGCCCTGCATTTTCCCTTCTGAATGCACATGATCCACCAGTGGAACAGGTATTAGGGACCAAAACCCACCACTACTCACCCCAAAAGTAGCACATTGACAATCAGATGTAAAGCAGTGTATTGCTAATTAACTACATTGATAATGAGGTATCATCCCAGTATCCCTCTTCACTTCTTCATGCCATTATGATACTTCATGTTTAATGTATTATTGTATGCATTAACTCTCAATGGGATCATTAGATTGTATTTTTGATATCCTGCATAGATAAGTAGCAAGAGCATTGTCGGAAGAAAAGAAGCTACAGCATGCACAAAAACCCCCAACTCAGAAATGAAGGAATCAGTTTTCAAATTCTTTTTTATGTAATGCATTATTTTTTTAACCAACTGGATAGAAACCTCAAATTCTGAAAACAAATGAGAAGTGTGCATCCACATCAGGTACTCCAGTACTTCTAATTAGCAAATCTGTAAGGTAAAAGCCATTCATGCATGCAATAATATACTTTCAGCATCTCGATTTAGCAGCCACGTTGAGGCACTTAGAGAAATTTCCTCCTAATGCTTTACAGTTATGCTAGAAGAAGGAAAAAGACTCTCTCAGAAGATCTATGTTACACAGGACCCTTTTTTGAAATTTCACTATTACAAATGAAAAAACCATAAAATCTTGGAATAAACAGATGCAGTTTAGCCACAAGAATGTAACACGTGGAGGAAGAACCCATTGAATATTTTTCTAGACAAGGAAGAAAAACAGATACAGATCTCTCATCAAGAAAACAATAAATTTACAAATAATTTTCATACAGAGTAATAAATATCAAGACTTTCCACACATCCATTATGTATCCTATAAAAATGAAAGCTGCTTTTCTTTTTAAGTCACTACTGTAGTTAGAGAGAAAACCGATTTAAATTGTATTCACTCAGTATCAATGTATTTTAACAGACAACATCATAAACCTGCCTAACTTCACAGACAATATATCTCCAGGCTTTTACAGCAAATCTGGAAAATGTCACACTGATATTTAAGCTTTTCCTGCTCTCTCTTTCCTCCTCTCTGTAGTTTGCTTGATCCCTTTTGTGAATGTGAAGGCAGATTTCATTGCCTCCAGCCAGATTATCTCCATAATGTGTGCCCAGTTGCCACATGGACCTCATTTCTCAAGGCTTTGCCTTTGCCATATACACTCAGAAAGATGGCTGCTGCCTGGCTGGGTTTGGTACTTTCAGAGTCTGCATAGAAATAAGCTAACCCCTTCACCACTTCACCTATAAACCATCTCTGCTTGCTGGCTAACAGAACAGAACAAGCAACGTCCCAATCCCACACTTTCTAGGTCTTTTTTATCACCTCACCAAATTCTTCCCTTAATTGAAACACAGAACGTAGAAGTTTGGAGGGCAAAGTAAGTACTTTCCTCCATTTCATTGACTAGAAAGTTATGCACTACAGTTGCAATGAACAGCTCTCATGTCACAAAGGAGCCAAGCCAGGTATTTTTTCCCAATTTTTCATTCATGTCTGCACAAGTTTTAGTACCTCAGATTGTATAGGGTACATCTGTTAATGCAAAGGATATAGCTCCCTCTTCAACCCGTCCTCGTAGCTTAGGGCTTTGAAGGAAGTCTTTTTGGACAGAGAATCTTATTCTACTGCCATTTAGGAACACTACTCAATACCTATTGAGAAAACAATACATTCTCACTGGCAGAAACCAAAAAAAACTGAGACAAGGAGGGGTAGTTGTCAGACGAGGTCTCATTTACCAAAGTAGTAGGTCTTCCTTGGCTAATTCCCAGGTAGCCAAGTTGCACAAACCCTCTGATCCTCTCATTGGTTAGTCAAGGTGGAGGAGCATCACCACCTTGCGACCTGACTGTTATAATCTTCAGTAATGGCTATTTCTGCTGCCTCTTCCCTTGGCCACTGGTGAACTCTCTGCTCCCGCAGCAGTCGCCGCTCTTCTCGCCTCTTTAGCCGGTTTTTCTGATGCTCCTCTTGCTTGGAGTATTGGAAGCGCTGCAGGAACAGGTCCTTCGCATATTCATACAGCTGCATGTCCAAGAAATTCAGTTCCTCTATCCGTTGCCGCACATCCTCACCAATGTCCACATTGGAGGCCCGCGTAACATTGAACTGGGTGAATGGGGAAATGAATTTCAGGTTGAATGTTCTCTCGAAGAGATACTGTGTTTTCCTCTGAAATTCTGTCAGCCCAAAGAAGGCCATATTTTTCAGATTGTTCTTGGCGCTTTGGAGAAGAATCATATTTCTTTCACTCTCATTCATAAAAGTCAGGTTGTAGCATCCCACCAGGCTGAGGTCTGCCAGCATGCGCACCTGGCGATTGTTGGCCAAATTGTAGCTACAATCCATGAATTCCTGTAAACTGACTCCAGACCAGTCATCTCCTTCATAACAGGTAGGCAGTTCGTCTGGTGTTGGGCTTCTTCCATCGCACATATGAAGGGAAGTTTTCCACGTTGCACCCCTCTGGACATGCTTCCATTCACTCAAGTACCTTGACACTGGATCCCTCAGCATTGTGATGTAATAGAAATTTCTGAAATATATAATTAAACACAGTTTTAAGATTTCAGTAGATTTCACTATTTATTCTACAATGAAAACAGTACCTGACAGTGGCATCACACCCTTCACTTTTTCCAGTGTAATGTAGGCACTTTAAAGTGGCTACTTCTGAGACAGAAAAAGCTTCATAAATACCATGAATAAAGCACAAGGCAAATTCAGAGAAAAAGAAAAATATGAAAGGAAATAAGCAGTCATCAGAGAAACAGAATTACTTTGACCTATCAACTGTTCAGCCACAGTTACTTTGTGAAACCAATTAACTGTAGTCCCCTCTACTTTGAAGTGTTAACTTTCAGTAACAGTGGGAAAAGACGTTGATATAATCTTGCCCCTTCTCTCCTGGACGGAGTCACATGTGTCACAAGATCCACAAGATAATAATCCATACAGCACTTCATCACTATATAAGAAAAGCATGAGTAATTTCACGTGGATGGTGCAAGTGCAAAAAATAATACCATGTGGAAGACTGGCATGAGCCACCTACTTAAAACAACCTCTATTATTAAGTGGGTTGGAGTGAAGATAATAAGAGACCCAAAATCCATTCATATGACTCAATTTTAGACAAGTGCTTGATTGAAATTAGTTATAATTGTGTAATACAAAAGCATTTGTTGGTGTAAAGACCATCATTATTCAACCTCACTGTCAAGGTTACAAGAGACACTATGATATATTGATCTGAAATAGAGCAAATAACTACAGAACTCACATTGTTAGTTCATCTTTCAGCTATGAAATTCAGTTTGTACGTCTATTTATGGCAAACTGAAAGGGACTGCAATTGAATATGCATCAAGGAGGCTTTCAGAGATTGAGGGTTTTTTACTGAGAAATGTTTTACTCAATAATAACTTCCCTGAATTATAAGGTGATATCGTAAACACAAACCAAAACCAAAATACTCATGATTTCTGTCAGTTAAAATAACCAGAGGAAGATTCATGACTAAAATTAACACACGGTCTGGTTCAAAAATAGGCTCATGAGTTTGCATGACTCATTTGACTGCAAACAATACATTATTAAATCATGAGTCCTAAGATTTCTTAAGAAAAGTCTGATTTCAGTACTCTTTTTTGAGCCTAGGGAAGGACAAAGGAAGTAAGCAGAAAGCAAGCTTGCTAAAGACAAGTTACCCTGTGAACAAACCAACATTTTGAGAGAGCCATGTAATAAAGATCTAGCTCCAATTAGATGAAAAATCTCAAAATCTGCAACAATCTCCAAGATGATTACTTTGCTTTTCCAGATAACACACACTTTCTGACACTAAAGATTCACCATCTCCATAAACCCTAGGTTTGCCATAAAATATATATTTCTCTCCATATTCCTAAAAATGCAGATATATTTCCCAGTGTAGACAAGGTAAAAGGCAACAGGTCTGAATGCTTTGTCCTTATTCATTCTGAGTTTTCCACCCACAGTATTTTCTGAAATAAGGTTGTGAGGCCAAACTGTGGACTATGTTCTGCTGCAGGGTCATTTCCTGAGCTGCTATCTAATGGAAACAGCTGTTTCAAGAATCATTTCACAGCAGAAGCTTTACAGGTGGAAGGATTTAAATTAGGGAACACCACAGATGTATTTTCATTATCGCTTGCAGTGGAAACCATGATTTGTGTTAGCATCGAATGACACTGTGAAGGATGATACTTCTAAAATCATTGGGAGCTTGGGCTTTCTGACTGCTACTCACATATGACCAAACCGCACTTCAGCTGTTTTGATCCCCTTCAGTTACTTACACAGCCCACATCAACACTGAACCCAAGGATCCCACAACCATTCATAGACAGGTATTTCTAAAATCCCTCTTCTACTCTTGCAGAGCAGGAAGTACCAGGAATCCTCCTGTGTGCTCTGCAGGATAGTTCCACTATGAAAATCACTGTCTTTGGGCACTTCAGGCATAGCTTTCTCTTCTCAGATTGGATGATCATCTCATCTTGGCTCTACACTGTATGTATGACAGCACATTAAGAATTGCTTTCCAACTAATAGGACAAAAAGGGGGCACATTTCACTAGTGTTGTGCAGATAAAATAGCCCAACTCCCAAACACCCATCAACTCTGAGTGTAAGACAGTTGCTGCAACATCCAGCAGGCACATATAGGGTTGTGACCAAAAATGATTGAAGCTCCAAGGGAGCAGAAATGAAAAACAGTGGACAAAGACTCAGAGACAGTTGCTAGCATCTACATCAACAGAGATATGGCATTGGCTCAGTCCTTGTATTGCTGCCCATCCTCTCTTCAGATAGTTTTGGATGTTAATATGTGGTAATAACAGATGGGTTTAGAAGTTGCTCTTGACAGTTATTTATACCTCTAATAATAGTTCTGTCTTTCCTCACCCAACTCTAGCAGTCGCAGTCAGGTATGACTCAGAGCAACAACAATTAACAAAAATACCTCCTTTGCATCAATCATTTCCATTTCATCCCTGGATATGTAAATATGTTTGATGCACAATAAACAGGTCTATGAAGCAAATACATGGAAATGAGAACAGCGTATCTTTGTATAACATCCGCAGCTTCCCTTCTGCAGACCAGGAGAGAAACTTCCGTCAAGCTGCTGCTGCTGCTCCTCCTTGTGACTACCTGACTTCTGCATCTGTTTTCACTGTCCTGATTAATCTGCTTCTGGTTTCTGCAGCTTTCAGAGAGTTGCCTTCTTGTGCTATCCACTGAATGGCTTCTTTACCTGGCAGACAATCTTTAACAGGAGCTTGACACACATTTAGTTTCTGAGGCACTAATAGCTTATGCTGCATTCACAGTTCACAGCCTTCTGATTAACTTTCTGTTTGTGACTCTCTGTCACCCTTTTAACCAATCTGAGGCTGGAAGACCTTAAGATTTCTTCCATCTAATCCTGAGCACTGGCCAGACGACACTATTTTACATGCTACATAGAGGATTGGGAGGATGCTGCACCACAGTTATGCACAAAGTTTTCTTTCACGGAAAAGGATATCATATCTCTAGAATAATGATATAAGTAAAAATACATAGGTCGTGCACATTTGTTTCAGTTGGAAAATTATAAAAATTATCATAGGAAATTGTTTTCAAATGTTGACATTTATGGATTAAATACAGAAGCATTTCAGAGCTCTCAGTGCCTCATACACAAGTGTTCAATCACACTAGCAATGGCTGAGGAGTCAGCTCATAATAAAGAAGAGAAATAGTTCATAAAAATATGAAACTGAGTATGCTCTTCAGTCTGTCCTTTCTTCACTGTTCGGTAATGTAGCATAACATTAGCTAAACAGTGAATATGCTTGAGCCACTCAATCTGGATGTGCACTTGTTCTCTTTGGTGCAAATGGCACCCTTGCATCACCCATGCTCATGCTTACATGGCTATGTTAAACTTCATGGCTACCCACTGTGGGAAATTCTGAGCGAAATATTAAGCAATCACTTCTGTTACCCTGTCTGACAAAGTAAACGCATCACAGACTTATTGGCTTCATTTCAATGGACTCTCATCCTGGATTACTCAAACTACTGTCACAGACAACCTCAGTGCTTAAAGGCTAGCCAAGAAGAATACACTGGCATATCAGTAAGAAGATATTTTACACAAAATATTACAAATTAATTTAAACCCCATGCAAATTATTTATATATGTACATATCTCTCAATAGATATATCTCAATATATGTATCAGCATGTGCATGTGTATGTGTACGTGTAAAAATTTACATTGAAATCTGGCCATAAGTTACAGTTGTCAATGACAGAAAAATTATATTAAATGCATGTGTGTGTTTGCCAATGTATCTTGTGACTGTATAAACACATAGACATGTACAAACAGTTCAGATTACATTTCAAACACCAGCCCACTAGTCACAGTCACCTGAAAGGAACTTTATATAACTTCATCAGGTTAAGCAATCTCCTTTTGAGCATGATGTATTGAAATTAATGGATTATTGAAGATGTCACTATGGGATAGTTGATGTTTTGGACAGGTGTTAAGCACTGTGATGGTCAGGGCAAGGGCGTGATGAGTCATGCAAGGGCCCAAACAAGCACTGGCATGAAGCATGGGCTGCACATTACTGTTTACACTAGAATTATAAAGCACTTGGTAATTCCTAAGGCTCTAGTCCTACTTACATATGAAATGCAACCTCTTCATTAGCATTAGGCAAAGAAAACCTTTAATTAATAGAACAGATAAAACAAGCTTCTAGCTATAACCTAAGAACATGTATTTCTTCTACATTATAAGGTATTTTAATATAAATACTCTAATCTTACATTAATCCTTCAATAGTATTGCTCTGGTTTAGAAATTAATTTCAGAGGAGCAGAGTCTGCTATTTAGCAGAGGTGATCCCAAGCCAGGGCATTTTGCCTCTTCTATCACCATGGAACAGATGTCCCAGCTGAGGGAGATTTACTAAATATGTGAAGCATCAACGCACATTGAGAACAAAAACATCCTGTAGGGCCTCCTGGGGAAGAAGGATGAATGGCATCTTCATAAAAGGAGAAGAGTGTGCTCACAGCAGCTGATGCAGAGATGGAGGAATATTTGAGGTTGAGAAAAAGAGTCACCAGAGAATATTCTGGAAAACACTAACAGAGAGAAGAAAGGAAAACCAAAATGACTGAAAAATCCAGGTGCATAAAACCACCCACATTCTGGTTCTTCCTGGTAGCAAGGAAAATAAAAGCCCTGGTCGAGTTTATGACCGAAGTGGAGACAAGAAGTTCTCATCTTTAATTGTGGAAGTAAATGTGCTCCTGAAATACCCAGCAAAAGCCATCCTGTCAGCATGCTTCTGGTAAAAACAGAGGTTGTGGCAAGATGAAGGGTTAATAAGGATCAGCATTATGTGAACAAAAGCCTTATGCCTCCCACTTTTATTCTGAAGCCCAAATTCTCAGAGGCAGTAAAAGAGTTAATCAGCAATCAGCAACCTCTCTTGGTGCAAAGTATCAGCAGTATGGGTAATGGTAAAATGACGAGGGTAAACAAATGAAACAAAAATGAAGATAATGCAACACATGAACAATTAGGGAACAAGAGCATGCAACAAGAATGATGGGGGAAGGCAGAAATCAAAGAAACATTGTTGGGCTGATCCAAACTGCTCTAAGTCATCCTAGTGAAATGCAGATGTATAATTTCAAGGCTGGCAGCCTTTTTGTCCAGAATGTCACTGCATCCATGTTGTGCTTAATTTACAGATAAGCTGCCCAACATAAAAAGAGCAGGCTGTATACTTCTTATTCAGAACAACAGCACTGTAACAAAAAAGCTATGAAACAGCACAAACTATGTGCATGTCCATCTGATTGCAGGAAGCATCATACAGTTTATCCACCAAGCCAGACAGATAAATTCTAGCTGTCCCACAAACTTTGTAAAGGTGATGTAGCAACAGGACACAGGCTTCTTAAGCTTAGCATCTGTCACTGTGATGGAATGGTTTTCTAAGAGATCCTCTACATAAGTTTGTGACCTTTATGCTATTAGCTGTCCTTTCAGGTTTTCATGGGTTTCTTTCCAAGCCTTTTACTGAAAGAACAGCCATCACTGTTAAAAAGTTAATGATTGTCTCCTCTTACCACATGCATCACCAATTCAGAATATAGAAAAATCACTTAATTGGCTGTTTTCTCAGGGGATTGGAGCACCCACCTCTTCTGCTGTTTTTACCTGGGATGATGAGCACTGTACTTACTTAAAACAGTGGCTGTAATGTCCTATAGACACTTAATCAGCAAAAAAGGAGAACTTGCCATTGACTTCTGTAGAGTTAAATAAAACGAAAATAAAATAAAATAAAATAAAATAAAATAAAATAAAATAAAATAAAATAAAATAAAATAAAATAAAATAAACCAACTTGTATTTTGACATACAAAATATAAAATTTTAGATATGCCTCATTATTCCTCTGCGATTTTGTCCCATACCTCTGATCCAACTAGAATAAAAACTGGCTACTGTTTCCTACTTCCAAGTTGGCCACGAGCCTCTGTTGGTTAACTATACTTTTCATTACCCCAGTGACAGGATGTGCAGCTAAATCGGTATGATATGCCTGCTCAGAGAAGGGACTAGATACTACTTTCAGGGTAAGATATCTAAATGCAGTGGTCTACACATAAGCTACACATCTAGGCAAGCTCTGAAACCAGCAGGGAGCTGCTCAATACAGGCAGTGGTGTGTGTTTGGAGAGTGATGCAGCTGGCCATGGTAGGCACCAGCTCTGGCATGAGCTGCATCACTTTTGAAGCTCCCTATGCATTGCACTGTGTGCCTTGACCACAATGGGAGCTTGCTTAATTGCCAACCTGGAGATGTCTATGTTATAGGTACCTATATACAGGTGTCTCTATGTGTAAGGTGAACCCCATGCCTGGAGTCAAAGAGTCCTTGCCTGAAGGGATGTATTCACAGAATGCAAACTTCAGGCCAGTATCAAAAAGCATCCAGTAACATAACATTTTGTAATGAGTGAGAAGCAACTACAGAGAACATCCATTTCATGATTTTTTGTACCAATAATACATCTATCAGTCATGTTATGTCTTTATAAGCATGCTTTTAAAGTTAGAGCATCCCCCAAAGTAAACCGAAGTTTTTAAGTTTTGTATTGTTTCACACAAATCTCCAAGCCAGCTGTCAGAAAAACAGTCTATTATAATTTTGTTGTCCTTACTGATATATCAGTATATCAGTGTGACAGAGGGAGGGCTTGGAGTCAGACAGCTGGGATTATATTTCTGGTTCTGGTAAATAAAGGTGGTTGCTCGGGAAGTTATTTGTGATGACACAGTCTGTTACAGGCAATAGAAATGCAGTGTTTGGGCACTGGGAAGCACTTAAGAAATGTGAAACCTTATATTTTCTTGCATGTAAGGAGGAATACTTCCTGTCACCAACTTGAATTTCTTTTACAGTAATTCGCTGCTTTCATTATAAAACTCCAATTTTTTCTGTTTAGAAATTTCAAGCCCTTTAAAAATATCCTCTGAAATATCAGATTAAATTCTGTATCCATGCTATCAGAAAAAACTCAGGAAAGCTTTATAGCACTATTTTTTTTTTTCTTGCATGGCTGTTGTCAGAAGATTAGTGTCCTACACCTGATTAAAGAATGACAGATGACATGGAGTGTCTTTAGAGATCAGTCACTCTGACATCAAACAACTTTTAACAGTAATGATTTAGGATAATCTAGAAGGGTAGAAGAAACACAGTGAACCTGTAGCAACAGAAATGCTGCAACATCAGGAATTTTTCCACCTAAAGAGTCTAATTTTCCTTGATTTGAAGGTAGAACAAATTTAACAATGGTGTAGAGCCATACAAAGATACAAGCAGAGTGAGATACTAGGTAAACTGTTTGAACATAGCACTGGTTTAAATTCACACTATATTGGAAAAAAGATGAGTTTCAAAATCCAACACTACATCTGTACTGCAAACAATGGCAAAACCCACAGTTGTGCTGATTCTAATTTTTATTTTTAAAGTAATGGATAATCATGAAAATAATAATCACATTCTTGACATATCACATTGCCACATACCCTTCAAAATCATCAGTGAAAATGGATCTTGGGATCTACTGCTGCAAAAGGAAAGTGGGAGTGTTGAGACTTGTTTGTTGACATAGAAGAATATAAACTTGTGAGGATGCAGATTTTAATGAAGTATTTCAAAGATGCATCTAAGACATTAGGTGGAGATGGGAAACTGCAGCCTTCTAGTATCTAAGAGGAGGTCAGTGAGAAGACAGAGCCAGGCTTTTCACTGATGTGCATGGTGAGATAGCTAATGAGAGACAATGGTCATGAATTGAAAAAGGGGAGGATACAAGGAAAACAATTTTCATTACAAGAACAAGTAAGCATTGGAAATCTTTGTCAGAAGCACCTCTGCGTGCTACATCCTTGCAGGTTTTAAGACCCAATTGGACAGAGCCCTTAGCAACCCCATCTGTGCTCAGTGGTGACCATGCTCTGAGCAGAGAGCTGGACTGTAGACCTCCTGAGGACCCTTCCTGCCCCAGGGGTTCTCTGACTCTGAATGACAGTGCAAAGTCTGCTGTCACCAAATGCACAGTCCTGTCAGACAACATATCAAACCAGAAAAACTCTCCAACCAGATCATCGCCATTCTCCTTTGTTCTTTCCTGGCTACCCTAGGCAGGCCCCCCGGGACATGCTTTGCTGTTTAAGAGATTGGGATTTTTTTAATATGATTTTAACTAGGACTATAACACTCTGAATTAGCACACTCTGCATTATTGAGCAACTTCGTGAATATTTATTTCAATGACACGTTCTTCAATATAGAGTCTCTAGAAAGTGGAGAGGACAGCGCAGCTACTACATGTCCCTAAAGAAATTAATTCCATTCACAGGTATAAATTCTGGATTTTGAACAGCTCCTAGACTAATGAAATGATGTAGCTACCTGTGGTTTTAATCCCAGTATTTTAGAAAATGCACACAAACAGCATATGAATATGTGTGAGTTTTCTGAGATAATGTAGGCTTTTCCTGTGTGTTGCCTTTAGGATTTAGGCATAAATTTTCAAACACAGAGCATAAAGTTGGGCATTTAACTCTATATTTAATTATGTAGGTAAGCTCAGTTTCATTGCCAGTGAAGAAAATCACAGAATAGTAAGAGCTAAGGATGCTCAGATATGAACAAGACACAGTCCCTTGATTTATATAGCAAAAAGGAGGTTCTCAGAGCCACAGTACCCTTCCCTGCCAGCACAGATAACAACACTCAATTATCCCCTTCCTAAAGCATCCTAGCCCCTATTGAAATATCCTTTTCATGCCATTGCTGCTACTGAAAAGAGCTTGTGAAGGTTGCTTCTTACAGTTAGGAACATGAGTCTTATTCCCAGGCTAAACCTGGTCTTAATCTACTTAGATCTAGTTGTCCTTGGGTTAACAATGCAAATACATCAAGGGGATTTATAAATGTAACATCAGAGAAGGGGAAATAGCATCTAAATTGAAGATCAGAGAGCAATTACACCTCTCAACTTTCATTTTACAAAGCTGAACTATTTGCTACTGTCTCTTCTGATAAGACAAGCCAAAAGTGACCACTGCAGTCCCCAAACCCCTCGGGTCATGCTTAGATTGCTCCACTCAGAGATGCCCCCAAAGTTTTCCAACATCTCAGCTTTCCATGCTAGCTTTTGATAGGGAGTTTACAAAAGTAAGAAGATCATGACATTGGTTCTGATTTTTGAACATCCAAGAAGTCCTTTCCTGGCATTTGAACTTGCATGACTTCAAATATCACTATACATGGCTAGAATTGGGGAAATTTCACAAGGCCTTAGAGGTGTCTTGTACAACAAATATTTTCTATCTCTACTGACAATGTATTCTCTGATACACCCTAACATAGCATTTGGTTTTTTATGGGGCCACATAACTCTGGAAACTCATACTCTGTTGCAAGCTAATATGGTCTAACGGAAGGTGTCCCTGCCCATGGTGGGGGGCTTGGAACTAGATCGTCTTTAAGGTCCCTTCCAACCCAAACCATTTTGTGATTCTAGGAATACAAAGATGTCTTTCCACTCTCCCTGTTTTGACTGATAAGCACTCAGTTGATAGAGGAAATCTGTTTCTGCTGGCTTGAGATGCATAACCATGCACTTTGAACTACCAAACTTCATTCTACCTGTTTTTGTGAAATCCTCAAGGTCATTAAGCAAATTCCATTAACATACTTCAGCTTTTAGTGACAACATCATTAATGAAAACATGAAATAGGATCAGACTTAAAATCAGCCCTTGATAACCTTCCTTTAAACCAGAAAGTTCCTCTTTCAGCACACACCATTTTGTTACCAGCTTCCTGTTCACCAGAAAATTCTCATGCTCACCCTCACATTTTCTGGCTTGTATAATAACTTTGCAGATGCTGGTCTATCTACTGGTCTATCTACTTTATTGAATGTGAATCTCCCTTCTCCTATCAGAGATAAATGCTGGATATTTACATGTCACAGGCCAGAGGCTGAGAATGGCGGCTCCAGCTTTGCTGCATGTGAGAGCACAGAAGATAGTTAAGATGGGGAAATGACAATTTATTTCAGAGAGAAGCAGTCTGGAATAGAAGTGTACAGATGAGGTGATTTGATAGAAAAACAAATTGCCTCTGTCCATCAAATAAGCTTGATACAAATTGTAAATCATTTCTTGATGAGACACAAATCTAACAAAGTTCCATCCAGAGATTTTTGTTCTTTGCCTAAATTATATCAAGCACAGTTGTTCTAAGTATTCCTTAAGTTGCTGAAAGGACTGAAGCAGCAAGAAGCTTGCTGAAAGAAATATAAATACAAAATGCAATAATAATTCAAACAATAAGAATTTCTTTGTTCTATCAAGCACATGCATAACAAAAACCTTGTACATTGTAAGAAACAGCGTGTAAGCACACACAGGAGGAAATACTATTCAAAAGCAATAGATATGCAGTGTCTTATAAGATTCTTTAAAGATATGCAAGGCATTTGTGCCAGGGAGAAGAATAAATCTTTTGTGGCTGGGACTGGCAAGGGAGGAATCCATTGCTCACATTGCCCCAATTCTATCTCATCACTATTGTGCAGAGATAATTGCTGTGTCTCAAAAGAACTGTGTAAATCTGGGGTACATCTTTACTCAAAAATGTTGTTTCTTTTGTCTCTGCCTTTGCTGTGCCACTGCACAGAACAAAAAATGAAATAAGGGTGTATTTGCACTACTGTACTACCTGCCTCCTTCCAGAGCTAGAGGCAGTTTGGGAAGGAAGTACTGAACTTGTCTTTCTCAGAGAGATGTACAGGGGAAACGAGCTTAGGTGATGACCCACAGCATGATGTGGCAGCAGAAACAAGGGCTGGCCAGAGAAAGGAAAGGTGATGACAGGCAAGAGACAAGAGAGGAGCAAACCTGGAGACAGTGCTGCACAAGGGACCTACAGTTCAACCTTGTTTAGCCAATATAGCCTCCAAGGCTAACAAGAAATCCTTTGGGAAGGGACCCTCCTGAAAAAGTCTGATGCCTGTAACCACAGGTAACAGCTTAGTATAGCAGGATTCATGACATCCCTCATGCACACAGGACAAACCACAAAACCTTCCTCATGATCAGGTCACAGTCTCTGAGCAGTTGCCAACAAGGTTAAAACAAATCCCTGTTTCAGGAGGAGCCTCCATGGGGCAAGTTACTGCCTGTGTGACTGAGCATTCCCCCAGCTTCAGTGCAAAAAGATGGGGATGCAGAACTCCTGCCTATTTGGTAACTTAAACAACATAGGGCCTTTTGTAATGGTTATAAAGAAAAAAAAACACTACATACTTTTATGCAGAATTACAAGAGATCTGTTATCAAAGGGTCCTGGCTGTCTGCAGGAATACGCCTGCTTGGTAAAATTCAGTTTCAAAGAGCCCCTGAGAAAACAAATAAAATGTGGCCAGATCCTTAAATCTTCTGACATTTACATTTCTTCAGTCAGATTTTGTTAGGTCTAAAACAAAGCAAAAGTAGTTATTTTAAATCCAAATAGAATACTTATTTTCATCCTGTTCCTGGTTTTTAAAGCAGCTGTTGCTATCCCATTTTATTCTCTGGCTAGGTAAGACATGCAGCACCAGCATCACCTCTATAGCTGGCTTCATTGGAAACCAGTTTGTACTGCAAGTGGCATGTAACGAGTTCCCCTCCCTAATTGAGCTTTCTCTGATTTCCAACTAATACCTCAGATGCAGGCACTCTTTTCCAAGTCTGGGATGCTCAGATAAAGATTCTGTGGGTTTTTTCACTGCAATGCACTTTGAATCAGTACAGTAATTCTGCTCAATTAATAAAGTAATTAACAATAAAAAAGGCCCAGTAATTGAAATCCCTTTGAAAGTACATCAATTTATTCTCTCCAAGATTTGCCTCAAATCTTTATTAATTCTGACATGAAGCATAATGACCATAAATTATAAATGATCATCACAACATCGAGGCATCACAGTCATTTTCTTGTCCTACATATTGAGTTTTTAAAACAACTAGGTTTAGTCATAACTTTTGAGATTTGCTTCCTGTAAGGTAAACAACATGACAATATGGATATAAAAGAATTTCAGGTTATTCTACTAATGAAAACATTGTAAAAGTAGTCTTTCCCATTCATACATTGAAACAGTTCAAAAAACCTAAGGAAATTGTCCAGCTGTAAAAAAGAAAAAAAAAAAAAAAGCTTTTTTTTCTTATTTTTTTCCTAAAATTCCTCTTCTTGTGATGTAATGGTATGTTTTTTTCTATGAGATATTAAGCAAATAGATGACAGGTATTTCAACTGAACACTTCACGACAGACTGCTGACTTTCCACTTCACACAGCACTTTGTGTTTTACTAAAATACTCGATAGCATCTAAGCAAACCCAGAAATGTTTGGTATGAATAATACAACTCAAAGCTATAAGCAAAATTGCCATCTTCCTCCTCCTCCACATCCATACATCCATAAAATCTCCACAAGGGGGCCCTCTAATCTTCCCTAAATCTTAGCAAAAGCTTAACTTGCTTTCCAAAACTTGATGTTATAAAGCTTTTGTCTACAGATACTATGGTATCTTAGAAATAAAAGCTTTTACCAACTAGAATTGACTTTATGATAGAATTTCATCCAACGAAAACTGCAATTTGAAAGGGAATCAGTTTTTATGTACAATTTCCACTATATATTTGGCACACAAAGAACTTTGATAAAGCTTTTCCAAGTTCACTGCTTGCAATAAACAGCGAAAACGAGACTGTTTACACACTTGCGCGCACACACACACGCACACAGAGACACGCACAGACACAGAGTCAGCTCACACTGCCATGGTGAGGCAGCCTCCGAGATGCAGTCTGGTTCTATGCTATATTGTAATTTGTAGGCTAAGCGCAAAGTAAACGACTATGAGTGATTTCAGCTCTCTATGAATGCATCCCGTAGGCACCACAGTTAAGGTACAAATGGCATTAAAGTTATTTCCACTGTCCTCTCAATTCCCTGCAGATATGAAAAACAAATCTTGTTTGGGATACCTTGTTATTTGCTTTAATATTCTGAATGTCTTACAGAGACAGTGTTATAAGTCCTCATCTTCTTAACTCAATTGTAGCTCTGTGATGTTTTTATTATTTACCATGCATTTGACCTTGGAATACCTAGCAGAAATCAGACCATCTCCTTCTTCTGACCACAAATCTTAATTAATCAGGCTCAGACACACATGCCAGGCTATGGACAGCACTGTACCACTATCAGTTGTGGATGCTATGCTCTGAGAAAAAAGTTAATAAGATAAAATAAAGAAGCCTAGGCTTCTAAAAAGCTTTTATGAGGGATTCTTTACCTTTCAGGAAAACTAGCTAGGGATTATATGAATTCAACCCTGTAGATACAGCACAAAACCACCAATCTGCTAACTCATTCAAATAAATCTCTGTACCTTGATCTGCAGTGCAAACTTCAAACAAAGTTTCCATGATTGCTCAGCAGTAGTGCTGTATGATATGATCATGTTTAACCCATGCTGATGACAGAGTCCGGGCTTCTGCAAAACGTGTGCATTCACACAAGCCAAGATGCTGATAGGACTCCATAAGAATACTGGCTGCAGCAAGTCATCATGGATGCCTGTGGCTCTGCAACTCTCCTCTGTAATGGGCAAATCCTAATCAATGAAGCACATCTGTACAGTGGCAAAAAAGCACTTCCCTTTCCCTTCAGGCTATGAACTGACTACTTGAAGCATGACATTTGATTAGCCTTATTATCTCAAGGCATTTATATATAAATGTTTTTAGGGGCCATGAAGTCATCCAACCTTTATTAAAATCCAGCTACATTCTCAGAGTGGATGTTACCTTCCTTCTTCCTTTTTGTCTGTAAAAACAAGAAGGAATTTCTTTTTTTTTTTGAACTGCAGGTTATCATCTTTGCAATTTTATTACTGTAAAATAACCTTTTCCTCATACATTAGTGCAGCAGACTGTTGCCATACCCTCTCACATATGCAAATAGGTTAGGCTTTCTGGTTTTTCCCCACAGAGATATTTGACATTGAGACTCAACATGATCTAGCATCTTTCTGAACTAAAGGCCAGGGGAATTGTGTGTGGGACTTTATTTTCAAATGTATCTCTCATGGAAATTAGTGAACATCTGTGTAGATGCTGAATGTGAATTTAGGCAGCAGAGACAAAACCTATCTGAAACTGAGCTTAACATCTAGGAATATCTAAAGGTAAGAATTTTTATCTTTGCAAATGGAGGATTTTTTCCCTTCCCTTTGAAGAGCCAGAGTACTCTTTAGGTCACAAACTTATCTTGCTCTAAAAGAACTGGATAATGACAGAGTTATGAAAAATATTTCTGCATTAAGAAGGAGCAAAGTGGCTGATGTGTATCCTAAGTAACACAAAGATTTGAATACAGAACACTCATTAGGTTTTCTTTATAGACTGTAAATTACTTTCTGTCTCATACAGAATATTACTGTCAATACAAATATAGCAGGGATGCAAATAGGAAAGCAAAATTCAGGTTAAAATATGATATTATGAACATTTTTCTACAGTTTTAATGACTTCAATGTTTCAGTCTTTTATCTGAGATTACTAAGTCCGTGTCAGTCTTATTTGTGATACACATACTGAATATTACACAATTTAACATAAGTTAAAACCTCCGAATTTACCAAAAAAATCTCATCAGAGTTCCCTGAGCCACTGAAGACATGCTACCTGCCTAGTAAAATTAGTTGAAAAAAAGAAAAGGGTGCAAACTAATCTGGTTTTGGTTTTTTGCTTTGAAGATGTTCCTTTTCAATGGGCTTTTCTAAAGTAAAATTTTTGTTTATAATTGTATCATTTTTCATATATGACAAAACTATGCATCCTAATAGTCTCACCAAGAGCTGTTTAGCACTTGGATCCCTGCTCTCCATCTTGATACAGCAGCTGCTGTATGTTCAGGTTAAACTACAGCCCTGCCTGGATGACAAGGAAGTTTGCATGCACATAGACTTGTAGACATGACACTTTAATTTGCTCCAAGGCCTTAATAAATACACCAGCATTAAGCACGTCCATGCAAATCACTGCTTTAAAAATAACTCACCTCAGACATTTTTCCATGTTGTTTCCAGTAACAATGCTTTTACTACTAGGAACAATGATCAGTACATGCGCAGATTTATCACCAAAAAATCAGACTTGGAAAAGCAGCAGGGATCCTCAGAGGTGTAGCAGGGGATTAGCTGAGCGGTCACATTAGTATTCCCTGAGTATCAATGGAAAAGGCTTGGCAGTATAGCGGGGCCACCACAGTGAGGAGGTAAGGAGGCATGGGCATCCCTCCTCATCCATCATTTCTCAAACAGCAGGACCCACAGGTGAGGGCTTGGGCCAGTGGCCACCAAGCTATACCATCTCCCCAAAGTCCTCAGGAAAATATTTTTTCTCAGAGGCCAGAAGTTCAACTCCTCCTGTCTAGTACCCCTTCCCAGACCAAAGCATTCCCTGGCACACACCCCAGCCTGCCTTGTTGGAAGGCTGGTAGGAAGGGACAGTACAGGCTCCCCTTCTCCTTAATTGTGTAAAGACAATTACAACTTTGCTCTTATTGAATTGCCTTTTTTTTTTGTCCCAGTACTCTCAACAGATTGGGAAGAAATATTTATAACAAATGCTGGGCAAACAGTAACAAACCAGACAATGAGAGAAGAATACACAGGTTTCTTGAAAAAGTTTTTCAGTCTTAAATGTAATTCTCTTAAATCCCTAAACATGCCTGCATTTATTGTAAAAAGGCCAGCAAACTGAATATATAGAACAAATCAACAGTCTACAAACACACATAACAGAGGCTGAACCTTAAATTTAAAAAAACACACCTGATTTTAATGAAAAAATCCATGACAAATGCCTTGGAGTAAAGGATCTGAGAATAAAATTCCTAAATTGGTGAATCCTGAGCACAATCTCAATACTCAAACTGGGAAGACAATGCTGGGAATCACCAGAGGTACAAATATTGCAGTGTTTCTTTCTTACTATGTGTGTATTTTTCTGTTTCTTTTCCTTCTAGCTTCACACTCATTCTTTGGCACCACTTTATTTCTTTTTTTCCCCTCTATTTCTTTTCTTCTTTTTTTCCTTCATTATTTGTGTCCTCACACAGCAGTGGCATAACTTTATGCCTGGAGGAGCTGCAGAGGAAGCAGAGCATTTCCATGTGCTGTTGGGCTGACACAGAAGAAAACCAACTTTCTCCTAGCTAAGTTTAAGCCCATTTGCTCCTGCACCATGTTTCTCTGCACATTGAGCTGGCTGCAGAGAAAAAGTGAGTGGGAGTGGGATGGTGCCACTCAAGCCCTTGTCAGCAACAGAGATATGCCGTCACTTGCTGGGGTGGGCGCAGGGGCCGTGTGGCTGACTGAGGAGGGCAGGCTGAGGGCTGGAGCATGGGGTGCAGGTCTCACCAAGAAATGTGTTGTTTTAGCCATGTGGCTGCTTCCCCACAGGCCATTTTCACAGCACTGCCCTCATTTGTGCCTCTCCCTCTACAAGCTATTGGGATATGGATTTTTCTTTAATTGTGACTCTTTAATTTTACCTCACTGAAACTGCATCTGCCTCATTTTTGCATTCCAGATACACAGATGCTCCAAGGGCTCAGTTTATATCCCTGTGCCTTATTCAGGCTTTCTTAACAAACCTGAGAGACAGAAATTATTTTGAAAATCTTGGCATAACTTTCGATTCTAGACATCCTGTAGCAGTTATAGTATTGCAATTGGACTTGCTCTCTTAAATCTATCCTGGATTTAGCTTGGGCTTCCTAAAAAGGTTTTAGAAGAATCATATTCTATAAAAACAGCTGAATGAAATATGTCCTATTAAAAAGGAGTTCAAGAAGTTACTCAATTAGTTCATGGAAGACAAACCCATCAAAAGCTATTAAAAACAGAGACATTTCCAGTAGGCAAGAAATTCTCAAGCCTTGAATTTTTCAAGCAGGGAAGTATATTCAGGACTATTGTCATTACATGCCTGCCTGGTTCTTATCCTCCTTGGTCTCTCCATTGTTGGAGACAAGGTATTAGGTTAGATGGACCTTTGGTCTGACTCAGCCATCCTTGCGCTACACCAAGCCACCCATATAGTCGTACTTTTTTTTCCTAACATTGATGAGAGAAATAGCTCACATATTGATGAGTGACGTCAAAGCAAAAAAAAAAGGTGTGCTGTTTTAGTCATATGCGTAAGGAAGAATCTGGATGTCATGCTTGTCACAGAAAATGTTCTCTCACCTTCAATAAGAAATCTGTTTTCTGTTTTCTTAAAAATGGACGTGGGTGTTACAAATGGCAGTTCTTTACTGCTTGTAAAAATGAACACTTTCCATTCATTTACAAAGAGACTATCAGAAAATGTATTATTACCAGGGGTTGGTAGGAGGCAACATCAAACAGCATGTCAGCTCTGAAAGAGAAATGAACCATGGAAACAGACTGAATGCAGGAACTGACCACTGAGGTTCAGCACAGAGGAGAGGAGCATCCCATTGAAGCAACGGCACAGCAGGGCAGCTGAGATCTTCAGGTAGGCTGAAAAATGGCTCAGCCCCTCCTGATAACTCCACTGCTGTTCAGTACCAGGTCTGCAGGTGGCTAGGTGGCCTGGCAAGGCAAATATGACCCATGGTGAACCTGGGCCACATGAATTAGCTAAGTACAGACTAGCCTCCACTGCTTTTATGTGTACATGTGCGATATCTGATGGGCACAGGGTGATGCAGAGCACAAACACCAAGTCTGGCACATAAACAATTTACTGACTCCTCCTGAACAGTTTGAATTGGCACAGTAAGTTTATGTCAGAGGAGCAATTTGCACCATTGTTCAACCCTGCTTTTCAACAAGTACTAGGACATCTAAAGCCAGCTCGACAGTACGGTCAAACTATGGCCTTGGTACCACCTGTTACAACTGTGCAGGAGTTGCTCTACATTTATGAGCATGCAAACACACCAGGACAACCTGCTTAGTTTTGCTGCCCTGAGCACTTTCTCTGTGTCTGTCCTAACTTACCTAACCTCTGCAATTCTTTCCATGTAATATGCATTTCCTCGCTCCAGTGTACTGAAACTACATGAGAGAGAAGAACATAAATGACACAATTGAAATAATAAATTCTGTAAATGTTGAATATCACACAAAATTTAGAAGAGTACAACATATTTAATAACAAGAGTGTGTCAATTACATAAGGAAAGGGACATATAAAAGCCTCCATTACAAAGTGAAATATTGTCCTCAGAGTTGGAAAATGTCAGAAAGAATATTATTTGTGCAGCTTTATTTTGCCATTTTGATACCCTATTTATTTGCAATAAAAATTATTATTTTTTCCACAGGACCTGTGCTTTGTTCAGTGCACAGACCAGGCAGTGCTCAGTGAGATGCTTGTTCAATATTTCTTGTCATCTGAAAGCCTGTAGTGCAGTGTTTTATTTACAGCATGTTGCACAGACTGCTTGGGCACAGAATGTTGCAGCTTGTCATTGCTTTTACTATCACAATCATCCTTGCATTATATCGAATCTTGATTTCTCTTTGGTCAAAAGGACACAGAACCAAAGACTGGGGACAAATTCCTTCCTTGAAGAGACAGGAAGCACAGAGCGAAAATGATCTCATGGGCAATGGGAGAGGCAAGCTGGAGTCTCTTAGGCAGTGGAAAAAAAATGAAGAAACTTCTCTCACTTCCTACACACTACCACCAGCTTTGACAAAAGCAGCCATGACTGCTATTTGGTCTGGCACTTCCTTACATCTGCAGGTGCTATGCACGCTGCATGGCTCCTGAAGCAAAGCGTTCCCCGCTTGTGCTCCCCCAAAGGCACTCATGGGGCTTCTCAGACCCCCCCAAAGCAGGCAGTTGCACTGCACATGCACAGAAACAAACCTGGAGACTCCTAAGAAACCTTAGTAATCACAACTATGGCTTCCAGTGATGGAATCAAGCAAGGTTTTGAGTATCAGATTCCCTGAGTTGGTACTCACTCCTTATGGCTTGGGACCTCGGACGACTTCATTAAATACCAACAGCTTTGTAAATCAAGCCACCTCTTTTCTATTCCATCTGGAATTCTGAACTGGAACAACAATATTTTTAAAACATCAGTATCTTAAAAATTTAGTAATATATCTACCTTACAGCTTTGCTGTGTGTACTGATTGGGACCCCTGGTGGCCTAGTGGTTAGCATGCAGGACTCTCACTGCTGCGACCCTGGTTCGATTCCTCGGTCCCCCGGGCAGATGGAGCTCGTCAGCCCTGTGAGGCCATCCATCTATGAGAAGGTCACTCTAAACAAACCTATGTCCTGAGGACCTCACTGCCATTGTCCAAGCTTGCTTGGCCCCGGCAGATGAACCTTAGGATTAAAGGGTGGGCTCAGTTCAGTGCATGCTGTGTCTCACCTAAAAAATCCATTGCGCAGGCTGCAAAGGTAAAAGACCTTTCCCAAAATCTTCGTTCGCGAAGACTGGCCATTACACGCTTCCTCCTCTTAATGTGTACTGATTGCAAGTGTGTGTGGTTCAGGATGATGAAACAGTTATTAGTGCAAAAGTACCGTTACTTCTACATTACTACTTTCTATTCTCTCTCTCACTTTTTATTTGGAAATGGCTGAAATCTCTTATTTTTCATTGCATTCTTTCAGGCAGTACAAATCTTAATAAGGAAATGACTGACATTAATAAGGCAGTAATGTGTTTTTGGAGCCATCACTTAGTGGCAGATGCTCGGAATAATTAAGATACAGGTAATGGACAATTGAAAGAAAGATGTTCATATGGTATGACTCATTTTTGTCCACATATTTCTCACCAAGAAATATATTCTTGAGCACAAGAACTATCTCCAAATAGTTGATAGGGAAAAAAATGCCTAATACAAAAGGAATATTTGATGCATCCACAAATAATATAAACCTTTCTGTTTCTTGGTCCAGAGGACATATGGACGAAATATGTAGTCAGTCAAGAAGTAGCATTAATATCCTTTAAAAAAATACTTCTAGGTTACACACAAAACATTATTTTAAATTCAGCCTACTACTTTATACTCACTAATAGGCGCAACTTCACAAGCAAAGTTACTTGAAGACAAAAATAACAGTTTGATGAGATGGTAGATGGTCCAGTTGACTATCTTGTCGCCATTATTATCTTGCACAAAGTTAAAGGCAGGTCTGTGCACTTTGCTGAATAAGGACAGGCTTTAACTGCCTTGCTGAACCAGGACTTCAATTATTTGTGGACATTAAAAAAGTTATTACCTAATTCATTATGCAGCGAGACAGTTGTTAGCACAGTAAATTAGCTGAATGATAGGTGGACTACACATGCTTGGAATTAAAGTAATCACAGTGTTATTTTCTCTGACAGGGGCTTATTCAGTCCAAGTGCAAATAAATGATGTAAATATGAGTAAACGAATAATTATTGCAATATTGTTTCACTTCTGGAGATGTTTTGCATTCCTTTGAGTTTGAAAACTGATTGCTTCAGGCCTCAAAAGTCTGTGAGAAGGACACACCACCACTGACAGGAACAGAGAAGCATGGGTTATGGGAGCCCTGCTTCTGTCCACATGCCTGCAATAGCCCAGGTTGAAATGCAGAAGCGAAAGGCTGGGTAACCCCAGTGAGACACTGTCACTGACTCATCAAGCAGCACCGCTGCACAAGGGTAAACCAGAAGAGGGCAAACCAGCATGCTTCAAAGGAGATAGACTCCCTCAGTTTAATTTTTCAGATAAAATGGATATTTTCTATCTTTACAATACAGAAATAAGTCCAAAATATAATCATATGACTTTGTGGGACACAGCAACAATTATTATAAACAAGTTTATATCTGATGTTTGAATTCTTCTCTTTCAGTGATTGGAGACTTCTTTTTTTTCAGGGAGTCAAAGATTTGGAGATTCTTTGGACCCAATAAATCCATAAAATCTTTGCTTTTTTGGTATTTCTTCTGGTCTTTGACATCTGTAGAACACTAACAAACTCTTGAAACTCTTTCTTTCTTGAACCTCCACTAAATTGAAATACTGATTTTTAGGACACCTCTTCTGAGACCTATGGAATCTGCTGGTCAAAGTTCCTTTCACTCTTCCCAGTCATGAGCTCAGAATTACCATGCTTGTGTTTTGCTGTAAACCACTGATATTAACTGGTTTTTGGCTTAAATGTCCATGCTCTGGAAGCCTTGGGAGTGCACTCTGCCAGTGCACTATGTAGCAGCACAGATCTCCAAAGTTTACGAACAGCTGTGTCTGGTCTTCCTTACTTTTTTGACATTTTATTTGAATTTAATTATAAATTATTATAAATAAATTAAAAACCTTCATCTGGGGAATTTGGCACTGGGGAGAGAAAACACATAGCTTACAGGCATTTAAACATAGATTTTCTTTTGAGCTATCTCTTAAATATCAGCCTCCCCCATTTATAATCTATATTATGAGATAAAAATGGTTAGTGTAAACACATTCAAAGTATCTTCAGTTTAACATACTGCCGTTTGACTTCTGTTGATACCTAACTCCTCTCACAAGTCTTCTAGGGTAAGACCTATTTCACCTGCTGTCAGCCAATGCTAAATATCTGGTCTCAGGCATTTCAGTTCATCTGCAGTCAACAGAGAAAGGTGGGTACCTCCAGAGATGATTTATCCCCTCCTAAGACAGCTGTCTGTGAGACATGGAATGAGTTTGTCTCTGAAGGAGTGTTCCAGCTGAGCTCTACACAGTTATATTCACTTTTGCTTGCAATCCCCTGCCACAACCACCATCACAATTCTTGATGTCAGTGAGATTAGATCAAATGCAACCCAATGACTGACAGTCATCACTGACTGATGCCTGCACTTAAAAGATGCTTCTTTCCTTACAGCAAATGGTGAGCAACATGGCAACCAGTCATAGTCTTTGATGGCCAACTGGCAAAGACAGTTTCCCCAGATAACATGCAATGCATTACCGAAAAAATTACTTGGTTGCATAATTTCTTTTACGAAATGCTGACATTTAAAAGATGTCGCTCTTTGACATTTAAAAATCTGAGCGCTACTTGTCCTCTTTCATTGTTGTGCTGAGTTCTTCAACTTCATAAGTGTGTCTGCTCAGTAATCCATTAAGTCATTGGTTTATTGCCATTCATTCAAACAAAATGATGGTCCAATTAATTTTTCAAACTTATTTTGTGTCAGAGCTTTTGCCAACACCTGCACATTGCTGCCACTTGGCAGAGGACATTACAATGCTGTTTGGCATGTGCATGTTAGGTGTGGAGTTATTCAGTTCCTTCTGCTTCCAATAAGAACCAAAAACATTGAGGGATTCCACTGAGAAATACAGTGGTGGGTTGTCTGAGCTTAGAGCTTGATAAGTGATAGCAATTTTGCCCATACATTACAAGCTCAGACACCATGAATTTTAGAAACAGGATGGAACTTTAGCTTTTAAATGGGTATCTAGATCCCAGTAGAAGGCAACTGACTTCTTGCACAGTAGATAGTAGGGATTTCAGTCGCCACAGTTCAGGTATTAGAGGAGTGCAACCAATTACACAAATGGTGGTAAAATCTAATATTGCCCCATAAAAACATGAAAAAATACTAACATTTCTGAGCTGTTGACATGGTTATACAGACTGGTAATTAAATGATGGGGAGAAAGTAGAAATTAACATCAAGTCTGGAAATACTGCAAGGAAGCTGGAATGAGGGAGCTGGCAGAAGAGCATGCCAAGCTGCTCTCCATCATCTACCAACAGTCCTGGCTCACTGGAGAGGTCTCAGATGATTGGAAGTTGGTGAATGTCACGCCCATCCACAGAAAGGGCCCGGGAAACTACAGGCCTGTCAGCCTGACCTCAGTGCCTGGCAAGGTTATGGAGCAGATCATCCTAAGTGCAATCACACAGCACCTACAGGATGGACAAGGGATCAGACCCAGCCAAGCACGGGTTTAGGAAGTGCAGGTCCTGTCTGACCACCCTGATCTCCTTTTATGATCAGGTGACCCGCCTGGTGAATGAGGAGAAGGCTGTGGATGTGGTCTACCTGGACTTCAGCAAAGCCTTTGATACTGTCTCCCACAGCATACTCCTGAAAAAGCTGGCAGCCCATGGCTTGGACAGGGGCACTCTCTGCTGGGTTAGGAACTGGCTGGAGGGCCGGGTCCAGAGAGTGGTGGTGAACGGTGCTGCATCCAGTTGGCAGCCGGTCACTAGTGGTGTCCCCCAGGGATCAGTGTTGGGCCCAGTTCTATTTAATATCTTTATCGATGATTTAGATGAGGGGATTGAGTCCATCATCGGCAAGTTTGCGGATGACACTGAGTTGGGGGGGAGTGTCGATCAGCTGGAAGGCAGGAGGGCTCTGCAGAGGGACCTGGACAGGCTGGAGAGTTGGGCTGATTCCAACGGGATGAGGTTCAACAAGGCCAAGTGCCGGGTCCTGCACTTTGGCCACAACAACACCCTGCAGTGCTACAGGCTGGGGACAGAGTGGTTGGAGAGCAGCCAAGCAGAAAGGGACCTGGGAGTTTGGGTTGACAGGAAGCTGAACATGAGCCAGCAGTGTGCTCAGGTGGCCAAGAAGGCCAATGGCATCCTGGCCTGGATCAGGAACAGTGTGGCCAACAGGTCCAGGGAAGTGATTCTTCCCCTGTACTCAGTGCTGGTAAAGCCACACCTGGAGTGCTGTGTCCAGTTCTGGGCCTCTCAGTTGAGGAAGGATATTGAGGTGCTGGAGCAGGTCCAGAGAAGAGCAATGAGGCTGGTGAAGGGACTCAAGCAGAAGTCCTACGAGGAGAAGCTGAGGGAGCTGGGGCTGTTCAGCCTGGAGAAGAGGAGGCTCAGGGGAGACCTCATCACTCTCTACAACTACCTGAAAGGGGGTTGTAGCCAGGTGGGAGTTGGTCTCTTTTCCCAGGCAACTATCAGTAAGACAAGAGGGCACGGTCTTAAGCTCTGCCAGGGGAGGTTTAGGTTAGATATTAGGAAGAAATTCTTTACAGAGAGGGTAATCAGGCATTGGAATGGACTGCCCAGGGAAGTGGTGGATTCTCCATCCCTGGAGGTTTTTAAGATGAGTTTGGATGTGGCACTTAGTGTCATGGTCTAGTAACCACAGCAGTGTTGCATCAAGGGTTGGACTTGATGATCTCAGAGGTCCCTTCCAACCCAGCTGATTCTATGATTTTATGAAGAATTTATAAGGGGTGCTATTTTGATCAATGTTATTGGATGCAATGTTATCCAGTGTAATATACGATGATTAAATGCTTTAAGAGAAAAGATAGCAAGTGGACTAATTGTGACAATGACATAAGTTGGAAGACACTAGTTAACTTCAAGAAAACAAAATAAAGATGTTTAAGAGAATTTAGGAAAAAAAAAAGAAAATGACATAGAAATACATGAAGAAAAATATATTCTGAAACAAGTATTTTATGGGATGGAAACATTTTAGGCCTTAGAAACACCCAGGCTGGCTGGGGCCCTTAGCAGCTTGATCTAGCAGGTGGTATCCATGCCTGTGTTAGCAGGGTTGAAACTATATTTATACATAGTTTCTATACTTTTTTTTTTTTTAAAGGACCCTTGCAACTTAAACCATTCTATGAATATGAAGTAACATGAGAAGTGCTTTTTAGATATATTTTTTGAGAAAAAAGGGAAATTTGTCACTTCACACTCAGAAATATGACTTTGTTGGCTTAAGTGTATTAATGTCTCAATTAATGAATTTTGAGATAAGAAAAAATACTAACAAACTGGAGGGTATGGCAGCAAAGTGTTGACAGGACAGGAGTAAATCTATGTACTCAGGCTACATTAACTCTTGCTTCTTAAGCCTTGAAAACAGAGGAAGTCAGCTACAGCAGTTTTCTCAGGACCATGGGCAGCCTGTGCCTGTGTGCTTGGTCACCTTCACAGTGAAAAAGCGTATCCTGATGTTCAGGAAACACCTCCTGTGTCTCAGTTTGTGCCCGTTGCCTCTGGTCCTGTCCCTGGGCACCACTGAGCAGAGCCTAGCTTTGTCCTTTTCGCATCCTGCCTTTGGGTATTGTACACGTTGGCAAGATCACTCACGAGTCTTCTCTGCTTCAGGCCAAAAGGTCTCAGATTTCTCAGCTTCTCCTTGCATGTCCAGTGCTCCAGAACTTAATCATCTTCACCCTTCCCTGAACTTGCTCCAGTGGGCCCATGAGTCATACTGGGGAGCCCAGAACTGGACACACCATCCGAGATGGTCCCACCAGCACTGAGTAGAGGGGAAGAATCACCTTCCTTAATGTCAACAGTTGTCGGATGGGGTCCTTTAAAAATTATGTAATTTAAAACTGTATAATTTAAAGTACCCAAACAAAGTAGGAAAAGAAATCAATTGGGGAAAAGTAAATGGCTAAACAGTTAGGAAAGACATGACACAAATTTAAAACCCTTGTAAATTATACAGAAGAAAAGATACCTGGATGGTGGCAGCAGTATTTGTACTGAGAAATTATGGCAACTGCAGTAACTTAAGTCACTTGCTGTTGTATTAAGCATAACCAGATCTAAGCACTGGGAATAAACGCTGGCACTACCAGAGGGAAAAACAATGTTAGAAAATGCAATATGTCTCTTCCATTTTTAACTTCTAGGAACATGTGTTGCTTCCTTTCTGAATGCTAGCAGATGTCAGCACCCTGCAGACTGGTTTCTCAGTGGAGGAGAAATCAGAGTGGATATACTCTAAACACAAATGGAGTAATTTACATTTAGACACTCATCCTGGAGCGGAGATTGTCATAAATAACATGCAGGCGATTCCTTCTTTCAAGACACTGAGCCAAACTCCAATGCCCTGTTCCCAGAGAGCAATTTCAATCAAAGATATCGGCCGAAAGCAAACTCTGTGGCCTCTCACACAGCGATGGCCTCATCAGAAAGGTGTATTAAAATGTCAGCAGGAAAGAGATGCCAATCTCTGCCTTTCCTAGCACACAATGACATTTTGAAAGCAGTGCCACCTGGTGACACCTGCCAAACAACACGCCGCTGCTCAGCAGAGCGTACACTGCCTCAGAAATACCTCAGAGGAGGATATGGCATTGAATGAAAGCAAAAGAAAAAAAAAAGGAGGGTTTTTTATTTTTTCCTTCTATAATTCCTTGTCAAGTTTCCGCATGCAAAAATCTTTTCTCTTTTTCTGAACAGCAATGAGTTTAATCACTGGCATCAGTTCCTGCCTGCTGACACTGTAATTTATCTCAGCAGAGTGCAACCCTCCCCTGTGATAAGCTGCCGTGCTACCACAAGTTATGAATCCTCCTGCTAACAGTGAGGCTGACCCATAACCAACAGTACCGAGCTTGGTACAAAGCAGGTTTTGAAGAACAGTGAAGCTTACGCAGGACTGATCACACAGTTTTTAAATTCTGCAAACACCCAACACAATCTGGAGCAGCATCTCCTCCTCACACAGCCAACACAACAGTTCTGTGATGATGGCCACCATGAGACTGAATCTGCTGTGTCAGGAACAGGCCCCAGACAAAACTATATATTGGGTTAATTTAGAGGAGGCACATCAGCTTTCCACTGGTTCATATGCTACTTTGTTGGAGGAAATCCCACCTTCATTCACTGTATTTTCGCCTCACTTTGAAACACCTCTTTTTTTTCTTTTTTCAGATTCAGTTCCACATCAAACTATAAACTGTAAGTATAAGGGAGCCAAGAACCTCCAGGCTGAGAGGCAAGTCAAGGCAATACCTTCTCCATAAGCATCTCAAATATGGCAAAGCTGTTACACAAAGCAAAAAGCTATTGCTTTAAACTGTCATATCCTTCAGCTGCTGTAAAAGTAGTCTTTTATCTGTACTCTAGATCTATTTTTACCTGCCTATTCCCAAGTATCAACATTCAGCCAGCAAAGAGAAAACTGTTGCTACTGAAGGTCTATGCAACTGTAATTCCCCTCAGGTCCTTCTATGCATGCCCCTCTCTGTGTCCACTGAATGATTGACATTAATTACTTCAATCACAGCACGGACACTAGCTCTGGCGAAAGAGAAAGGGATTAAAGCAAAAGCAAATGGAGGAAATTTTCTGTGGGAGGATGCAACACCCCTAGACTCAATAGCAACTTCTCCTAGTGCACTGTATGCTGCTAAAACCGACCCCCATGCTATGATCTGTCTGGACATTTGTATGCATCAAGCCATCACAGTGTTTAAGCCCAAGGAATGGATGTGTCATGCCATCCAAGCAGGAATATATTATCATTCTGAGAGAGATTAAGTAATCTCAGAATCATGCAAGGAGCCCACCGGAGAGAGAAAAACTGCATCCAGCTTCCTTATGTCTCTGGTCACTCGTAAACCATCAACATGTCTTTCCAAAACAAAACCATCAACTCCTTACAGACAGAAACCTACTTTTACTTCATAATATCCTGACTAAAGAAGAAACAGCAGAGTGAATACTGAAAATTCACACCCAGCGTATTTTCCTTGCATCATTCATAGCCTGTCATGAAGTCAAAGAGGCCGGCACCACCCCACCTCTCTAAATTCATACCTATCACATCTGATACATTTACATGTCAAATTTGAAACATAGAAGAAAATGTAACTCACCTAACCTATTTCTCCCTGCCTTTTAGAGAAAAAAATGTAGAAAAGAAGCTTGCTAAATGCTTCAGGTTGAATGGTTATTTTTCTTCATCTTTCCACTTGCAAATCAAAAGATGATCATAAAAAGATTAAGAGCAGTCTCTGAAAAACAGAACACCCCGTACACATGCAAATAATAAAAGCATCAGAAAACTCACTTGTCAAATTTCCCTTAGACTTCTGGGTGTTTTTTTGAGAAACAAATGTTCATTGAATTGGATATGGGAGGTGGTTTGATATATGTAATCATCTAGCTGTTGAAGATGAGGGCAAGTCAAGAGAAGCCAAAGTACCACCATGAGAGGCTCAAAGTTCTTTAGCTATTTTCTTGTTTCTCTTTAAAATGGGGATTTTTATTCCGTTTTAGAGAGCTATTAAGGAGAGAGCTAGTGTCAATCCATGCTTTGGATCTAAATATTTTAAAAGGCAAGCAATAATACTGACAATGTCTGGATGCATATATTCCACCATGAGTCATTATATTTTAATATTTTGGCATCTGGCAAATCGCCAAGTGCATCACTATCTAGCCTGTGTGATAATTAAGTTTAAAAGTCATAACAAATGTAAAATAACACATAATGAAACAATCTAAAAGCTAAGCATTCACTTTTTCCTTGGAATATTTTCTGATTACCCTCTTGCAAATTGTCAGTTACCCAGTGATAGTAAAATTGTTTGAATAATTTTAAGAGAAAAATCAAACACATTAACTTTTAATAATATTTTATGAGACTCATAATTCTTTGGAATGTAATAACCTCTTATCCTACTGCAATTAGTTACTTGGATCCATCATGCTGGTCCCCTGGTACTCAAGACAATCTAAGTTTTGAGTAATACTGGAAAAGGTAACAGAGATCCAAAATTAATACATTCCTTTATGCTTGTAATGTTATCCCTAATGACAGCAGTTTAAAAAAAAAAACTGAACAAGGATCAAATTGTGAAGAGCCAGAGGATGACATAATTTACAGGAGACAAGACCATGATGGGACTCTAGTACAAGGATTTAATTATTAGCTTGAATAATATCTGTTCTAATGATAATTGTCTAAAAGGACACTAAACACTGAAACTCCCTACTGTCAACGCCAGCAGCAAGAGGCAGGAAGACAGTAAATCCCTTTATAACTTGATGGAGTGCAGGGAAATCTCACATTAATGATAGCCAGCCACAACTCACCAAGCCCACCATCCCAGGCTGTGGGAGGTACTCAATTTCTCACAGAAGACTGCCATATTTCTCCTGTGTTCTTGTTATCGCAACTGTTCGCAGTCATGTTTATCAATTTAATATCTTGGCTAATTTCACCCTAAAATAAGGTTTGTTTACATAAGTCTATTCTCCATGGTAAAATATCTAATGCTTGAGCATTTCAAACGTTACTCTATTAATGGGAGACAGGATGGTGAGAGTAGATGTCCTATAGAAAATTAGCACACTCTCCAATTGCCTGTGTTAGTCCTGCCTGTCGGTAAGTGGTTATTAACACCCCACTGGCTGCAGCTGCACTTCTCAATATAGCTTCTCTGAGTAGGAGGATGCACAGAGAGTACCTCATTACTATGTCTTTAAAGCTGTAAAGCAAGAAATAATGCAAAATAAATCCTTTAAACTAAAGGTCATAGCCCAGAATGTGTTGGCATGAACACCTGCTTGCACTTTTTTTCTGATAAAATCACAAAGATAAGTGATTTATCTGCTTTTATTTCATTCCCTTTCATTGCAGGTATGCAGAGGCCACACAACTGGATGTTAATAATTCTCAGCCACAGCAGTATGTTTTTATATAATACAAGAAGAAAAACTTAGGAGCTTAGCTAACAGGCTGCCTTGCTGGCTGAGACAGCAGAGCTGGCATCAGCTATTTCTCCTCCTTGCCCCAAGCTTTTTGTTCACCGCAGACTGGGGGAGAACAGACCAGTCATCCTGCTCCCTCCACACTTCCAACACTGAAAAATTTCTTCCTGTTCAAGCCCTTTTTGTGTGCACATTCAACCCATAAACTGACAGGTAAAACCTGGCTGTATTGCTAAGCTACAAATCCAATAACCACATACTTATATGAGAGAAAATTATTGTCTGACAAGGCAGAGAAATCTGCATGGTCACCTTGATAGATTTTGGTGTCCTTGTGCATAATGCTTCTGATAAGGGAGGACATTGGTGGCTACCCTCAATCTCTACCTTTTGCTGTCACTCACACCAGCTCAGAGGCCATGCAGTCACACAGAAAAGGGCAGACAACACTGTTGCACAAAAAAATCTAACAGTGCTCTGGTGTGGTCCAATCAACTCCCTTTCTAGCTGGAGATAAACCCTTTGCCTTTGTCAGACACATCCCTGTGCACTGCTGGGTGCTGCAGGAGTCCAGGTGCAGCACGTAGAGGGAGCATTACCAGGCTGAGAACAGGCACCTGGTCCATTTCCAAAAGGACCCAGCAACCCTTGGAAAATTTGGTCCCACATATGAGCAGTGAATGTATGTAAAAATACAATCACAAATGAGTGAGGCAAAGTCTTCTTGCCCTATTGCCTGCTGCGGGCATGCTGAAATAGATGCAGGTTCCACCACTCCATCTGTCATAGAGGTGAAAGTTAGTTTTGGGCAGACACGAACAAAGAAAAATAAAAATAAAAAGAAGAAAGCAAATGTGACTGTTGCTGGTGAATGAGGTACAGGCTGATTTAGAACTAAGATGAGAAAGATTTTTAAGCAATTGAGTCACTGCAAAGCAAAGCAAAATGATCTGTCTCCCGCTGCCACAGGAACTGAGCACAGCACCCCTTCAGATCACAAATGCAGACTTCTTTGCATTGTCAGGCAATAATTTTCTCTCATATAAGGTGAAGGGTCTGGAGTCGAAGCCTTATGAGGAGTGGCTAAGGACACTTGGCTTGTTCAGCCTGGAGAAGAAGACACTGAGGGAGACCTCATTGCAGTTACAACTTACTCAGTAGGGGAAGAGGAGGGGTAGGCAGTGATTTCTTCACTCTCATGACCAGTGACAGGATTCGAGGAAATGGCCTGAAGCTGAGTCAGGGGACGTATAGGTTGGATATCAGGAAAAGGTTTTTCACCCAAAGCATGGCTGAGCACTGGAACAGGCTCCCCAGGGAAGTGGTCACAGCACCAAGCCTGTCTGAGTTCAAGAAACATTTGGACAATGCTCTCAGGCACATGGTCTCATTCTTGGGGTGTCCCATGCAGGGCCTGGAGTTGGACTTCATGATCCTGATGGGTCCCTTCCAACTCAGCATGTTTTATGATTCTATGAAGTATGCAGTTACTGGGTTTTGTAGCTTAGCAATACAGCCATACCTGTCACTTTACAGATTGAATATGCACACAAAAAGACAGACATGCAGACTGAATTGTCCTGTTGGAACCAGGAATTATCCTTTGTCATCTCTCGGGCTGAAGACTTTCACTGAGATGAAAGTTCTCTTTTTCACAGCAAAGCTAAAAACATCCTGCTGAAGGACCGGCTTCTTCCATCTCCCAAAGTTCCATCAGTGCTGCATGAAAAACAGCCAGCAAAAGCCAAATTCAAGCAAGACTGAGGTATGGGCTGAAAGAAAATAGGCAGTGATTTCAAGAATTCAAAATTCCTGTGGAGTTTTGAAGCTGACCCTTAATTCAGTAGATTTACTGGCAGATCCTGGAACCCTCAGGCAGCTGCAGAAGCCAAGGGCACAGAGTGTCACTGGAGAATGGCAGACAATTCTCTATTGCCCACTCAGCATCTCAGTGCTCCCTGCAAGTGCTGCCTCTAGGGCTGTTCAGTGCAGCTCTCTAGTTAAGGAGCTCCACCTTCCCCTCATGTGAAACCTGGCAGCCTGGAGAAGACTCAAGATAAAAAATTCAAGGATACAATGGAACTACCACTCAGGCATGTATCCTGCTCTGGCTAGCCACTGGGTATGTAGCATGATTCAGCTTTCTGAACAGACATTTAAGACTTGCATTTCCCTAATACACATGGGATTATGCATGGATATCTGACAAGTCACCTTGCACTATGTATTCACCGTTGCCCGTTAGGATAATTAAACTGACACCTAACAGGGGGAGGATTATGAGTGCAGGGGACAAACCTGATGCAAGAGTCAAGCATGGACTACTGAACATTTTATTTATCTTCTTACTTATTTTGATAGCAATAAGAGCAGTCATGGAACATGTGCCAAACAACAAAAATCTAGCATAGCTCTTCCTTAATGTGTCATTTACAGATAGAAGAACAGAAAAATTTGTAATTACAAGAACTCATCCCATCTACACAATTATAACAAATAGAATATTTCTGCTTTTAAATACTCAAGAGACATTCAATCTGGTTATGTCAGAAGGCTTTAGATTACATTGATAATGCAAATATGCCAAACTTGTCCACCTGTAGAGATGCAGTACAACTAAGATTAATAAACATGTCACCAAGAAAAGCTTACGAACCAGAGTCTGCAGATTTGAGCTTGAATTGTTGAGGCATTACTGGGGAAAAAATCCTTATAGAACAAAAAATATGAGCTAAGTTCAGAAGAGAGAGTCTTGACTGCAGCTGTCCTTATTTACACTCAGAAAATCTTTGGTGGGCAACACCCCATGCTTCCCACCATTGTTTTAAATCTGGAGGTACCAAGTCGGTCTCTGAACTGTTTCCAGGCAACTAAGTTTACCTACACCCAAACCTCTGTCCCCTGGAATGTAGAAATCTGAAGAAAAATCTGAAATATGTATATTTTTGCACGTGTTTTGGGTGATATGGTGAACAGAGAAAACCCTCAGGCAGCAGAAAACACTTTCCCTCCAAAAAATCTGCACAGCAAGATGGCAGGAACAGGCTGGGAAGTCACCCCACAGTACCACCAATGGCCAAGGCTGTTAGAGAATCTTGAAGAGAACTTACTGCCATCCCAGATGACGGAAGAAACATCAGAGAAATCAGTCACTGATCAAGGCAATCCCTTTCAAAGCCTCTCTGATTGTAACACTGTATTATGGGCCTGTTCGGCTACTATCATGTCAGGAACAGGTTTGCCCCAAAGCCAAGGGTCTGTGTGGGAAGGAATGCTAGTCTTTGCACCGACCTGAAATTGTGATGGCCAAGAGCAGTGAAGACAGTTATGCTCCTCCACTCTACACACCCTTACTGAAGCAGAATCAGACCAGTCTGGCAAGCATCAGGACAGACAACTGAAAAGAGAAGGATGCCACCATCCCGATCTCTCAAATGTACTTTTTAAGGCTGGTTGGAAGTACCTGCCGGTTTGGAAGTACAGTACATACTGCCCTCCACAGTCAAACTCGGTTCCCTTCTTCCATAGCTATTCTTGCTAGGTTTGAGAGCCAGAAAAAAATTAAAACAAACAAACAAGCAAAAACAAACAAAAAACTCCCAACCCAAACCAAAACAACAATAACAACAAAAGCAGAGACAGATGCCACCACCAAGTTTGAGCCTCAACCACTCACCTTTCGGGTAATCCTGCAGGGTAACTGCAACCAGTGAGGAACCAGCAGTGAGGAGGTGCCACTCCAGCCCCAGCCCCATGCTGGCACAGATCGTGTGGAGATTCTCAATGTGGAGATCTCAAAAATGAGAAAAATGTTTAATCAGCCATATTTTTTTTAATTTTTAAAGATTATGGGCTGGGGTTTTTTTAAGGCCTATGATTAGATTTTTAAATTAAAAAAAGGAAAGGTGTATCATTTTTTGAGTGCTTCCATACTTTCACTTAGACCTCAAAATAATTAATGACAATGCAGTAAGTTACCTAGGAGTATCAATATAGACTGTCCAAAACAGTTTAACACTTCTTAAGTCTTCTTGATACTTTCATAGTAATTAGCTATAACTCAACAGTATGCTCCTGGGAGCTCCACAGCTAATTACCTTTCACGGGTAAAGAAAGTTTTATTTAAGTATTCATACTAAATGCATTCTCTCATGAAAGAGTATGTCTGAAAGCTACATTAAGGCAAAATATGCACAAATAAATGCATCTCTGTGATTTGTGGTGGCTTGTTGATGCATTAGAATGAAGACTACAAAAATTGGAAAAAAATCTGACATTTTTCTTAAAAAGAGGTACCTCCAGTTAATATTCTCCATATGCACAGCACTCAACTAAAAGATTTTCAGAAACAGCCTCATTCTATATCATGGCAAGAAAAAATACAAAACATATTGGTTGTCAAATGGCTGGCATGAATTTTTACTGCATATAAAGAAGAATGAAATTTTAGCATGTGAGTTACCTGGCTGCCTTAACAAGAAAAAGTGCATGTGATCACATTTTTTTTAATTCTACTATATGGATGCTTCATGCCATATGAAACACAGAACTTCCCATATAGAAGGAAAGCACTGTACGGAAATAATTATGGTTCACGAAGTTTAAAATGTTCTTTAATCAGATTTTATATAAACATACTAAAATTTAAAATAGATTCTCACAACTGTTTGAAAAATTTTGTGCCTAGTACTGAATGCCATTCCTGCTGGGGATTACCTGCAGGAACAGATCTGCTACCTTCATTACTATGAGAGGAGCGGTCAGCATTATATAGGGGGTCAGGCCCAATCAACCCAGGAGACTGATACAGCTGTAATCCTAATGTTTGTTTTGAAGCACACCCTGCTTTATGAGAACAAATACAAACAGAAAACATAACTTCCAAGCAATTCATTGTATGGAAGGGGCAAGCCACTCTCCTACTACTTTCTAACTAAATTTCAGAAGCTCTACTCGGTCACATCCGCGCAGTCCTACCAGAGATGTAAGAAAACAAAGAGAAGCTGTGTGCAAGTGAAGTTCAGCAGGAGCCTGCTGCCAGTCCAGCAAGCATGTTTCTGGGGAAAAGCCTGAAGGGAGAGAGAAGCAGACAGTAGCAGCTCAGTGCTGTGATAAATTACACAGCCACAAGCTACAATGTATGGTGCTCTCAGTGAAGCAACTGAAGGCAGCTTGGTAGGGCTCTATGAAGATCAATGATATACCAAAGAATACCATTAAAGGACACATTCATCTTCCTCTAATCAATATCAGCCTTAAAATGATCTCCTTGACACACTATTCTTACAAGCATTGCTGTTGGGCTGCTTCAGGTCACTTGTTATCCTCTGGCTCAAGTCTTATTACTGGCAACTACTTCATATGCTCCCCTTAGTGGAGGAATTCAGCTTCCTCTGAAACTTAACAGACAAACTGAGGAAATATAAAAGTGACATCAAGTTTAATGAAGATACTGAAATGCATTCAATCTCTTCAATAGCTTCTGATACAAATGGTGCATGCGGCAAGAGATTTTTTGTCTTTTATCAGATCAAAAAGTCTACTCTTACACACCCTTCATAGATTTTAGCAAGCCACTGCCAAGGGGATTCAGAACTAATGAAAAGCATCTCAGATCTGAATAAAAAGTAATTAAAGAGAAAGACGCAGAGGACTAAAAATGCAAACCATAATTTATCTTATGCTCAGCCAAAGTGTTACGTGAATTTGTGTTCTCTCCATCAACAGGGATTCTTGCCCTCCTGAGATGAGCTTTATCCTCTGCATGGAAAGCCGAGAGATGGCTCCTGACGCATGGATGTACTGAAGCAGTGTCCTGGGGGTGCCAGAGTCTCATAAGTTTCTTGATCAGACTGGCCAGTGTCCAACCTCCTGCACGAATGGGAACTACTAGTGGCCTGTGTCCTTGCAGTTCAGCTGCCCTCAGGGTACATGCTAGTGAGCACCCTACAACCTCCTGAACAGATCTCTCTGCGGTCAGGGGAGCATACTTTCCTTGTGTTTTTGAAAAGTAGGTAGGCAATTTCCTTTTCCACACACAGGTATCTCTGAATAAGAGGATACCTGTGGGTCCTCAACCCTCCCATCAGGACATGGTCTTTCTAGGCAATTCAGTATTCACTCCCTGAAAAAACAAATGCTATGGTTTTGCTTTGTCTGCTGCTGCTGCTAGGGGCAAGAGGGCTAACACTTGAGTTAACACATCCTAGATAAATCCATTTTATATTTGTCGATCCTTCTACATTGGCTTGATCAAGCTGCTAAGTCAAGATATCTTGAGCATTAATGTCAGAGTGAAATTGCTTATCTGCTTGGTCAGCATGGTTGAGCAGAGTTTACCATCACGGTCTTGAGGGCAGTGACTCAGAAGCCATTTAGGAAAGGCCTCCCATAGCCAATGTGCACTGGTAACTCCAGGAAACCTGCTGCACCTATGAGACACACTTGTTCCTAAGTTCACCTTATCTTATTTACTGCTCTTTAGCACTGTGTTGAACATGGATAGAAAGTACTCTGCTTTACTGTCTAGCTAGAGTTTAGTTCTGCTTAATTAAAAACATCATTCTAGCTAAATGAATGAGATTTCATTAGGATCTTGACAGATATTCATTTGCTAGGGTCACAGTCATGATACTACATCACTATTTTTCCTGTACTTAAAACATGGTTCTGCCCAGCTACAAAGTTCAGATCTGAACACACTATGCTGACAAATCCAAAACCCATGCATATATTTGAATTAAAAGTTGCACTTGAGAAAAATACTGGTATGGCCTGAACTGAGACACTATACCTCTAGGGAATCCAGAATTAGCAGCTTTGCAAGTGAGCCTTTGCCCAAGATGATTCTCCCATTTGACGCTGAAACTTGCAACTGTGAAAAGGTTTATATATATATTTAAGAAACAATTACAGCTAGTGATGCAAAAATAATTCCCATGCCAAAAATATTTCAGAAATTAGGAGAAAATATAAGTCTATTTTGATTATAATTAGGTTTCCTGTGGTTAGTGAAATGTTTTCTCATTTACCCTTTCATTCTACCAGCGTAATCAGTCACCTGGTTCTTTATGAACTATGCACCATGGTGTACATACAAAACTGGCTGGAGGCAGTCTCAGGACCAGCTTCTGCAAATGTGATGCCCCAGGCAGGAAATAGGCATGGGGCACATACATATTAAGAAAAATAATAATAATAGTAATTAAGGAACAAAGCTTAACTCCATTTTATTGCTTCAAACTAATGTAGTTATTATCCTGAGCAACAGGACTTTTAATTTCTAATTACTGCATTTATTTTCCTAAACAGATTTCTAAGTTGTTGCAAAAACCTGGATAATTGTTCCACATGAGCAATTAACTATTAAGATTAAATAAACAATATTCATTAGACAGTTATGTTAAACTATGCAATTATTCAGGAAAACAAAAAATGAATCAATAGTTTGCATTTCTAGCCTTTGACGAAGAAACCATTTTTGGAGTTTCTTTTTAAAAGTGGAAGGATTTTTCAAATTTTGTAAAATTCAGACTTGAGTTAGTTCAGAGAGCTGCTTGCAAACCAAATCTGTATTTGCAACAAACATGAAAACTCTAAAGAATGTTTATTCACTGCTTCAAACAAACTGCTTTTGAGTACAAGACTCCTCAGTGAGATTTTATCTTCTTTTAAAGGGAAAGGAAAGGTTGGCAGGGAAGTTGAAACAGTATAAAAAAAAAGCAACTTCTCCAAAACTTCCTGCATTTGGTCCCATTACATTCTAGCTTCTCCACTTTGCAAGATGAATCAATAAAAGATACTTCCACTTTTATAGGAACATAGAAATGGAGTAGTTCTAGCAAGTACCCCATTTACTACGATGAGGTAAATTAAGATGGGTCTTTGTGATTAGGTGCTTTGCATAGGCTCCCACTGAAGCTCACCAGCAGTTTATTAGCGCTGTTCTAGTTCCATGACCACTGTCTGAATTCCCACTTAAGCACTGTATTTCACCTGTACTGAAAATAAAGTTTAATATATGCTTTGAGTTTTGCAGTGATTTTTTTTTTCTGCTGGAAGTTGCACAGCAGCAGGGGGAGCATCTACCCCCTATTGCTGCTATGGTTTACACCTTGCAGGGCTTTTTCCTGTGCTGTTCTTACCTTCAAGCATTCACATGGCAATTTAACCCGAAGTGTTTCCCAGATCAGGACATTGATCTTTCATTGTGATGTATCACTTTGAGACTGGAAATAAATGAAATCTTTTTTTTTAACATTTAATTGTTAGCTGGCATGAGAGTAACATTATAAAATCGTGCCATGTCAACTATCTCCTAGGTAATTGCAAGTATCTGTGCATCCACATGTGTTCATTTCAATGTATTATCAGTATTAGCCAGCTGTTCCCCTTACTAAGCACAGGGAATACAAGCAATACTCTAAATGTTGATGTTGTCTTATCTAATTGCCCCAAATAAACCCGAGAATCTTCTAGGGTAAAGCACTGCAGGTATCACTACATATGTTCACTGAGTGACTAGTGAACAGTCAAAACAGAGCTTGAAATGGCAGAAAACACCGGTGTTCCCTCCTAGGTTTTAAATACCATGGACTTCATCAAAAGTAGTGATTGCAAAATTTTGAGCTTATAGATGTTCCTCTCTCTTGGCTGCATGTAGAGTTATGGCTCCATGTAAGCATAGCTGAGCAACTTGCCTGGTATTTGCAATTACTTTTCATGAGGAAAAAAAAATTCAAGTGATGCAATATCTTCCAGAAAGGGAAAATTTTATTTGGGAGACATACGTGACAAACCCACTCATCCTCCAGAAATCCAGATACATTTTATAACTAACAGTTTTGAAAAAAAAGAGGCAATTTCAGAGCCAGAAACCCATGAGCACAAACAGCCCCAGACAATTTATAATTCTGTACTATAAATAGCTGGTCCATAATTCATTGACAAAGAGTTAATGAGAATATTTGTAACTAATACCCATAAGAAAGCTAAGGGGTGGTATAATGTGGTTTATACTTTCTAACAATACTTTTCAAGGACAGCAGGGAAAGCTTCCTGACAGCAAAAGCAACAAGAAATATTGCACTGACCTACCGATTTCCTACAATCCCATCAAAGTAATCCATGTGTAGAGACATTAAAGAACAATTTGTCCCAACTGACACTTTCCAAATAACTAGATGCCTTTTAATTGCTGGCATCATTAACCTTAATAGTATAATTGTGTAGCTCCAAATAAGAATAATAATAATAATAGTAATATAATTTTCCATCACTTACAAATTGTTCAGCAAAACTAGAAAAAAAATTATGTGCAGAATAAATTCTAAGAAGGAAGAGAAAGGGAAAAAAGTTCCTAACAGATAAGAACTGGAACTTCATCAGTTTTATCTGTCAGCTCACAAGTTTTAAGGAATATCTTCACGTAAAGTTCCTTAGACAAGTAATAAATATTAATAATTGCTAACTGTCTATAGGTTTCAAGTGACCTTTTCAAACAACATGTCAACTCTCCCCATTCTGAGGACATACTGTGGAGCATTGTATAAAACCAGCATTGTCTTGAATGATTCATTCCTGGGCACACACAGCCTTCAGCAATGCTACCTGCTAAAGTAACCTCTACTGAAGACATGTTGACATACTCTTTTATTGACAAGTCTAACCATGCATACAAAAAAAAGGAGGTATGTTCTCTTTCTCTCTCCCTAAACAGCTCAAAAGGCCTTTCCTACCTAGTCTGAAGTTCCTGAGATACTCGGGGTTGGATACTGGTCACCAGAAGTTGCCTCTGCACTCAAGAGAGAGGGAAAGACATCTCTAAAAGGTGATTCAGATTTAATGATCTGAATGAACCTCTGAAAGTTATAGATGGGTTAATCTGTACCTAGTTGGTTGTGAGATGCATTTGGATTAAAAATATCTATCATGTTTTAAATAGAATAGCAAATGTGAAATGAAAGAAAAATTCATTTGGTCAGACAAATCTCAGTCAATAATTGTCATTGGTATAAATAACCAATCTGTTCTATTATTTTTGGCATAGTCATCTTCATCGAAAGGGAAGGAGCCAATAGGTCATTTTGTTCTGCATTAGGGAGCATAATGTAGCAAATGTCTGATTGAGCACATAAACATCCGGGAAAAGAGCACTGGCCTTCAAGGGGAGACAGTTGCTCAGTGTTTTAATACATGCATAAGCGCTGCATTAAATATAAAACCCAGGTTGTGTGGTTCTCCATGTCAGCAGAAAATACAGAACTAAATTATATTACCTGAATATTAATCCTTCAGAGAAAACATCATTAGAAAGCAAGGAATGAGGAAGAACAGCCTCTTCAATAATGTATGAGGCTTGTCCTCAGCTCTGTTCCTATTTTGGCCATTGCTACACTCTTCCAGTTGTCCTTTGCCAGCCTCTTCATCATCTTTTGACACTTTCCTCACTCAGAAAACAGGAATAATAATTCTCAGCTCTTTTAGGTAGTGCTTTGAGACCCATTGATAAAAAGCTAATCACTACAATGAGGTTTTCTACAGTAATTATAATTGTCCTGAAAGACAATAAGGTATACAAAGAGGATAGTCCTTACACTTAGAACTGTAAAATATGTTTGGCAAAATAATTATTTAATGAAAATGTCATTTCCTAAGTGTTAAAAATTCAACAAAGTGAGAAGCTTACAAAATATCTGACTCTTGTCCCTTCAGTTCTGCATTAGGTACACTGAGTTTTCAGTGAGGAGCCACATCCAACAGTAGTGAATGCTTTCTTTTGAATCTATATTCTGGATGAGCACAACTATACTGTTTCCTGCAACTATATCTCCAGGGAAGAGTCCAAGCTTATTTTGCTTGAAGCCCTCATCAATTCCTATCATATACAGTTGGCTTTGAGTTTGGTCTGACCCATGCTGGGGTTTCTACCCTGTTCTGCTGCACTATAGCAGGCAACAGCTACTCTCCACAAACCCACAAACTTTTCTACCCCGAAGTAGAGTATAATGTGATCAGTAAAACCTAGATAGGCATTGGTCTACCTTCAGATATGCTACTTTAATTCTTTGGAAAAAGCCACTAATCTTCAAAGGTAGCCACAGAGATACTTAATGCCCTAAACAGAAAAGTTACAGAGTAGTCTGAAGACAGTCATACGCAAAATCTCAGGTATTTTTAAATGTAGCACTTCTATTGCATATTGCATTTTTCTCCCTCCTCTATGCTCAGAGTTGATGCTTACATAGGAACATCATACTGTGGGACAGAACTACCAAAAATCAAGAGGATTTGATTCTTTGCCATGGCATATACATATATATACTTCAACTTAAAAACAAAATAATACAAAACTAAAATTTGAGTAATAGATTTTCTGTAAAGGCTTAGTCTAACAAGACTATCTCCAGTGCACTATGAATATTCTTGTTAAAAGGGACATTTAAACATTGTGGCTCTCTAGAGCTACCTTGTTGAGATCTATGTGGCAGGAGTATTATGCATGGTACTCCCAACAGAACAGTTGAAAACTTGAGATATCCAACAGACAACCAGCAGCAATCTTGTCATCAATCATCTCCAAATTTTATCCAATCCGCTCTCATAAACTGTTATTTAATATGACTTTGTCTGGAGAGGCTCCTAGGAGAGCTCCTGTTTCCAAGCAGGGAAAGAAAAAAAAGAGCTGTTGTTAATCTTTCATGTTAAGAAAACAAGATTGAACTAATAAAATATAATTAGCAAATCTGTTCTGTTTAGGGAAACCAAGCCATGCCCACTGCTTAAAAAACTTTTTGCATTTTTGTTAATGCCAGTTTTTGTCTTTCTCTTGCATTCCAGCCAGGGAAGAGCAGAGTGAGAACATGTGGACAACAACGTAGACACCAAGGTCAGTGCAGAAGGAGGGGCAGGAGGTGCTCCAGGTGCCGGAGTTGAGGTTCTCCTGCAGCCCGTGGTGCAGACCATGGTGGAGCAGCTGTGCCCCTGCAGCCCATGGAGGACCATCAGGGTGCAGAGACCCACCTGCAGCCCATGGAGAAACCTGTGCTGGAGCAGGTAGGTATCTGAAGGATGCTGTGACCCTGTAAAAGGCCCAAGATGGAGCAGGGTCCTGATGGGGACCTGCAGCCCATGGAGGAGGAGCCCACGCTGGAGCAGGTTTTTCCCGGGTAGAACTTGTGGCCCCTATGGGGGACCCACGCCGGTACAGCTCATTTGTGAAGGACTGCACCCATGGAGAAGTGACCACGGGACAGCAGTTTGGGAAGAACTGTTGCCTGAGGGATGGACCCATGCTGAAGAGGTCCATGAAGGACTGCGTCCCATGGGAGGGACCCCACGGGAGCAGAGGAAGGACTCTTCTCCCTGAGCAGTGGCAGAAACAACAATTGACCGTAACCCCCATTCCCTGTCTCCCTGCACCACTGGGGGGGAGTAGGTAGAGTTTGGAAGGAAGAAGGAGTGAGTGGAAGGTGTTTTTAAGATTATTTTACTTCACACTCCTTTGCTCTGATCCTGTCAGTAACAAATTTAAGTAATATCCCCACTTAGAGTCTGTTTTGCCTGTGATGGTGATCAGTAAGTGACCTTTCCCAGCTCTTATCTCAACTCCTGAATCCTTTGCTGTTTTTTCTCTCCTCTGTCCAGTTGCAGAATGGAAGGAGAGAGTGGCTTTAGTGGGTACCTGGCGTCCAGCCAGGGTCAACCCACTACAGTATTGTATTAGAATAATTGGACATAGGCATTGGGGTATAAATGCTCCCCTGTGAAAAACTCTAGAAAGGTGGGGCAGATTGTGGTTTTGCTTTGCCACTAAAAACCTCTTTTGTCTTAATCTTCTCTGTTGATACCCTTAAGAAAATCAGGAAGAAAATCTTCAAAAAGAAACATGCATATTGTCTCATAAAGTGCAGATATCAGCAAAGCAGAGGATAAAAAAGTACATAGAGGTGATTTTTTCATCCATTAATACCTCAACCAAGTGTTACTGATTTTTGTCACGTGTAAAAGTTATGTTTTATTTTTAGGCTGCAGACTCGCAGTTACAGATTGGGAGGTGGTTGTATGCACTGTATTTGCTACATGCTACATAGCAAAAGAGTTGACATTTCTTGGGAACAAGCCACCACACTCACAGAGTTCCATGTTACATTTGATATTCAGAGATGTTGTTCATTAGATTGTGACAGCTGTTGCCAAGTTTTGCTTCAGAATGCACTGTAAGAGTGAAAGCATACCAAGATCAAAGGTAAGCTTTATAAAAAAAGACTGCTGTAGGAAAGTTAGAAGAGAAAAAGTTTGCTACTAGAAATCACATAAGACTGCAGGACCAGATAACTGAATTTCACCTTAAACAAGCTCATTCCCCCCGAGATGAAGATGAACTAGAAAACTGACTTTTTGGGACCTCTGAACTGAAAAAGATTCTTAATTGTCCAAGTTATCACACAAAAGGAACTCTGCAGGGATAATCATGATCAAAAGTATCTGCTTTGTGCAAATGAAGGTGATACCATATGTTAAAACATATTTCTGACAGTTACAATGAGCAATGAACAATTCTGCTATTGATGTGCTTTAAGAAGCTACTAAGACTATGACTTTAAAAGGGAGGTTACAAACAGGATTAAACACTGAGGAAAAAATATATACACTTCCAGGAGCTCTTCCTTAATTTGATAAAACCTTCAGACCAGTTTTTCTCCAGACCACAGCAACAGATGATTTGACTGGGGCAAGAGTAATCCTGTGAATCATGTCTTCTGCCTTTGGGTCTTCTGTTTACCCATTAAAGCTAGGAAGAGTTATTTCACATACCACTTCAGACAGACCTAAATAATTGTGCCTTTCTGCCAAGCTCTTACCAGGAATCAATGGCAATTCATGAGACTGAGTCACGTGTAACAGTTTAATTGGTGTGTTACTTGACTTTTGCCATTGTAACTAGATTTTCCAACTTCTTTTCTCCTTTGGCACATGACTTCCATTACTTTATATATGCATACATATTTAAATGCTTGGGAAGAAGTACAGTTTACATTTTGGTGCTTAGTGGATCAAAGCACGCTGCAAGCACAAGGTAGTTGTGTTGCAGATTTCCTCACTGAAAGCAGACCAGAAGGCTACACTATCCAACTGGCTGTATTGTTCCTACATGACACAGAAAGAGAGCATTGATAAAAATGCAATATATAAAATACCAGCAAAAGAGGAGTTAAAGAAAAAAAAAGGGGTACTGCTTCAAGTTGTGCCCAAGAGAAGACATTACACCCATTTGCCTGCAATCACTTACAGTATTAAACTGCACAGTTGTGATGTGGCTTGCTGTTCTCATTCTCTGTTGGCACTCCTGTGTTGTCTGGAACTTCATCAGGGAAGGTACATCGCTCCCCCTCATCCAAGCTTGTAGGCCAGTAAATAGCAAACAGCTCATAGTCCTGGAACAAAGGTCCTATTTCTGAAAGATATATCTCCTATGGAAATACTGGAACAAAATTTTCAAAGAGACATACTAACCAATTCTATTCAGCTTACTGTGTTCAGCTAAAAGCTTATTATATTCAGCTCATAGATTCCTTCTCCCTCTTTGAACAAAATATACCTACTTCTCCTGAGGTGTTTCATAAAAAACAAGCTGTTTGCAAGAAAATGTCCCTTCAAACTAAGTCCCATCAAAAGACCAGTCAACTCTCCAAATCAGTGAAACTTGATCAAATGCAGTTAGCACGGAGGAATCTCAGTGGTCTTCAACAATACTGTAAGAAGTTGCTTTGTTCTAAGAGGCAGCAGGTCACTAACATGACAAATTCTAGAACTGAGCAAGAATGAATTGCACTGAAAATTGTGGCTCAAGTAGCTGTCAGGCTCCTTAAGATAAACACTAGTAGGTTTAACAGCATGCACAAAAAGTTGTCTGTCCAACATACAAAGGATTGCTATAAAAACATCTTGGGGCTTGGATCATATAGAGAAATAATGTAAGTGGACCTCCTCTTTTTAAATTCAGTTTATACATTCACGCTAATCTTCTGCTTCTATTTCCTGCTAGGAAATACATCTAAGCCAAAAGGAAAGAATTCACTTTTATGGGACAGTGTGATCTTATTTGGTTTAAAAGCTTCTGATCTATAAAAAACATGGTAACAAAACACACAATGTGGTTCCTGTTTACTTAATGCACTATTTCCCCAGTAATTCTGGTACTGTCATAAATATAACTTCTTGCTTTTATTGCTTTGGAGATATTTCCCTGTTTCAGTAATTCTAACAGAACTGAATTGTACACATAAATTTTGCCTTCTTTGCATTTAATGTTACCAAACAAACCTATAGGATCATAAGCAATGTCAACATCTTTATGAACATTGTTCCTCTTTGTCTTTTGAAATAAGCCAAAAAAAGAGACTGTCCAGGAAAGAAATATTTGGCATTTCTGTATATCACACATAAACGTTCCTTCTCTTTTTATGGATACTGTTAGCCTGGTAGAGCAGAGGGCCAGCCACCCCCTGTCCAACTTCCCCCACTGTAGGGGTTTACAGATTTCCCTTGTCACCAAGCTGCAGCAGCAGGGATGGGGCTTGCTTGGGATGCACAAATGAGACACTGTGCTTTTTAAAGCATTTGGACTAAATCCCTTTTTGAGTTTTTCTATTCTTTGTGAAGCTGGCTCAGAAAAGGACACATTTCCATCTGGACTGTTAGATGTGAACCCTGATTAGGAAATCTCCGTGGCTCCTGGATTACCTTGTTCACTGCTCTTCTGGAGGTAACCTTGCCTCAGGTGGTCCAAGGCCTGGCCACAAATGGCAATTTATAGCTGAATTCCACAACAGTGCCTTGAACTTTAATCCTTCTGGTGGTTCAATAAGAAAGGAGTAAGCCCTACCTTTTCCCCTGGGGTCAAGCACAAAAAATGGATTAAGTCATTGGGTTGTCAAGCACTGGAACAGACTGCCCAGAGAAGTGATTTAGTCACCGTCTCTGGAAGTATTTAAAAGATAGGTAGCTATGGTGCTTAAGGACATTATTCAGTGGTGCTGGCCCTTCCTGTGTCTTCCCTCATCATTCTCTGCAACTGGAAGGACAGAAGAGAACACTACCTGTGCTCCTGATCTCTTACCCAGTTGTTCCAAGGCCCTGAGGTCTCTCTTGTTTGCCCTTGGGCTTCTTTTTGCAACTTCATTGTTGCCCACCTGAAAAACAGTAATGGACAATGATCTGAGGACATACCAGGGTAAGAAGTTTTCACTTCACATCTTTAACCCAAGCCCCAGGGAGGCAGCAGACTTCCCAAGAAATGGGTCCAGGCTGCATATTGGGCCTTCTGTTCCCTTCAGGAGACAGTCTTCTATGACAAGAACCCATTTTTTTGCTTTATGGAAGCAGTTCTGATGCAGGGCATGGGCTGACTTAACCTCAGTGGCACTGCCAAGCTAGATGAACCATTGTCCTCATTGCTGTTTGGTTCCACTTGGACAAACTTGTACCTATTATGCCAGAGTACCTGGGGAGTTGGGGCAGTCAGAGAGGAGATGCACCTGTTGCGCTGGGCAGGAACTTGTCACCATCATGCCCGATCCCTTGAGTTCAGCCAGGCAGAGAGAGGATAAGGAATCCTCCATATCATGCATCCTTGCCTGCCTGTCAAGCCTGTCTCAGGAAAGGTAGGGTGCAATTCCAATAGTCCACTTCTCTCTCACACTCCCTGATGATCCTTAACCCCAGCAGCTTCTTCTGTAAGTGTGGGCAGGAGGTTTGGCCACCACTGTTCCTGACATGGCCAGGTCTCGTCAGCCACTGATGCACAAGCCATGGGGTCCTGGCGGATTCTTCAGGAAATCCCTGAGGTTTCCCAGGTTCAGGAACCCCACTGTCCACCACATTCAAGCACTCCGGTGCAGATTGTGCTAGAACTGGAGCCGTTAACTTTGGCGGTGCTAGGTTAACAGTTGGACTTAATGATCTTAAAGTTTTTTTCAACCTAAATGATTTTATGATTTTAAGTCCAGCTATGCAACAAAATGTCAACTTCAAGAGTGCACTACTGGGATGCTGGAGCCATCTGAGTTACAGCTTGACAGCAGCACCTGGGTGGATGTTGCACTCCCACCACCCCAAAGGAGCAAAGGAAGACTGAATGGCAGCAGCACATGAATGACAGAGCTTAGCACCACTAAGGAGCCGCATCAAAACTACTAGGAGGAAGTCTAGGTACACTCAATAGAAATTTAGTTAAGTAGCACCATCACAATGCCACTTTTTTTTTCATTTGGAGAGCAAAGCCAACAGGAAGAAATAAGAACAGCCACAGCATATCTTTTTCGGTCTTTCCAGAGGTCACACTGCTGCTACACTTCCTTTTCCTAACTTTCAGACAAAGTAGTGTGTAATGTCTGAGATCTGCATGGGATTTCCTGTCTACTTTGACGAAAATCTGAAAAAAAAAAAAATGTTACTGTACGGCACTGGAAATTTTTTATTGACCTTTTTCTAGGGAGGAAAGTAATTTTTAATGTTTCTCTGAAATATTTATACAGTTTTCCACCTTTCTATCATAGGCAAAAATCCTTAACTTCTTTGTCAGTGTGCTCAAACCAAGTCAGCTTAAGGTTACTCCTACAGCTTTGCCTTAGTCTCATCTAAGCAGTTTGCATCTTACTAGTAGATACACTCCTTACAATAGATCCAATGTCCTAAGACTTTACTTACTCCTGACTCCTAAACAAAATTTTTAGTAACAGATCAGACACTTGTTCTCATTGATTTTATAGCTACAGATTTGTGCTTCTTTCTGTGAATTACTCAGTTCCAAAAAACCTGTAGGAATTAAGACCCTACTGTGGACAGAGTGGGACTAAACACAAAGTATGTTCCTCCAAAAGAGTTTAATTGCCCAGAAGAGCTCACAAGGAGAAATGGCTTTTCCTCCAGCTCACAGGTTGAAATACCACCACCAAAGTGGTGTGAACGCATAGCTTAAAATTCTCATTTAGCTCCCTACATGAAGTCTCCTTATCCTTGACTTGAGAAGAGCAAGATGAATTCCACTGATGGAGAATTTCACGACAGTGCTTGATGCATACTGACTTTATAATTAAAAATATACAACTGAAGGAAAGATGGTCATAAAATGTTGCCTAGGGCTATATTTAATACATGATGTTGTTTTAGTTTCCTCCTTACATTATATTTTTATCATCAACCCAGGGAGTTCATTAAATCTGTAAGGCTGTTGGAAGTTATTTGACAGCAGATTGTATTACTAGAGAGAACTATCGATCCAGGGTACCCGATCTCATTACAACACACTTCCATAAAGCTTGTGAGAGGCAGCAATCTGTTGCTTCTGCACTGACTACAGTTATTTCTTATGGATGGAATAATGAAGTGTTTTCTGATGTATAATCATGACAGATTTTATCTGGAATGAGTAAAACAAGTAAAAGTCAGTCATAAAATATAGCATGGCTGGAATCAAAGGAAGCAAACTCCTCTGCTCTTCCATCAGAATGACAAATAACTAACACATTGTGCAGCTCCTTGTATATGACATTAAATCTCAATCATTGTTTTCCTACTGTGAGATTAAAATGGAATTATTTATCTGGAATATCAAAAAGGGCACTGCATCATGAACTCTAAACTTGTTTTGATGCAGTATCTTTCCCAATAAAGACTAAACAATGCCAAATGGACTCCCTTATCACTGAAGATGCAACATATGAAGCCTTCAACAGGGCAGGAAACCACCACTTGAATCTTAAAAACAATTATTAAACAGGGCTTATGTCATATGTAATTCATATAATTGGAATTCACTAACCTGAAATTCACAAGGAGGTACTCAACTTAAGCAAATCTGTAACACGAAGGACTCAGAGGAACCCTTTCACCAGGTTTTACATAATCAAATACCAAATTATATGTACCAGTTTGTGTTACTAGATTGATAGCTGGCAGAAATATATTCTTTAAAGCAGTGACATACTTTCATATGATAATTTCAGTACCCTCAATTTAATCAAATTTCAATATTTGGGGCTAAGGTTTTCAAAACTAGTGCACTAGTCTTTTCAAAGACTACACACACAAAAATTCTCCTAGTTCACATGTAAGAATTCACTTTATGGAAAAGCCTGAACAGGATCATGCTTTGGAATAACAAAACATAGCTTAGCTGTTACTTTAGTGTCAGGAGCACATGCACATTTAGGTGTTACACAGATTTTGCCATGTTATACCACTTCCATAAAACAGATCATACATGTTGATCCATGCGGACCAACCACCTTGGGGAGGGAAGGGCAGTGGCAGAAAAAGATCAAGAAAAGACTGAGAGCATGCTTCTGAACAGAATTTAAAATGTAGGGACCTCTCAACAATGTTCTGCTGGTAGAAGAGAAAGATGGATAAGTGAGAACCTCACAGTTCTTCAGTCTGGCTGCTGATCTACTCATTAGCCGAGAGCAGACCAACCTTCTGCCTCATGAACTGCAAAGGTCTGGTCGCTGCTGTGGATGCAAAGGAGTCTTCTGCACATGATTTGTGCGAAACAATTTGCATGAAGTGCTGTATTTTGGCACCTCATCCCACCTCCTCTCTGCCCCCTACCAAGCACATTCTCAATATCTAAATTAAAAATGCTAAGATGGTACAGTACAACTGGTGAATGAAGAATTCTCTACACAACAGCTCATCCACCTCATAAAAGAGTTTTGGTCTTTGTGCACTATAATCACAAAATAAGTTTGTGTCAGGATGAATATATATAATAGGCACCTGCCAGTCCACATTCCGATTATAAATCATACATATGAAAGAATGAAATTAAAACAGCATGAAACAGCTTTACCTCTGACATTTCTTGACTTCCACATGCTTAATTTGACACAGCAACACTCTTCTTAAAGCCTGTTCTTTTGCATGTCTATCTTTTATACTATTACCAAGTAAATTGTACTTTCATTGCATCCTATAAACGTCTGTTCAGAATTAGAGCACCGCTTAGAAAGAAATTACAAAAGGTAATTTAATCAGAAAAAGATGCCCTATAGATGCACTGTATGAAAGGAATAAAAATGCAGCAGAAGATGCCTCATGTGAGCTTGTGGCTTCAACAAGCATGAAGGAACAGAAGTTGTTTTTTTGTGCATCTGGTCTGAGGTTTGAGCTCCAGTCACATCAATTTCTTATGGTTAGAACATGTGAAAATATTTGTTTTGCTTTTTTACTGAGGGGAGCCCACAATACAGACCTTTCAAGCAGAGTTCCTCCACCCAGTTACTTCACTTTATGAAATGCATAGGGATAAGGATCTAAGTCCTTCCACCGCTATCAAATTTTTTCCAGCATATTCACTGAGAAAAAACAGGCAGACAGACATGGTACAATCACATAACCTAGAAAAGGTTTTGCTAAAGTGCTGTTGAGAGCTGAACGGAATGGAACAGAACCAGCAATCAATAACCCAAATGCTTCAATTTGACAAGCAAATGACAAGAAATTTTGACATGAAAGACAGCTGGTTGAAAAGAGTGCACATACAATGATGTATAGCATGGTCAGTTCCATAATTAGAGAAGTGTAGAAGCCTCCTTTATAAAGGTGTCCTTACATGTAACCAAATAATTTCACAAATGGCTTCTTGATACTTTTGCACAGGGTGGTTTCAGAGTTTAGATCACTGTATCACAGCCTTATTTCTGAAAACTTGACCTCAAACTCAGTGGCTGCTCCCCACTGGGCTTAAGAATTGGCTGAAACACAACTTATTCTATCAGGTCTCCTACTGGCAGTAAAGCAAAAGCACATAACATAGTAGATCTTTTCTTGCCTTTAAAAGTGCAGTTCCTTCCCTAATCTCTGGACTGCCACATTAAATTTTTATTTTCTTCTTTGGAATGTAGTTTCTTTGTTTATTACAGACCATACAAAAGATAGGAAAGCAAAGAGGAAGGAACTCTTCCCTTCCATTCTCCAGTGTCTCTTTTCTCTGAAAAATGTCAAATAAGTTGGACTGAGTGAAGATTTGACACAGACAATGCAGCAAAGATATGAAACGTAACACTGGGTTGGATAAGTGGAGCAACAATTAGGAGAGAGATCTCTATCACATCTATGGAACAATATCAGAACATCATATAGCATTCTGCCATTTTCCTTTTACAAGAATTAAATAAAACTGGCGAACCTATGAAACACTTAACTGAGAGCTGGGAAAAGGTGTTACAGTGAGGCACTTAAGAAGTTAATACTGTTTAGCTTTTAAAAATAAGACAAAGAAGAGATTCGATTACAGCAAAGCTGTACCTTTTCAGGGAGAAAATGCCAATATCAGAGGCCTATTTAATCTAATGGGCAATGACATAACAAGAACCAATGACTAGAAGCTGAAGCTAGATAAATTTAAATGAGAATTAATGTCTCTACTTCTAGCAGAGAGAGTGATTAACCTTTGAAACAAACTATGAAAGGAAGTGCTAGATACTCCATTTATTGAAATTTCAGATAAAGACTGTATGACTTTCTGGAAAATATCCTTTAGTCAAATAGATCAGGGGGCTCTACATGCAAAGCTTTTCCTTAAGAGTGGAATCTACTTTACTTCTTGAATGACAGAACTACAGCCTTGCACATCAACACCTTCACTTTTATAAGACACCAGGTCTCTCCAAAGTAAGAAAAGCTTCAATGTATTCTATAAACAGAAGCCAAGGCTAAATTGCTCCTCTTCCCTTCTCTCTCCACATTAAAAGTGAGGCAGGATATATCTCCCATTTAGGATTTTCAGTTGGAGGGGACTCCCAATAAAAAGAGCATGTTCTTGGTGGATCCCATACTGCTCTTCAATCCCAGCCTCATTCAGCCACACACCTTAGTAATGCATAATTTAGCTCTTATTACAACAGCTGGAAAGCTACTCAGTGGTGTCAGTCACTCAAGCTACCCTGTTGCCTAAACTCCTATTCATGTCTCTACTCACACACTCCTCCACATGGAAGAGGTTGTGGTTGGTTTGAGAATGATGACGGTGCTCAGCAGGGTTATGGCAACTATTGCCACCTCATTCCTCCTACCTGCCACAAGACCCAGAAGGACAGAACAGCAGTTAAGTCATATGTTTTTAAAACTGTTTCATTAAATGATGTATAGAGGGTTTCACTCTTGAATTACGACTGTATCGTATGAAATGAAATTTTAATAAATTTATGCGTGTTTCTTATCAGGATGATTAACTGATTTTCTCTATTAGATGAAGGCGGCATCTTAATGTAAGTGCAAATTTTATTACACTGCCATTGTAACCTCACTGAGAATAGACTCTACATTTTTTCAGATAATGCATATACAAACCAGATACAGTCACTTCACTGCAGTTATACTCATCTGACCCATCCCGATCCTTTTACTTTTGTTTTCTTATGCTCCAGAGTCCAGAAGAGCTTTTCCTGCTTCTTTTTTCTGTTCTTTTATCATAAAACAGATTGAATTAAAAGGGACTTAAAAGATAATCTAGTTCCAAACCCCCTGCCATGGAGAGGGACACCTTCCACTAGACCAGGTTGCTCAGAGCCCCATCCAACCTGGCTTTGAACACTTCAAGGAACAGGGCATCCACAACTTCTCTGGGCAACCTGTTCACCACTCTCATCACCCTTTCCACCCCAAAGTTATCCTGTTCTCACCTAGAGAGGTTTGTTCTGTGAAAAGTTCACATGAGGGAAAGAAAACTGCTAGATGGCACAGTGCTGTCTATCCTTGCTATCTGCTGGTTACTTGGGTGACTTTTACAGTAAATAGGTACAAAACTGGCAATTGAGATTTCATCATCAGTCACACCTCCCCTCTCCTACAAGACACTGTACATGGCTCACAAAATTGTGGTGAGACAGCTCAAGCGCATTTATTCAATGCTTGATTTTCTACTGCTGGATATATTGCATTTAAAAAGTCCAACCCACTCATGAGCTATTTCTGACTGCAATGATATCCCCTCTATTTTAAAGCCAGGGTATTGTCATTCTACAAATCATACAAAATATTTTTGTATTCCTCACTGTAAAATGTCAAGTCTGCAGTTTTCTATGATTCCCATAAAATGTTTAAGTTTCTCTTTATTTTATGCTCATCTTAGTGTGTTCCTCTACTTTGGCTCAGGTTTTTCAAGTAAACTGTCTGCCCTGGCAGGCAATTTTTCAAGAGTTAATAAAACACTTACCTGATTCATTGCAGGCAGTCTTAAAGAGAGATCAGCTAAGTCTGTCTACATAGTACCTCCCACCCAAATATTTAAATAGCAAGTAATTAATATGCTATAATAAAAAAGCTGCCTGATCCTGACAGCTCCAAAGTTTGCAACGCAAAGAGTGCAACTGATGGAAAAATAAATCCTATTAGGCCAAAATGTTCTGCACTTACAGTATCAAATGACTGCACTACAGTTTATACATGACCCCATAACCCAGAAATAGAAATGCAAACTCTAACTTCCCTTGTGACATAAGTGACTCATTGTCACTCCAAAAAAAGCAAATCATAATGTATCTCCTACCAGGTTTGAGTAAGTTTTCAAGGTGTTGCATTTAGAAAGTTTTCACATATTCTTTGAGGTATTTTTGACTGCAGTGATATTTCCTGCATCTATAAAAGGGAGGAAAACCAAAATGGAATATTTAAGTGTATTCATTTACAAAGCCTTCTTCAGCTTCGCTGAAAAATCAAAATGCTGCTTGCCTTGTTGTCAAAACTAATTTCTTTCAAACTTTCTGAGTGTAACCAAAGACTCAGTGCCAAGTACAGCTCTCTTAAACCACCAGAAACTCTGATCAGTGAGTTAGGGACAGTTCACCAAACCAGCTCTTTTCTCAGCCACACACCCAACTTGAAGCTTACCCAGGAATATATTTCTCTGGGATCTCACCACCTCCTTAAAAGCCAGTTGGAATAGGGGGCTCATTGAACATTCTCTAATAGAACTCCACTCAAAAGCTTCAGCATAGAAATTTCAAATTATTTTTGTGAGGTTGTTAGTTTTAAAGAGGCTTGTAAAGGAAATGTGAGACTCCCCAGTCTGCTACATTCTTGTATCTAGCTGGCTTATGGTCCTACATGACACCCCAGCATGTGCATGGTTCTTCACTGTTCAATATCCTAAATTACCCAAAAAGCATCCCCTAAATATCTCACCTACATTCAAAAGATATCCTGACTGACCATTTCTGCATCCGCAGGAACAGTTCCTACTGATCATGGACAAGTGTCTTGTCTAGGTACAATCTGGTCGATTCTGCAAAAGGAACTACCAGAGGAGTCTCATATGACCAGGTTCTCCACTCAGGATGTTAATAAGCAGGTAGAGGGATAAAAGTAGTGACTACAAATTGGTGCAGACCAGGAGCTCCCTGGTTGAATTTATAGTACTAAAATTCCCACCTGGAGAACTCCTGCACCAAATAGTCAAATATTTTGTTGTGAAGGTGGCTTAGAGTTAAGTTAATCACAGTGTCTGAGGTTGATCCATTGTCTCAAGCTGATCCATTGTCTCAAGCTAATCCATTGTCTCACCTACATACGTGACTAACTGGGGAGCTCCCAGACATTCTATATACTGTATACTATACAAATTACTAATTTGGGTGTGCACACAGACACAATCCTGATACCCAGCTACACCACAATTATAACTGTAGGACATGCTTGAATTTAATACTTATATTAATTCTCTTGGAATTTACACTTCATAGCTCTAGCCACAATGGAAATCTCCTGAAAATGCATCACTTTTCAGCTAATAGGATTTGAATAGTTAATCATATTTAGCTTTTTCAGAGCACAATTCAGCAACAGAAATCTAATACTATTGTTCCTATTTTACAAACAGAATTCATAGGTAACTGTAAAAGAACAAAGAATCTTCTTCTTAAAATTGCTCAGCCCAGCACTGATAGGGAAGGGAGCATAGTAGCGTAGCAGGCTTAATTTCTGTCCTCTCAAACCTTTCACCAAAATGATAAAAAAGTTTCTCACCTGAAAGGTAGGTATCATTACCTCATTTCAGCAACAAGGGGACAAACCCAGATGTCAAGGGATCTAACTAGGAAGCTTGTGGCTAAGTCACTAAGACCCACATTTTTCTAAACCTGTGTCACATGTTTTTACTCATTAAGCATTTTTCCTAGATATACTATCAGAAAATACATTAAAGTTACAAAAATATACATTCTGTCCATTCGACTGTGAGGCAGAACAGAAGCCAGCTTATCAGATTTATAATCATGCCATCACTGAAATGAAGGAACGTGAAGACAGAATACAAACAGAAAAAAAAATCATAGTTTTCATTAAAACAAAAAATACCTCCTCACCTGCAAAGCGCACCCTTTATGACGAGGTGCTTTTAAAAGGAGAGGGTGCTCCTCTCCTTTTAAGTACAAAAGCCTAGGAACAAAGCCCATCAAGATTTAGAGGAACCACTGATAAATAAATTACAATTCAGCATTACAATTTTAGGATGCATGGCTCTTTTATTAAAACCAGCCTTTGAGCACTAAAATGAGAAATCACAGGAAATTAGACCTATGTTTCTGCTGCACTGCAATGGCTATGAAAATACGAAGCCCTCACAGCTTTACAACACCAGCACTGTTGATTCCACCAACTGATGACTACCTACAGGCTTTGCTGTTGGTTTGAAATAGCACTGAACTTTAGCCAGTGGAGGAGTTTCATTATGGATACAATCTCTCCTCATCCTATTCATTACGCTGATAAAACAGCATCTAGCACTTTGCATCAGGCAGAACTTCTACTTTAATTACAGGATTTTTACTAAAGCTTGTCTTTTGGTGTCACTTCAGGAAATGTAGAGTCTGCATGTGTAATGTAAAAACAACTAATTGATTATGTACCACTGTGCCTGCATCACTATTTGCAATAGATTATGGTTCCTGGTATTTAAAGTGCGGATACATTTGCTATGTCAGTAAGTATTCTGTATAAACAAGACCTTTTCCTGGATAGTAATGCAAGCATAGAATTAATTTCTTTCATTGTATCAGATAAAACTTTATATTAAATTAAAAAAACTTTGATTTGAACAATATTTAGAAACATGATTATCTATAGATGGTGACAGATTACTTAAGTTTAAAAACTGAGTCAAATGTTGAATTTAATCAATATGTGATTGCAATGGCAAAGTCAGACTCATGAACATTATTTGAAGCAGACCTGCTAGGAATAAAAAAACAATTCCTGACAAGGAACAAGTGGCACCTCACATGAATGCTGATCTTCCCAACTTTATGAGAGATTAAAAAAAAGTAGTAGCAGCACTAACTGCACTAACTCCTCTCATGGGCCACTGCATTCCTACAAAGTCTTAATGAAGGTCACAGGCTATGGGACATACAAAGACTTTATAAAAAAAGAAAGGTGATTTTTGTTTTCTTTTCAGGCATCAGCCATTTTCAGGAATTGGTTTTAGTTTCCTCATCAGGTCCCCAAGGTCACCTTGCCTACTTAGGACATCTGCAGACATACCCACCAATAGCCAAAAAAGTTGCTAGAAACTGGCCCTTCAGGGTAACAAATCATCCCACCATTTTGGTTACCAAAGACGCACTCTTAGGATGCAACAAATTGTGCCCTGAAAGTGTGTATTGCTCTCCATCAACTGTAAGAAGAGCCCAGACAAATAACTGATGCAGACGTCTGCATTAGTCAGATGAATCCCACTCTTAGTATCACTGCAGAGACTCAAGCCCAGCAACTTGGATGCACAATTCTCATATGAAAAGGACTACTGATTCAGTCCCCCCTTTCCTAAGTGTGACCCAGGTCTGCCCAGCTGCCATTATGAGTAAAGATGCAATTGTCCAAGAAGCCTTATACAAAATGACTTATTTGCAGGCAGAGACTATTAAGTGGCCATTAAAAACCAAAACGAAACAAAACCACAAACAAAAATTAGATGTATTTTTGAACAAATTTCTGAAAAAAAATAACAAGTAAAAAATAAATAAAATGTGAAAGGCAACATATAGAGCAGCACCCCTTCCCCCTGTCCCCACAGCTTGTTCCATGCTTCAGTGGGCTCAGTGGAGGCAGCTGCATCACCAGCATGCAGCATGCTGGATCATCACCTGAATAGGAGCCAGCCTGCCATGTCAAGGATAGACTCATGGGCACTAAACAGAAAAAAAAAGTCAATTTTGAGGTAATTATGTGTTGAATGCCCTTTTTAACCTGCAGCTGTTGGGGGCATTCAGCACATATGGTTAAGGTTGATGAAATTTTTAAAGTCACTGAAATTTATAAGGTTACCTTGGCAGGTCACCCAGCTTGAATTATTTTCTTGCTAGTGTACAGAAGGAGCAGAGAGAGCACACTGTTTACTTACTGTAGAAGGGGAATGCAGTCATGCTGCACTAGGAATTGCTCAAGGACCAGAACTGAATCAAAACTCCTTGGTGCTCCTGGATAAATGATTGAGGGAGAAGATATATAATAATCATCCATTACAAGGAATAGATAATTATGAACTGCCTCCTTTAAAGCATAGTGTGACTGTCCTGACTCTCTCCATCCCTTTCTCCCCAGCCTCAAAAGAGAGGGAAGCACTGATAAAGAAAGATGATGCTTCCCTTTCTGGCTGCTGCGTGCCTTTGAATGTGGATACCTCCTGAAATGAGCAGAGGAACTCCTTGTGGCCCTCAGATTAATTTTTAGCTCAGTGAGGAATTTTGACAATATTTTTTTAAGTAAAATTCCTTGAGAAAGATCACTTTCTTCTGTTTTGAAGGAACACATGCACAGGAGGGATTGGCTCACAGAGTCACTTGTCATTCCCCTTAGATTTTTGTCACACATCTTATAACACCAGGTGTGTGGCTTCAACTATAGCTGAAATGAGTAGCCTTAGAAAGATATTATTGCTTAAAATGGACTGAAGTCACTTGAAGTTCCTGTTTCTAGTGAGCTCTTTGTGCCATTGCCCACCGTCAAAGAAGTGAACCCTCGGCTTTATGAGAAGCCAGGCACTGAAGAGCTGTCAGGACCAAATAAGCCTTTCTGGTCTTGGATGCTGCTAGGAAAATTCCCCTCCTTACTTACCAAACCCTCTTCTGTTTTTCTCTGATAATGGAGGGGTCTCAAACACAGCCTGCAACTAAAGTAGCCATGACCTTGCTCTAAAAAGTTCACTCACAAAAGGTATAATATATTCTACAAATTTTCTTGCTTTTAATTTTCCAAGTCACGCTTTAAAACTGCGTCTGTCATGTGCCTACAAACAGGTCTTACAAACAGACCTGGACAACATTATATGAGGCAATAAGATGTTAGCTGAACAATGAGTAAAGCATACGGTGACAAGTGATGTGATTCAGATCTGAAGTGATCTTCCCCAACAAAAGGATGTGGCTCCTTTTTCTTTGTTATTCTATAGGAAGGCTTCAGTGTTCATCCCTGTACAACAGAATTTCAGTGATATTACAGACTATTTCCATGCAAGTCACTGTGGAATTGTGTTGGCATCTTCAGAGAACTAATCATGATAAATGTATTGCAAGCTTCTTTACAGTTTTTTAATTAGTAAAAACATAGAGCTGGGTGATTCATATAAGAGGCAAGCTTTGGACATTCAAAGTTTGTGTTACAAGAAATTGCAGCAATAGGACAACTTTACTGAGTCCTTGCTGCTTACATTTCTTCAGGATCTGGTACAAAACTATGTAAATAAACCTGCTCTTCAGAAATCTTATCCTTTTTGTATAGAAATTAATTGCAAATCCTTGATTAAGTACAGTCATGAAGTACAAAGGTGTAAACAGTGAATAAGAGCAGTCTGCACTCAGAAGATCTTGTCAAAGTATATAAAAATTGTCACTAGAAGCCAGGAGTACTGAAAGAGTTCAAGGCAAAAAGAGGCTATGCATATGCATGGCACTAATACTGAGGAGCATTTACTGAAGACTGAAGCCCATCCATGTTTATATGCAGCTGGTCCCACTGAATAGTTTCATGGCATTGCAGACACTTAAACAGCCACATATGGGTCAGGTGACTGACAAAATTAGATAAGCAAAGTACAATTAAGCTGATATGTATGCATACTGTAATCTCAGTAATCTGTGTATTTTGGTATAACATAGAATTTGAACAAATTATGTGATGCATTAAACACAGAAAGTGAAAAATTACCAATGTAATTGTCCCTTTTGGAAAACCAGACTAATTTGCAGTGCTGATCAAACTTGCAACAGAGGAAGAACATAAGCCAGCCATAATGGGCAAAGTGTCATTCAAGTGTCTCAGACAACTGAAAGGAGGAAAAAAGACCTTCAGCATTCGGAACAGAGAGTTATGAATTCTGCACATGGAAAACTTTCAACTATGATAAATGTAGTTCATCTGCATGGGATAACCAGCTGAGTCACCAAGTATTAACCAGAAAGTAAATGGGAATCACCTTGCGCTAATCTTTTCTAGGTAAACATTACTAGAAGCCCCTTATGCCATACCCCGACTATGAAGAAAGCAAGCCAATGTAAGTAGTTTTGAAAAGGATGCCAGACTCCAGATGTATAAACTGACTGATGGAAGTTAATCACTATGGTGATTCTGCTGCAGATAGCTTTATTCTTAAGGTCTGTATTCTTAAGGAAGAAGGTGACAGCAGGCCACTGCTGGGACAGAAGACACATAGTGGTTTCAAGAGACTTGCCCAGGCAAGGTCCATTTAAAGCCCTTTCTTACACAACAGCTAGAAGAGCTGTGTACTAGACTACTTTACATTACTACCCAAGAGTAATGTTGGTGTTCACCAGCCATGTCCCTTAACACCATATCCTAGTATGCTCTGTGAGGCCTAAATCAGACTGCACAATACAAATAGTCTAGGTGGGGCTACTGGAAATATTTAGAGAGTACTACTGCACTGTTGCTATTACTGCATATGACTAAGAGTATCTAAAAATTCAACTGGCTATATAGTCAAGCTTAATTCAGGTGAACCAAAAGAGTTTCCTGACTCAAATGCTAAAAACAATTATGAGGGACCTGCTGCAATCTCTAAAGCCTGTACAGGCCTCCTGACTGGAAGAGCTAGTAACAGCTAGTAACAGTAGAACAAGCAACAGGCTTGTTGCTACAACCCCTCTGAATAAATTTGTGATTTATGTTGCTATGACTTCCTCCTGGAAGAATCTCTGACGAAAAAGGAAGAAGACAGCCTTATAAGTGAGTGAGGTAGCAGGAGTGGAAGAAGTCAGCCAAGGATTTTGTCTGAGAGGGATCACATCAGAAATATCAAAGACAGAATTGATAGAAACTGGAGAGTCAGTCTCATTCAGACAAACTGCAGCCTAGAGAGTAATGGAGCAAGAAAGCCTTTTGGTTCAAACTTCTGTAACTTCTGTAGTGCCCTCACTCAGTGATAATACTGTGTCCATTTGGCTCAAATGCTGTGTACACAGAAAAGTCAAACTATAGTGAGTACTAATTTTTGCCAAAGAAACAGTTAACACCAAAGCACACCTAGTTTTAGTTAAAGTTCTCCTGCTGTCTACAGGAGCTAAATGCAATCACAGGCTTCTTCCTTTCCCAAAGCACTAGCAATTGGTAATGGAAACATTTGTCATAATTATTCTTTCTGAAGAAGCACAAATCAAATAAAATCACCACAATGCTACCTGTCTTGAAAAGGTATCAAGATGATCTATTTATAAATGTTGATATATAGCTAGATAATAAGATGAAGTATTGCCTGCACTAACAATACAGTCATATTCACTAATCACACTGGGACACCACCAGCACCTTCTCCTTTGAAGAATTGGGAAGAATGAAACCAAAGGAAAGAGGTAGACTGAAAAACCCTCTTTACAGTCATCTTATGTAGGGACACTATATCTGTGTTCTGTATGAGGCACTTCAGCAGACCCATATGTTGTTACTATTCCTTTAACCATCCTTTAAGTGTTCAAAGTTCACTGCTAGTGTGGGAAGTGCATGACAGATACACAGTTAGTATTTCCAATAACGACACAAATGAATGACGTTCTATTCAAACAGTTTAGACAACGATGACAAAAATAAAAAAGCGCACTAGAAAAGGAAGGGGAATGTGTGTGACAAAAAACTACCTGTAGCTTGAAAAACGGAGGGATAATTTAAAGGATGCTATTAAAGTAGCAGAATTGAAATGAGTGTCAGGCAAGTTTGAGGTTAATATGCTCATTCCTTTGATCACAATGTTTCACAGTATTTAGCACATGATGGAGAGCTTTCACTTATTTATGGTAAGAAAAGTAGAGTACAAATTATTAATAGCTCATCTCATTCACTAAGTGTTAAAAAGTAGCAGGAAGCAGTGCAATGGCTGTTTAGAAAGCCCTCTTCCTTAGGAAGTTTTAAACGAAGATCACATATAGCCCAAGCTGCTAAAATACTTTTAAAGGATAATACAGGTTAGTGATGCCACCTCAGGGCAACCCCCAAGAAATCTTTTGGTGATGCAGAAAGAACAAAGCCAGCATCCCAGTGATTGTCGGTAGCATCCCAAGTTTCCAATCCAACTTGACTCCTAAAGCAAACCAAGTGGAAACATGATATGGTTTTGCTGGACCAGAGCAAGAATCTTCAACTAGCCTGAAAACTAGCAAAGATGTGAGGCTGGCAGAAAAAAAGAACCAATTGGGAAATAAAAACCAAACCAACCAAAACCAAACCAACTAAAAACCAACCAACCAAACAAACAAACAAAACAACAAAACAAAGCAAAGGTATGTTTCTCTGTAAGACACATATTTTATGAGTTCTCTAGGAAGCCTAAACACTGGAGTGGAAAAACACACGTATTTCCTCTGCAGCTGCCCAGAGGGGCAAATTCCATGACTGTAAGTCTCAAGAATGATGTCAGCACCATCCGTGTGCCACTCTGAAGGGCTGATTAGAATACATGTTAGGTTAGGATGCGTGTTCTGGTGGAGATACCTTGGACAGTCATTCACTGCACCCTCACATACTTTAACTATTCCTGACAGATGTTTGTCCAACCAATTCCTAAAGATCTCTACAAGTTCCATCTATTTCTTCATTATCCCTACTGTTGCAAAGTTTTCCTAATAGAACCTGCAGCTGGCACAAAATAGCAATTCCCTCCCCTGAACAAAGACTAAGCTCACTGAAAACCTCCACAGGTGCACTGTGTTTATTTGTATTTTTAGAAGCACACCTACTGCTAAGTATGTATAAACTAAAATGAGCAATAAGTTAACCATGACTTACATTTCAAGACTCTCAGTAACAACTTGGACTGCCAAAGAACCTCCAGTCACACTTTAAGAAACTATATAGAAAAATCACTTTATCCACAAGCAATAAGCAGACATGAGTGAGATAAAACACACCATCTGCTCAGCAGAACTCCATGACACTACACAACAGTTTATGATAAAAATAAGATTCCAGAAGAAAAGCAAACTGATTTTTAAAAATTCCATATCTATTACTCAATAGTTCTTTTCCCAGTGTGTAATCCTAGTAACACCTGCTACCCTCAGTGTCTAACATCTCCTTTTTCCTTTAGTTCTGCCTAACCAAGAGAGTTATGGCAGTATGTGGTGTCCCACCTCCAAGGGGAAGGGAGCATCCAAGATTCATAGATGCCCCCGGTCAAAAAGGAGTGACAAAAGTCAGAGGGTCCACAAAAACTTTAAAACTTTTATTAGTAAATTATACACTTGCCTTGGAAATTGGTATAAGTTAATCCCTTATCTTCTAGTATAAACATGTGGTGGATTTTCTATAAGGGGTAGAGTGAAAGAGAAGAGAAAGAGATACTAAAGGGAAGGAAGGAAGGGAGGGAGAAAGGGAGGAAGGCAGGAAGGAAGAAAGGGGAGGAAGGCAGGAAGGCAGGAAGGAAGAAAGGGAAGGAAGGCAGGAGGAAGGCAGGCAGGCAGGCAGGCAGGCAGGTAGGCAGGCAGGCAGGAAGGAAGGAAGGTCCCTAGTCCTGGCTCCAGTGTTGATCCAGCTCGATGGGGTGTCCAAGGTCCTGGCAGAATGCATGCAGGCTTTGTGGGGGTACCTTTTTATAGATAGGTTTCCCTGCCCTAGTGCTAAGTTTCTTGCTTTCTACGCAAATTGGTTATCATGAGCAGTTCATTCTTCTAGAACTTTCTGAAAATGGGTCGGAGAGCTTCAAAGCTCTTTGTTGATCTTGATCCTCTCTCTTTTGGGTGAGGCTTTGGTCCATGCCTGCTTCTTAGCCTCATTCCTGGACTTGAACTATACTGTGTTACGCTTTTCTTTCTCCCAGTGTGTTTTCACCAACAATCTTTGGTTGGCTCCATGCCTATCCAGCTGTCAGTGTTTGAGACATACACATTGGCCCCTTATCTTCTAGGCTTTTACACAGTGAAAATTCCAGCTCTGGCCAGCACATCATCAACAGAATTGCTAATTAAATTACAAGGTCAGATTGAAATCTCTCCATTCTAATATAATGAAGTACATAACCTTTGGAACCTGACAAAACTGAACTAAAAGCAATGGAAACATAAATCACTTTATTTCTCAAATTCCATTTGTTTTACTTCCCTTTTTTCAGCAGACGAAGCTGATCTTGTGAAGTCTGTGTTTTAGTATAAGTTTCAGAAGAACTGGGGGTTTGAGTCATGAAGGATGCAATTTTCAGCAGAACTCAGTATGCAAACTAACAAGAAATTTGTATCGGAGCCTCAGTTTAGAGTTTCAGAAAGCTGAACTGAACCAGCTTTGGTTTGACCAGATATAAAGTTGTAGCAATAAAATTTGGATAACAAATTCAGCTTGTATGGATGTTATTCTACATACATCTAGTAATTTCTCTTAGAAGGATGAAAACAAAGTGTGTAAGACATTTTCATAGAAAGTAGGAGTCATGCCAGAAAGACATACTGGCTCACACATACCCATGACTGAAACAGCTATACTGGTACAGAAATCTGTCCTTAGATTACAGTGTGTACAAAGATGCTTTTTCAGTACTCCAAGCTACTGATCCTTCATAGTTCTTACAACTCAGCACAGCTCTAGCAGGAAAGATTGAGAAAAAGTCATGGGATTCCACACCACAGTGGTTAAGGCCACCCTTGCAAAATCACAGTCCTTTCCCTGTTTAATTCAGAGTAAGGACATAACCTAAACCTTCTCCATCCTGTTCCACATTGCTATCATTATAGGGCAGTTCACCAAATCCTTCCTGCTGGAACTGCCCTATTTTATAAGACCAATTGAGAGCTTGTATATTCAGAAAGGAGACTGACCTTTAGGCAAATAGATTATTCATCTAGAGCTTGCAAGGGTCAAATTGCTACACCAAAGAATTTAATATGCAGCGAGTGTGGAAGAACAGAGGTAGGAAGACCTGACAAATGAATTCATGCACTTACACAGTGAGGACATTAGGTACCATGTTATTACACACACCATGAATTGTTTTTCCTGTTTTGATCTAAACTGTTTGTTTTACTAGGGTTTTACTTGAACTGCTATTTTCACTTGAAAATATTCATTTTTGATGAGTGAACATTTTCTTATAAATGACTTTCCAATATATTCAGTCTCGTTTTAGATGGATATCTGTCACATTCTGAATAATCATTACAGCCTCAGACATTTTCCCATCTAAATGCTAACTAAAGGTGATACTGCCTACTTAGAAAAGTCAAACGAAGCCATAGCCCACGTTACTGTAACAGCAATAAAAGGGCAAGAAAATGAGGAGCTGTGCTATTAAACATGATGAAAATAATAAATGTAGAGTTTGAAAATGGGCTGGGAAGTATTTTGAAGTGCAAGCATTTTTCTTTCCAGTCTAGAACAGAGCTTGGTAATGAGGAGCAAGGTGCCAGAAGGAGACACATTGCACCAAGACACACTGGAAGTGGTGGATCTTTCCTGCCTGCTTACTTCAGATTAGGCAAAGAGGGTAATGAACTCTCTGCAGTGCACTCAGGCTGAAAAAACTACCATCTACTAGAGGACAAGTCAGATTTCAAGGAGACATTGGCACTTTACAAAAAAGATACTGGGATTTTGCTATACTGATCATTTTTATAGGAATGGTTGAAAGTGGATATCAAGGTCTTTTATAGTCAGGCAGTAAAAAAACAGAAGTATGTGAGAAAATCTTCCACCATAGCTGCAAAATGTATCTGAAGCCAGAGAAAAAATCCCAAAACTTTTAAAAACAGAATGAAAAAGTGACTTTTTTCTTCTTGGGGAGTTATATCTCTCTTTATAAAAAAGACAAGAAAGAAGCCCCCTCAATTTTCATAGTGTCCTTGCTCAGGTATATCCTTAGGGTTCAGATTCATCCTCCTACAATAGACTGCTTGTTGGTATCTGGCACAAGGTTGATCAAGTATTGTCTACATCCTGGCCTTGCTGTGAGCTACACTGAGCTAATCCATCTAGCGCACAGCTACCCACCTGCTGGTCCCAACCTGCCCCTGCAGCCCTTCCTCAAAGGAGGAGATGGAACCTCGTTACACTTACCCAGGCTAATCCCACACTAATCACAGGAGCTCTGGTAGCCTGGGTGTTATTTCCCTTCCTCAAACCTCTACAACGTGCAGTGATAGACATAAGAAATAATGAGTCCCTGAAGGATAGCAGCTGCTAATGTGCTCTTGAGCTTCCTCAGTGAGGACCACACCTTGGACAGACAATCTCCTCCAAAGGCAGTTCACTCCCTGGCTGGAGGAAAAGAATATGTAAGATGCAAAATGAAGGCCAGTCCATATGCCACATTTTTATCCATTTAAATAACATGAGGGAAAAAAAAAAGTTTGGTTGCAATGGTGCAAGATTCTGTGCATGATAAACTGAGCAAAGGAGGAGAGGAGCAGTCACTTACACTGAATATAACCATCAGCTACTCTCTCCACTGTTTTACACAGTTACTTTCAACTAATTTACTCAGAAACCATAATTACGCATCTTGTCATGGTAGATATTAATTAGCTAAAACATTTACAAGAGTTTATTGCAGTCAGTCAAACATTTCAGTTCAGACAAGCAAAGCAGCCAAGGTAAAGTGGACTGATGCAAGCCACTGGGTGTTCTTCAGAAGCAAGTCAAAGGCAGTAAAATAAACTCCAGGAAGACCCATGAATGAATACAACCCCTGGCACCCAGGAACGAAGCACGCATCACTGACACTGCCCTCAGCAGCAGGTGCACAAAGCTGCACCATATTGAATTATTAAAGAAAACCAAGACACGGCAAGCCTTAATTTTCCCTTCAAGAAAAGGAACATGGGAGCTTAGTATACTCTGGGAAGTACCAGGGTGCTGTAATTCAGATGCTGTACCTTTGAAACACTGGAACTTCTGCAGAGGAAAAGACAATTCAGTTTGTACAGTGCTTTATTTTTAATTTGCTATCATGCAGTGGGTAGTTAATTCTAGACTTATGGTTTTACGAATATAGTATCCAGTCTGGCTTCTCAGTCTTAACCCCCTTTCAATACATTTACTCTCTCTGTTTTCCTGTTATCTACATCAGCTTTCAAGAAAATTACATTGGTATTCCATACACTTCGGTGTTTCTTTCTAACATGACAGTTTTCTTTATTTCTTCTTCAATAGATTTGATAAATGGTGGCTTTACAATCCCCCTCTCAATAACTGTTCACATTAATGTAGTCCTTCTTTACTCCCCACTCCTCCTAAGGTCATTCGCACAAGCTGGATCATGTCCTTTTTCCAACTCTGGCTTCGCCATTGTTGTGAACTTGCATATTTGGTCAAAACCAAATCCTTTCTTGGCTTTCTGTAGGGGTAGGACTATGCAAATAGATAATTTGAGGCAGTGTGTTTCAAGACTACAGACTTTTGCATATGTCACTCTAAAATTTAAGAGCCATCTTGCCTTGTGGCATCTTTGAACCCCTTCACCTCAAACCCATTACTTACTTTAGCTGAAAGAAGCTTCACTTCCTATTAGTTTTGATCCACTTCATAACAAATCAGAATTAATGCAGACTAAGGAAGCCAGAAGAAATCAGAAATGAATTTCCAGCATCCTGACATATAGCCTCTAGGTAACTTATTTGACTTGGTCTCCAAGATTACTACAAGCTGCTAAGAATTCAGCGGACAAAATGTTGTGACCATAACTAAAAGGAAACAACTGAAAGAACGCAAATACTCTGATCTGATTTAGGTTTAAACAAGGACATAGACATCAGGAAAGGATTTGATTTGTGGTAAACATGAAAAGAAATAAAACTAAGTGTGTGTGTTGCTATTTCACGACCTACTGTGCAAACATTGCTGTAGGCACAGTGGGTTTTATCACTCATTAGTAAATAAGTTAAAAATAAGATGGTTTGAAAACTGCTGATTGATGAGGAATAAAATAACATGACATAAACATCTGTCTCCCAGTCTAATATGTGTTAGTAGAGGAAGGCATTGCTAAGGCACTTGAATGCTCAATGCACTGATGAGATAGTGATTAGATTGGAACAGTGTAATGCAACTACAGCTGCCATTCCCTTTCCCACATGGGGAATGTTACAGAAATATGGGTCTGGATTGTTTACTTCCAGAGTGTCTTTAATCCCCAAAGACTTGCACATGGCACAAACCTTCTTTCCATATAAAACTCTGCTCCTGAGCTACAATGCTCTCAGGCTTGCAATGAATCTTCCCTTTACTGGAAAAAGCTTTCTCAGCTACAGACAGTAACAGCTGACATGCCCTCTCACCTCAGGTATGTCCAAATCTACTTTGTCAAACACACAGACCAGCATGACAAGGAGCTCGTAATGCTTAAGTGCCTAAGAAAATTATGCCACACAGGTATCCTGACTTCATTAAAAAAACTTCCCTGAAACAGGAGCAACACACAGACTCTTCCAGTGTCATCTCCTTCAGTGGTTTCCTCTATCAGGCTTCACACACACACAAAATCACTACAAATTTTACTACTTAACATAATAATTTGTTTAATTTCCATCCTCTATGTACTGAATTCAATTTCTGTCCTCCAAAGAGGACAGAAATGCAATTCCTCCTGCACCCTGCTCCTTTGGTCTTATCTTCACATAGAGAAGAAAGGCTGCATTTGCAATGACCATCTCTCTATTATTAAAACCATAATGATAACACACAAATACAAAATAGTCTCACCCTTTTCCCCAATTAGACATCAAAATATCAAGCAAGTATCTAGCACTGTCAAACAGCCTGTCCCCAGAGCTCAAACAGTGGTTTGGATTTTCCATACTTTGAGAAATAAATATGAATAAAACTACAAAGCTGAATAAATACATCCTGTAACAGATGCAAACAATTTTCAAGATGTTAGCATTTACCTCAGATTGTAATACAATCATTCAGATTTTTAATAGGCTGATTTCAGCCAGAGTTACGAGTAAAAAAGATACAGATTTTGTATTTCAAGAATCTACCTCCTTTCCGTGGCCACACCTCTAAAAATTAAGCTCTTTGCTTATGCAAGAGTAGAGAAAAATATTAGTTAATATCAAAAATATTAAAACTTGACTCAAAAAGAATTTGATTTTATATTTTAGTTAAAGAATTAGTAAGGGAATGAAACAGAAACAGTATTTTCAAAATATAGAGTATAATGCCATACCACACAATACTCCACCTGAAAAACAAATGCACACACAATGAAAACTCTTAAAAGAATATAAGTGAAGATTGCTTACAGATAATAAGTGAAAAGAGTATGAAACAAGGAAAAATATAGAAGAGTCCAGAATGGTACTGATGTCTTGGATTTATGTAACAACCTCATTTACAACTTAAAAACAATAAACAATACACGAAGCTTTAAATTGACATATTAAATGGTGAGCCAGAAGCAGATAGATCAGGAGAGAAAAGAATGAACAGAAAACACTACCTACGCAGAATACAAGAGACAGACACCTAAGACAAATATGCACAACTGCTACACCAAAGGAGACAGAGACCACAAAACTGTGAATCAAAGTAGAGGCCAGCAGAGAAGAGCAAAGTAAGATTAATTTGCCATGCAACATGGCTGTAGTAAAGGCACAGCAGATTGTCAGTTTGCACAGACTGAGCAAACACTGCAGGCAAACCCACATCTGACCAAACCAACACCATAAATGGCTGCACCTTACCCAGTGTTCTGTTTGTCTTTTATAAGCACCGCCACAAACATGTGTTGCAATGTCCACCACACACAGTAGGCATGTGGTGTAAGCATTGGCGCAAGCACTGCTTCCCATTCCTGTTGTCTGCATTAGGTGTGGTGGTCCTTCCCAGGGGGGCTTAAGGGACAGTCTCTCCTCAGAAGGTTTCGTGCCACATTTGTAGAGGAGATGTCCAGCCAAGCAGATGAAACTACATTTAATCTAAACTAATCCTTCCAAAAGATACATAATGAATATGGGATGAGCGATACATAATAAAATCACAGCTGATGAAAACACCATACACTACAGAATTTAAATTCCTTCAGAATATTTGCTGGGAAGTAATGTCACATAAAGAGAGGGACTGAACAGATGACCTGAAAAGTTTATTCTTCAGTTTTCATCAGTCAACAGGCAAAACATTTTGCAAACTGACTGGGGCCTCTGCTGCAGCCAAGAACATCTGGAAGAAATGTATATATCTATCCTTTACAACTACGCTGTAGAAAATTAAACTAGAAGATCCCAAAAAGTACAAATTATAAAATTCTCAGGCAGCTAAAATGCAGAGTGTATTTTGTAGCAAATAAAAAAGTTGCTAGCTATACTTTCTCTGCACAGGCTGCTGACTTAAGATGCAGTCCATTCATCAATACCTTGGAAAGCTGAACTCTCAAGTGGTCACTTGAGAGAAAAACCACAAAAGGTTTTCAAGAGCCACGAAAGAGAAATTCCTCCTGCTCCTACTGAAACTGTGGAAGCTCTCCCTTCAGCTTTCCCACTGGTAGGCTTCTTCAACTTTTAACTTTTTTTAATACGTATGAAGAAGCTTTGTCTGTGTTTGCCAAAAGTGTAGTATTTTATGGAGCAAAAAGACTTAAAAGCATCTTGGCCACACTAGATAGGGTCTTCCAATGGTCACATCCTGATATTTTAATGACTCTTTCCCTTCATCATTCACTGTTTTCACACTTTATATTGCTGCATTTTGTTGTTATGATTTATGTCCTACTTTCTATATAGTGTGAATTACATAGCTTTTTTATAATGCAAACAAAAGACAAAAGAAATATATTTCTGTCTATTTTGAGATTATCTTCTCAAGGTCAGTTTCTCAACTTCTTCTGTTGTCAGTCAGCCCAGAATGCCCTAATGCACAATGCTTAACTTTAAGCATCATAATCATCCCACTGTATGGTAATTTCCATAATGAAATCAGAGCAAAAACTCTCTCACCAGCTGCCTCAAAATTAAGAGATGAGGAAGGTCTCAAATCAACTGCCCAAGTACATAAATTCATTACCACTCTCTTAAAAGTCTGTATTTACTAAAGCAAAACTAATGCAATCTTAGGAACCCTATTGTCAGCATCCTTTCCTTCTGAGATTGCCATTTCCCCCTAGTGAATAAAGTCAAACCATCAGAAACTGAGCAGAGTTCTGCTTTTAGCGGTGGTTGTGCATATGCTTTGTTTTAATAGAATCAGTTGCCCCAAGGAATTAGCCATCTATATTCATGAACTAAATGAAATAGTATTCATTGAGCAGTTGATTACAGCACAACAGAACAGGTCAGTTCCTGTATTTAGGACTAAATCTTTGCCTCTTTTCTCCTTTCACCAACGCTTCAGTCTGCTTCTCAGTGTAACTGGGATTTTAACTAGACTCACTAGATTGAAGTATGTTTCATGGTGGCACAGGGCAGTCCAGTGAGAGTAGATGTAGGTAGCATGCACTAGTGACTAGTAAGGCAAAATGCAAATAACAAGTAGCTTTTGAAGACACATTAGATGCCTTTCATATCTTAAATGCTATCTTCAAGCCAGCCTACTGTATAGTGATTATGTTATCAACAAGCAGTTCAGCAGTTAGCCTCCTCTCAGCTAAAATGTTCAATGTGCATTTATAGACTCATTTGTACATGGTGAGGTGTTCAATACACAAAGAAGGAGCAAAATAAAAATGAATATGTATTGAACTGATCTGAGAATAATAAAGAAAGGAAGTAGCACTGTATGGTCAGGTGCTAAGTAGTCTTTCCTTAATCCTTTTTTTAAGGTGTTAACGTCCATTTTTGTCTTTGCACTGCACCTTTTTTCCCTTTTCAATGACTGTACTGTGACACACGTGAGACAACTTCTACTGTGAAAGGGGTTCAGAAGTTACTTTGTCTTTATTCTGAATGTTCACTTCAGGAAAAGGGACCCCTGGTGGCCTAGTGGTTAGGATGCAGCACTCTCACCACTGCGACCCAGGTTCGATTCCCGGTCCCCCGGGCAGATGGAGCTCGTTAGCCCTGTGAGGCCATCCATCTATGAGAAGGTCACTCTAAACAAACCTACGTCCTGCGGACCTCACTGCCATTGTCCAAGCTTGCTTGGCCCCGGCAGATGAACCTTAGGATTAAAGGGTGGGCTCAGTTCAGCGCATGCTGTGTCTCACCTAAAAAATCCATTGCGCAGGCTGGAAATGTAAAAGACCTTTCCCAAAATCTTCGTTCGCGAAGACTGGCCATACACTTCAGGAAATAACCTCACAACCAATGAGAGACAAACCAAAGGAAGAATAAGAACAGATATGTCATTTCCAGCAAGTAGAGATACAGTTGTCAGATGTCACAGTCATGTATACAACTTTGACAGAGACATTTCTTATGAATGTATCCACATAGCTGTTTGCTGTACCGATAGGCCCAAGAGATTTCCTTGGTCTGCATAAGCTCTAGGATTTGGTCTTCCTTTGGCTCTTCTTGTGTATATGTATCTCTTGTGAGCAGGCTCCCATCCTATGACTACTTTGCAAAAGATGAACCCATACCTTATCAAGGCTTTATCTTCAGGACTTTGTTCTCTCTTTGATAATTCTGATACACATGCTTTTCTCCTTGAATGCGAACATCTTTGTCTCTCTTGACTGCCTGTAGTGCTCTATAAAGTTCATTGCACATACACAGACTGGGTGCAGGATTCTGGAACATACATTCCTTTACTGCTTGGGAGCATTTTACTGACAGATATGAGCTCCTCCTCCGTCTCCAAATCATGGTGGGGATTGCTCCCACCTTCTGTCGAGGACAGCACTCTCCACCTTACCCTTTCTCCACAACTCAGCCCAGGGAAGGTAGGCTCCTGTTTTATTCTCTCTTGCTTCTGAGCATATCTGCAAGTCTCAAGCACTCATGTTCCCAGATATCGGTACTGTTGTTCTGCGGCTGGATACTTACACTGCTCCCAGGCTCCTTCTTTGTGCACCCTCCTAATGCGTTCACTGCTTGGTCATCACTAACATTATTAAGCTTAACATCTCCTCAGTATTCCTCATCTGCTAGTACACGCAGAAGAACTGGCAGGCAAATTCACATAGACTAAGGCACTCTGTGAAAAGGCAGTTTCCAGAATGTTAGAATTTTGCACACCTGGTGTCTGAATTGTCATAGTTGTAAATACATAGAGGGTGCAAGATGATGCAAAATAATATCTGTGGCATTACTTCAAGAAATACCAAAGCTTTCTCTGTCCCCTCAGCCCATGGAAACACTGTTTTCTATTTGCACATCACACTTTTTTTCTACTTCTCTGGCAACAACATACACCGTGGTTTTTTCCCTTAGAGTCTCAGCCCAGCACAATAAACATGCTAATACAGAAATTAAACATCTGTTGAGTAGCTTCACATAAGTTTAGAAAGAAAGAAAATAATGTGCCTACCAAGTAGGTAGGGAATATACCCTTTCATTCTGGATCTACTCTCATTTACAGTTTCCTGTTTGATATTTAGATAACTTTACAACATTATTCATTATTAAGGCCAGATTCAAATCAGTAACCTTCAGATAGGAAGTTACATATCCCATTTGATACTCAGTTCCCCAGATAAGCACTTCTGCCTCAAACTCATGCATCAACTTTGAACATGGAAGTCACAGCTGATGACAGAGAAACAGTGCTCATTGACGTGTTGCTAATGCATTCCTGAGTCTGGCTAATTACACACAATCAACTGATTCTCAAACACCAGGATGCTGAATATTGCCTTAAATCACTACTACTTGATGGGAAACTTTCTATTGCCTGAAGAGGTGAAAACAGTTGAGTTAATAATGAACATCTGATCCAACATTTTGAGACCAACCTTTTGAAGGCAGCTACATAGAAATTAAGACCTTTAACACTCATCCCATTGAACAGAAAATAACCTCAGCTAGTGTTTTTCTTTCCTACAAAACTGAATCAATACAAGCCCTTAAAAAAAATCCCACAAAATATTTAAATGTGTGCAGTAAGAGTATTGTTAAAACTCTAACCTGACTAAATCTGTGTGGTAATACACTGCCTGGAAAACAGCACTTCTGGCTCTTTATCCAAGGCATATAATTCCACATGAAATTCCATACGCACTATGGAACAGAATCAGCCTTCTACAGATAATCCACCAGGACCATAATTTAAAGTCAGTTGTTACCTTACCTCTGGATCCAATTTCACTTTTATTTAGAGTTCCCTGTTTGATATTTGAATTAGCTAAAATATTGCTGGTCAAGACACCCTGAAACTCCAGCCATAACTAATAGAGGAGTAGGGTTGTGGAAGACTGCTTCTGTGTTTGTAAATCCCCGTAGATGTGTAATAGGTACAGAAAGAGCAAGATGATAAGGCTAAGGAATTCAGCAGCTAATAAAATGGACCAAGATGAAACTATTGATACCATACATCCTACAACAGATTGTACCATCAACTCAGCTTTGCCTCCCAGGCTAAAACTAAAATTTATTTAGGTGCTACAAATCTAAATAACTAGCAACTTGACCTGTATGTGTCAATATGCTCTCCAAACATGTAATGTTGAAAAGCATGGAAAGGAGACATCTACAAAGAGTGAGCATGCCAGGGTTTGGTTGCCCTCACTCCAGGTACACACCTGTCAGTGCCCTGACAGCCATCTCTTGCTTTGCCGCCAGGTTCCTGGTTGTGCTCCCTGACATGAGCCTCATAAAGGTGTTTAGGCATCTATGGGGGAACTTCTGAGAAGGTCAGCTAGATCAAAACACCCATGTCTTCATATTTTACGCTGTTTGATACTTGGCATTGTACCCCAGAATTTTGTTTGGGTAAGTAACCTGACCACTGTTTTTCAGAGTTATGGCCATTCACTCATTTGTGCTCAACCTTTAATATGGTATTATTTTGAAACACTTTGTTCCATAACCAAATAAAGGAGGGGGAACAAAGAGCCCCTAACCCCAATCAAGCCAATGCCCCATCAGTTTGGACATTCTTAGAATAAAATCAAGATTGTACCATTTATGCATTTACAAAGAACAGCATCTGTGTAAGACTTCTGGAGAGGATCATAGCTGATTTTTACATTGCTCAAAGCTGACAATTAAGCCTGGAAAGGGTAAGAATTCAAAATACAGCTTGAACTGCATCACTTGAGTTTCTTAGCTTAAGGCATTGCTTTGCACTGTGGATCTCCTTTTTGAGTAACTCTCTCAACATCTGTTAAACAGAAGTCAGGCACTGAGATCACAGGTATGGATGCAGTTCTAGTAGGGCCTGGAAACATGAGTACCACTAGGAACAAATGCTTTACAGTTACAATGAAAATGCACCTCATCATCCATACCTGTGCAGATTTCCTAGAATTTTTCCTGACTCTCCTGAAATCAAACAAAAATACAAGAAGCAGAGAAGATGTCCCCTTGGAAAACAAGCATCTGCTGACAAGCTGTCATCCCAGCTGAAGTCGGGAGTAAAGTGCACCTAAACCAATCTTGGAAGATAAAACTTTTAATGGTAGATTTGCATCTCTGTAATTGGAAATGGATCTGCAGCTTTGTCTTTTAAAGGCCAAATCCTTCTACTTCTTTGTTCCCTTTTTTTATTTTCCCTTTTCCCTTCCCTTTTCTCCAAATTAACATTTGAAACACTTGAGAATGCTAATTGAGCTTCACTTCATTCAGACAGGAAATAATGACCTCAAGCTAATAAGACAAGTTAATAGTTCCCTGCAGGTAAATTAACACAAGACCAAATGCTTGAAGACCTTGAGGATCTCAACTGTTAAACTTAAGTATGCATTGAAAGCAGCCCTGAGCATCTAACAACGCAGGTCACAGATCATCAATGAGAACTATTGAAAAAAAACCTCTTCAAAAATCCAAGAGAACTGCAAAACACACAGAGGTAACTTTCTTTCAACATTTACCATAACACAGCCAACTGAAAGATGCTTTTAAGTAAACTAATAAAAAACCCACAACCTGAATGCTCAATATGTATGGAAAGGTGTGCTCAATGAAGACATTAACTCATCCCAAAAATCAAACAAATATGTTTCAGTAAGCCATCTATCAGAGACAGCTACCTTTACATTGCAATAACAACGCATTTTCTTCTTGTAATCACTTCATAGGATTCAAAATACAAATTTGATTATAGTATATCCATGAAGATGAAATACTTACAGAAATCATAATGCTGTTTAAAGTGACAAAACAAACATTTCAGAGCCCATAAACTGAAAAGTGCTATAAAAGGGCCCAAAGCATAACAGTCATTCCACAAATCATCTTCATGTCAGGATGGACAAAAATGTGTGACCTAAAAACATGGACAGAAAAATATCCTCTCTCTTTAAAATACAGTCGTTGACAAATAAATTAGTAATTCTGACAAACTACTCAAATTTAAACTCACAGTCCTCTATTAAAATAGCACAAATGTGTTTCAAAGGTTAACAAAAGTTGATGGATCACGTACAGATGAATAAATCACATAGTACTGATTAAAAACATAAGCAATTATGGGAAATTCAAAATTTGGGGGTTCAATACAGTTTCATAGTTACAACTGTATCTTATAATCCTTTAGGCTGCTAAATTTACTTACTGTTTAGAAAGGTGAAAAGCTGTTGCTTACAATTTTCTATTTTTTACTTGAAGCTTTTTCCTTAATTACTTCTGGTTTTAGCACAACTAGCAGGTGTCAAGAGTATATTTTCTTTGATTGCATGAGTTCATCTACAGTCAAGACACCAACTCTGAATTGAAAAATCTGAACAGCTTGTTTCCTCTCCCAACACATGAATATAAACTATGTGGTAAGAAGGGGAAACTAGGAAATGCAAAATATGAAGGGCATGGGTGCACAACAGTACAGCTGACAGACCTTTCAGGTTTATCTCAACAGGCTCTGAGCTGTAAAGCCATTCCAGTCCTTGGTTTGTTTGGTGCTTTGTGTCAGGGTAGATCCGAGAGGAGAGAGGATGCGAACACTCTCACAGGTTGTAGCTCAAAGGGGCTGAGCTCTGCCTGATATCCAGTTTTATTAGCTCTCCTAATACAACAACAGGGCTACCAAAGACATAAGATTGGCAGAACATGGTTTCCGCTGAGGGACTGCTGTAATCATAACCCTGAACACCTAATCGGCTGAGACACACTTTTGAAGTCTCTACATTGATAGCAGCTTAGACATCCAGAAAACTCAGTACAACAGTGACTAGAAAAAATAATGAAATTTAGTAAATCTGTTGCTTCAATGTGAAAACCTGACATTGATAGAACTACAGTAATAAAGATAAAATAAACACAATCACTATAAATCTGACTTCAAATTCTAGCTTTTTTTTTTAAAAGCGCTCATTTCTATTCAAACAGGAAGGATACAAATCATGAGGAAATAATAAGCAAATATGAAATACATAAAAAACATTTTCTGCATAGTAAAAATTAAGGAGAATAATTTGATTGGAGCTTGCTAATGATTAAACCACTTGAATTAATGTTCTGCATAAACAGTATGCTAGGTTTGCAAAGAGAGGCCTCAAAATTGAATGTAAAAGATTGTTTCAATTAGGAAAAACTATATATGGGTGGGTTTTCCTGTTCTTTGGTCTCTCTTCTGGAAAAAAAATGCAAAATAAGATTTAAAAAATAAAAACCACTTAAAACATACTTGTTTATTTTATCACTACTCTCATTACATTAAGCTATCATTAGAGACTTTAAACATTGTGTTTAAGGCAGTTCACCCTTCTCATTTCTGTGCGATTCCCTGCATGGCTCAGTTCGCTTTTCCAATGACTTTGGTTTTGATCCTTTCTGAACATTACAAAAAGCATGCTCTGAAGAAGTTTCTCTACAGTTTTGTCTGTAATGGTTATATGCATCAATAGCAGTGCTTTCCCAAACAACACTGATATTGTCTTGGTTTCTGAACAAAGCTTTGCAATCAAAAGGCCACATCATCCCGGTTCAGGATGGTTCACAAGGAACCTGAAATGGCTTCCGGAGAGATTGCATGCAAATACACACAGGTCACAGTTACAGTGTCTGGCCCAAAGCAGAGAGAAAAAGGTGCTTCAGAAAAGAGCTGATATTTATCCCAACATTTTGGTGCCAGTGCCCCAATCTAATGTGAAAAACAGAGCAGCTGCATAAACACAAATGCATCCCACACTATTGGAGCAGCATTGGTACCAGTTCATGCATCATTCCAGTCCTGGCAGCCAGGAGGGCCAACTGTGTCCTGGAGGGCATCAGGCAAAGCATCGCCAGCCGTTCAAGGGAGGGGATTGTCCTGCTCTGCTCTGCACTGGGGCGGCCTCACTTTGAATATTGTGTGCAGTTTGGGGCACCGCAATGTAAGAAAGATATTAAGCTGTTAGAGAGTGTCCAAAGGAGGGCAACGAAGGTGGTGAAGGGCCTTGAGGGGAAGCCACATGAGGAGCGGTTGAGGGCACTTGGTCTGTTCAGCCTGGAGAAGAGGAGATTGAGGGGAGACCTCATTGCAGTCTACAACTTCCTTGTGAAGGGAACAGGAGAGGCAGGTACTGATCTCTTCTCTGTGGTGACCAGTGACAGGACCCAAGGGAGCAGCCTGAAGTTGTGTCAGGGGAGGTTTAGGTTGGATGTTAGAAAAAGGTTCTTCACCCAACCAGGGGGTGGTTGGGCACTGGAACAGGCACCTCAGGAAAGTGGTCACAGCACTAAGCCTGACAGAGCTTAAGAAGCTTTTGGATGATACTCTCAGACACATGGTGTGACTCAGGGATGGTCCTGTGCAGAGCTAAGGACTGGACTTGGTGATCCTTGTGGGTCCCTTCCAACTCAGTATATTCTGTGATTCTGTAAATAGTTCAGTTGCTTTCTCTATAGGGTCATTCTCATTTTCAATAAAAATTTTTTTCTCCAAAGTCCTGTGCAACATCCCATGGATCTGTTGCCTTCAAACTAGAGTTCAGACTTTTACGAGAAATACTGTGGTAGACATCAGTTTTTAGAACCAATGGGAGTTAAAGTTTAACCTGAATAAAGAACAATTAGGTAACTGGATCACAGTTAGGATAATACAGATCAACATAATGACTAAACTAAATGGATATACCGATTACCTTTGAATCAGTTTAATAAAGTTAACACTTAGAGTAGGTCTCACTCATGTCACAGTGGAGGCTAGCACCATCCAATTATTTTGAGAAACCTAAATCCTTGTGTTTTCCAGACTTTGTGACATCACTTGAATGCTACTTAATTCTACTTCACTACCTAAAAGTAAATGCCAGAGAGATCTGTGTAATATTTACGGAATGTTATGCTGCCATATACAGCACTTTCTATAAGCAACCTTGTACATTAATAGAGCATATTAGAAAACCTCAGTTTCATAACTTGTACAGAATTCAATTCCAGATGTGGCATTAATTTTTCATCCTGAGGTATATCACAGTTGGAGCTGCTCTGATTTGTGGATTTATACCAAAGAAACACAGGTGCTGCAGTACCTCGCTTAGGGAGAGAGAAGAGAAAATGGTACACCATTTCCATATGAAGTTCTGAGGAATTATGCATGACTCAACCCAAATTTAATACAGGTTCATATTGTCCTTGTTTAGATGCACATATATAATAGCTAAATTTAATAACAGCAGAGATCTGCTCACAGAATTTCAATGCTCAATGGGCTCAGTCAAGTTGAAAAAAACATAAAGCTGTGGGAAAATATTAAACATTGTTACAACTAAAATGTTACATGGCAATGACTGAAACAAGGTATTGAAAAAGGCAGTTAATTTTAACATTTCCTTATGTAGTTTGTCAGTTCATCTTTTACAGTTATAAATATGCACAGGAGAGCAGAAAGAAAAAATGGTGAAAGGATTTTTTGTTTGCTAAAAAAATAATTTTGTCTCCTTACTGTGAGTTGTCACCTTCTTCCTACTATCAGCACCTTTGGCCACTCACTTTTTTTAATTGTTTGGGTTTTGTTGTTTTTTGTTTAATTTTTTTAAGCCTTCTCCTTAATTTCCTCCTTTTTTCTCAGGCTTGGGAAGAACTCAGCATGGAAATTACCAGCTCTTTTGGATCCTTCTTTAAAAGCAAGTGTTCTGTTGTTATGCACACACATTACTAAATATGATTACTTTGACATGAATTTATAAAAACTGACTTCTGTTTTTAGTGCTTATGCCTCTACCTACATTCTGTCCTTCTGCTCATCTGTTTTCTAGTCAAAACTGTCTGAACTTGAGCCAGTTTGTAAACTGCTTTATAATGCACGCCTGACTGAAACCTTTAACTGATATTCTAAAACACCATTCCTTGAAGAATGGAATAAAATATTCTTAAAAGGAATAGTATTGGTTAAAAACTTATCCTACTGCCATGCAGACACAAAGTCTAGGGACCAGACACACACTGTGCTTTTTCCTGTGGGACCGCAAACACACTTTGCCCAGTAGCTGTGACAGCTCCAACTGCACGTTGTCAGCAGATTTTGAGAAAGTTCACAGTTCTCAGTAACCTTTCAGATTATAACTCTCACTGAGGCAAGGGCTGTAAAATGGAAATCAGGTGGCATTGGGAGATATTTGGGAAGAGAATACATGAGACATTCTAGATCCCTGATGCATCATTCTGCATCGCCACCTCACCACTTCCCTCATGTCTCTTTGGTGCCTACCTCCAGCATGAAAGCATGTGACGTACAGAAGGCAAATATTCTTCATCTAGCTTGTTTTCAAGTTGGACAAATGAAGACCAAGTAGACAGCACTCCTTGATTTTTTATACATACAGCTGGAATATTTGACTTTTGTCTCTCACTAGTATGAGGCTGTAACTCCTATTGATCTCAGCACTTTCTTGAAACCTTGAACTTCTTCTCTGGAGCAAGTAAGGTCCTCTGGAAGTTCACGTAACTGGAGTATCTTCTTAACTCTATTAACTCAGAAGGAATCTGTGCATTTTGAGAGGGAGACTAAGCCTGCTCAATTTGTGCAATTCTTGTGAGAGAATAGGGTACTAACCTGGAAATGGCACCTTCAGTCAATCAGATCCAAGAATGGATTTTGTTTTTATCAGTAATAGTGCAGTCTACATCCATATTCTGGCGATTCCTGAGCTAAAAAGATCAGTTCAGCATCCTCCTCACCCATTAAACCATCTTTCTTCTTATCTGCATTCTTTCTGGGCCCAACTTCCACAGCACAAAAGATGAAAGCTCTGCTGAGGACAGCTCAAGACCTAACGGTCAGGACAAGTCCCTTACTAGGAGGTTAGGTCAACCATCTCCAAGTTGATCAGCAACCAGAATCCACTCCCTGGCTGACAGGTTATTAACAATAAAAAAAGGAGCCTACCATCAAAATCCATTTCAGACCTGCCCATATCTTGTATTGTGGACATCTCTTGGAGATTTATACACTACTTTTCTAAATTCATCTGATAACATGTACAGAGCCTGAATCTTCCCCAGGTCAGGGTTTAGGAGTCTAATCTCATCCACGGCCATCTACAAATCACAGCAGCTGCATCATAAACAGCTCATGATCCAGGTCACATCTGAACTTCCACAAAAGCAGAAATTATCTGAAATCTATGGCTTCAAACTTCCTATGTAATACTGAACTACCTGTATATATAAAGTGTGGTGAACCAAACCAAAAAGTAACCCAAAAGGTCATCTAGCCATGAGTATGATCAAATGCCTTCTTGACAGGTATGCTTAACAAACTTCAGCACTGCCTATGAAAACTGTGGCATCACCTCATGCATTCCAGTGTTTCATAACCCTCACCATTAAAAGATATTCCTAATATCTAACACGAATTTTTTTTTCTGGTAAAAAGTTTGTAATTTTGCTGTCCTATCCCTTCCCCTATACAGCCACATTCATGCATAAATACTATGTTATAATACAAAAATTTCCTTAATTCACTGAACATCTCTTCTTAAGTTTCCCAAGTACCACTGACATCAAAATTATAAATCTCTGCTTCATAAAGTGTAATAGCTGCTTCATTAACTCAGATAGAATTAATTACAGTCATTTGAACAAACCTGAATTACACCCATCCAACTAAGCACACCACCATGATCCAGAAAGTTCCCAATTGCAATTAGATGTTATTTTCTTTATCTGAAAGTACTGTGACCATACTGACATATTTGAAGGTTGCTGATCAGTTCTCCAGACCAGTAACCACATCATAAAAAGCACCATAGAATATGTCAGTCTTTTGGAAGAGACTAAAGGACTGGCAGAGGGTGGTTGGAGTTCTCAGCTACACCTTATCCTGTTTGCTGATTTGTCTGAAATAAAACTGGAGGTTTGGAATGACAACTTGACTTCCCTAAGCCTAAATTAATATTAAATAATCGTGCAAAAGGCGAAACTTTCCGGACAGAAACATTCTCTACTCTAACCCAGGGGAAAGCCTGCAAGATGCAAAAATTTCCTCTTATTAGCATGAATTCTTAAGTAATTAGGCCTTCTGATTTCATTTCTGGTTTCATTTCTTTTAAATGAATACAGCACACCTTATGTAAAAAAAGCATAGCTCTGTATCTTGCATCCTGAGTGCATCTGCCTTTACTAGTCAATAAAAGTCAAAACAAAACAAAACCTGAACGACAGAAGGAATGCCTATAAATATAATCAACTCTAACCCGTTGCTTGCCCACTTTCCAACAGCTAGGAAAAAAGGAATTGAGCTGTAAAATTTGTTCTGGGCAGGAACTTGGCATCTACTATCAAGTCAGAGTCCAAAGAAAATTAGCATCACAAATTTCAAATACACTGACTTAGCTCATGCAGCTCAAAACCCACAGCTTTGATTTATATCATAATGGACTAAATACTGCCAGGCAGTCAGCAGTCATTCCCATGCATGGGGCAGGAGGGATTCTGGCAAAGAGGGAATAGGGGGTAGAAGAGTCCCAAGAGATGTTGCCCTGGTAGGGTTATGAACTGTTCAACACCTGTTTTCCAATGCTAGTAGTAGACGTAAATACCAGTTAATCCATTCCTATGTCTCACCCATGAAATAATACTTAATAAAAACATCTGAGTACTGCATTCTTTGAATCCCATTCTTTTTGACTAGAAAGTGTTTCAGACATCATGATAGGGGAAGGCCTTTTGACTGGTCTTTAGAAATGCTATTTTCATTTTTAATTAGGACTCACCAGCAAACAGCAATCCTGTTCTCTCATAAGCAACTCCCAGTTTTACAAGATACGCTTGAAGCTAAAACAGGGTGAATTCCCTACTCTCTGATAAAAAGCATAAACACCAGTAGTAATGAGAATCAGGACTGAAGAAGGAACAACCTGTAGCCCATAGGGTGATCATACTCTTGGAAGAATAGGACTGGAAAGGGTAGATTCCTCATCTTTGATAAATCAATCTCCTCATAAATAAGCAGCAAAATGGGGAAAAATACTGGAATTCCTCATTAATAATTTATTCAAAACTAGAGAGAAGTTTACTTTTGTTTAAGAAGAAAATATCTGCTAAGGGAACAAAGAGTGTTTCATAACATTGTAAGGTGAAAGCATTCACAGAATTTACAGTAACAAGGAAAAGGTAAAATAGCTTCTCATCAGTATTCTGCAGCGCTTTGTTATCTGAAATGCTCTTTTCAAAACACTTCTATCAGTCATCAGAGATCATACTCTTTAGGGGAGAACAGAATTAATGTGGCATTTGCCTTACCTCTCTTCAAGCTAATTCATGCTAGAACAGTTCTGATATCTTCTGTGTTAACTTGTACACCTGCTGCCGGCTTGGCATCAAAAGAAAATACTACTAGCTTCCACATAGTGAAAATATTTTGGATTCCATATTTTCAAGGAGTAGTCAGAAGCATTTCATCAAACCTGTGAAAGAGTTACGATTTCCAGAATGGGCCAAGTTCTTACATGACACAAGCCAGATCTAAACGACTGCTCAGTGCTCAACTACTCAGAAAAAGATGCACAAGTGGATGAAGAGCTTAGTCTATGGTTTTACTCATAACAATAGATACTGTTTCAGTAGAAGAGTTTGTACAACAGCATCTTCACCTATTTTTAGAATTTCCACCTTCCCCAGAATGTGTGTATAACTGAAATTCTTTTGGCAACTATAATTAACAATTACAGTTGAGATTTCCTGGAACCTCATTTTCCCTGTACATTACCATTTGAGGACATGAAGGAACATGAAAGCAGTTTGAAGACAGTGTCATTACCTACAGTATCCTTCTACTGCCTGTCTTGACCTGAGGAAGAGGTCACTCAGTCTTTTGGAAGAGCAATTTGTAAGATGAATCAAGGATGAAGGCAGGACTTGGAGAAGGCAATTTCATCCAGTGCAAAGATGTAATGTCTGACATTTGGATAGCCATTTGAAATAAATTTTTAAGTCCCAAACAGTTCTTTCTATTCATATATGTTTCAGGTGTAGTGATTTCAAATACTGAAGATATTTCAGTATCTGGTGCATATTTTACAAAGCAAACATCAATACATAATTATCTCCCATAGTTATTTAAAATAGTTCTCCAACAATTTCTTTTCTAAATTACATTACTGTGCAACTGGAACCATTACAAATGATCATATTGTTTAATTAGCCAGTTTCTCCTAATTTCTTCTATAATTCAGATTTTTAATTAACATTTCATTGCTCTTAAACTGAGTGTAATTACTAACAGCTCACATGAAATCCAAACTAAAACTGAATCTATTAATAAACTTCCATCCTGAAAAATGTAAGGAAATACAATGTTTAATAATTAAGCATTTCTTCAGCTAAAATCCTTACCTATCTCAAATGAAGAACTAGTTCAACAGTCAATCAGCACAGCCCTTCTATGCACAAAATGCAAACATAAAAGTGAAGTAAAAATCCCAAGCATACAGCAGTCTCTGTTTCAGAAACTAAAGTAACAGTATAGAAAAAAAGCGTATGTTGCATCCTACGTTAAAAAAATGCATGTTCTCACTTTCAGCTTCTGGAAGAGCTGGAAGGCAGAGTTTTGACTTGGTTGAAGATAAAGGCCACAAAGAAGGCCTAAAAAGGTTAAAGTTATGGTGGGAAGCTACCATTTTGGGAGAAGACAAGGGATTGATTTCTACAATCAGTGGAAATGTTTAGGGGACAATCCAAGATTTGTGAAACTGTTCCTAAAGATGAAGGAAGCTATTAGAGAAGCAATTATTTTAGATGTGATAGATATTAATGGGAAATTATTGGGAAAACTAAGTGGAAGTAAACTCAGTGAGGCTGAGAGTAAAGCAAAAGAACCTGCCATTTTAAGGAAAGGAATCAGTGAGAAGGGTAATTGTCTTGAAAAGTGGAATTCAACCTACCTGGGGAATAGGTCGAAAGGGTCTCCTGGGAGAGGGGCAAAAAGAATGGAAGTGTTCTGTAGAGCTAAAAAAATTTCATTAAGTACAACAGTAAGGAACTGTGCTATTGCAGAGGAAGGGTACAGAGAACAGTGATAAAAAAATATGACTGCGTTTAGAGCTCTTCAGTGACCTCAGAATAAAAACCCTTATACAGAAAGCTTAAATAAGGACACCTATTTATGGACAAGAACAGAGGAACAGCACCAGCATGGGGGAGTGACACTGGAAAGGTTATGGCACAGGACAAGTTATAGCTTGCAAGGGACATAAGAGGCAACAAAAAAGGTTAATAGTAAGAAGAAATAGATGGGAAAACAGAGTTCATTTCTGTAATGGGAAAACAGAAACTGTAATAGATGATGCAGAGTAGTCTTAAGTGTTCAATGCCCACCTTCTCTCAGTCATTTATTCTCCTCCACCCCAAATTAATTAATCCGGCCTTAACAGCTGAAGAGGATTGTGAAGGAACCAGCTGGGAATTACGGAGCAAGAGTTATCCGAGTCAGGCCAGCCACCAAACTGCCCCTTACACTCCTCTAGGAAGTACCTTAAGATGTCTCTGAACCTTATCCACCTCAAAATATTGTCAACAATGTGAACTTGTTTAAAGGTAAAAGAGTTGGACTAAAATTCCTTCTCTAATTAGTTCAGAGCTGGAATTTCTGCCGAAGACTCCCTTCTTGTAACACTACTGGAGCAGAGTATTAAATGAGAACCTAAAATGGTGTCCTTGATAATTTGTTGGAGTTGTTCTCTTTTGCACAAAAAGCTTTACCAGCAAATGAAACAGATAGCAAGACGAAAAATACTCTCTAATTTAGGTGACTGGGTTCTAGTCTTTCTCTCTTATCCAAAGTGAAAGTACGAAAGGCGAAGGATGAGATCTACTGCTTAGGTGTATTTCAGATTTGAAAAAAATTGTGTTTGTGCCCTTGAGATAGAGAGAGGAACTGAATAAAGTTGTCCCACATCAAGGGTTAATGCCCTAATCACCAAATTAGTTATGAGATTAACAAATAGAAAACTTCCAATTAAGCCTTGGATTTTTTCCAGCCACAATTATTTGATGCATTCAAATGCTTCTGAGACTTTAAACCACACTGTTCAGCAAATTTGCTGTTTCTCAGTAAATACAAACACACTCATACAGCCCTAATGATTACTGCCTGAAGGTGAACAGAGAAGGAAATAAAAGTTATAATTAGTTGAGCCAGGATACAACTTTCAGACAAAGTGTTCAGCTGGCAGTTACAGTCTTCATCCCTGCCACTCTACTTCCCTCCAGCTTCCTCTAGTGGACCCTCTCTGCCGGTGCTGCCAGCTGGAAAGCATTGTGCTTTCTCCATGACGTGGCAGAAATGCAGAGCAGCAGTAGCTACTTTATCATAATATCATCTGAGTTGCATAAATATGGAAAACAAGAGTGCATTTTTTCATAAGACATGCTTTTAAGCTCCATATGTTGCTACCACTGTTCTCATTTATTCTCACTCGCCTGTCCCCCTTCTCATCTTCACATTTGCAATAATAACACCAAGTTATTATTCAATCTTCGTTATAGAAAGCATATGTAAAGTATTAATTGGCAACAAAAGGTGAGAATGGCGTATTAGCCAATTCTTGAAAATATTCCTTCTTCGTGCATCCATTATCTCACTTTTATCAGGCTCACATCTGAGTCAGCAATTTTGCTCAGGCTGGTGTTCAAGGAGCAATGCAATAGCCAGATGACAACAGCACCATCTACATCATCTTCATATTCAATGCTCACCGAGAAGGAGAGGAATGTAATGCTGAGAAAAGGTCTAGGTTAAGCATAAGATTTGGACTTCATCACCACTCCTCCTGACTGCAAGCCACCAACATGTTGCAGGGGATTGCAGCCAACTGCTCCAGAATTGCCAGTTTGTCTGTCCTTCTTCTGTGTCTATAAAATATGTTATCAAAGCCATCTCCACATCCTTTCCTTAAGGAGGCTGAGAACTGATAGATTTTGATGGAGTTAGCTTTTCTCCACCTTTCTTACAGCTTTGCATAAGGAAATCACTGTTACCAAGCTATGATTTTAAACTGCTAAATTTATGATGTGTCAGGATTTTTTTATTTTCTCTTTATGTTTAAAGTCAATCATTTTAAGTGTTTCTACTGTGTGCTGGCTATGTTTTGCTCTTTGAAAGTAAAACTGAAATTACCAAATCTCTTATTTTCCACTGTAGGACAAATCCATGTTTGTGGTAAGAGAAGTAAGATTCCTTGAGCAACAGTCTGAAGTTTTAAATCCTTGCCTGTCATCAGTGTACAACTGAGCTTCTCTTAAGAGCAGCTTCAATGTCCTTCAGACCCTGAGAAGTCTTTTCCCAAAAGGGAAAAGCACAAGTTTAGCTATTTGCTTCCAATTCAAGCATGATGGGATGCACCATTCTACATGGTCACCTTTTACACTCAGCAACCGCATGAAGAGTCTCCCAAACAAGAAAGTATTTGCACTACTGACACAGGAATGAGCAATATTCATATATAACGAGGAATCAAGCCAAACCTAAGGAGCATAAGTGACAACCCACTAAATAGCTCTACCCCATGCTGAATGCACGTGCTACGTTAGTGACTTGTAGCTCAATGTCACACAGCATGTGCTAGAAAAAGGAATTCAAACAGGACGAGTGAACATCTGCTTCTAAATAGAAAAAATATTATTATTCGCATAGGGATAGATATATTTAAAGAACTCCTTCAGGAATTTTAATATAGTTTAACTGCATTTGTTCAGGATAAGCAGCAGCATTGCAGGCACCGTGATTAATATCACCTACAGAAACTGAAACATTTGTAGCGAGCTGTAATAATGGTTAATACAATAGAGACAACAATATGTTTTAATGAAAGTTACTCTCAGCTTTCAATTAGTTTTTAGAGGGCAAAAACCTCTCTCAGAATCCATGCTTGCAAACCTGCAAGCTTCATTTTGGGTGCCTACAAAAGCATTCCTCAAAGCAGTGGAAAAGAGGCAGGTGTCCCTGAAGGCTTCCAGAAGGAAAACCTCTCTATCTTTTGTCATCAGACATGTTTGCCTAACATATTTTAAAAGATTAATCTCTAATCCCAATAATTAACACTGTATTAATAAATGCTTCATTTTAATTATGAAGTAAGTACTTGTCAATCTTCCTTGCTTTCATTTTGGATATGATCTTACTTCTCTGTCGCCAAAAATTAAAGGTTTGATTTCAGAAGTTGGTATGTGTTAGATTACTGGAGAGCCTCTGCACAGGAAAGGACCTACTACCAATAATGGAAAAAAAATATTGAAATACACAGAAAAGTTGTAAGAAAAACTAAGAAAAAATTCATATGCTGGAAAAAATTTGCAAATTTAGTATGTATGGTTTTTCTCCCATTTTATGTATGTATCTGCAGAACACTTCAATCAAGAAACACTTACTAAAGCTGAGAGAAATAGAACAAGTAAGTATTCCTCAGGTTTTGTAACCAAAAATAAACCAAGTTACAGAAAAATGTATTTTTAATTTCATTTTGACAGAGAAAGAAAATGAGGTTCATCTGTGTTGTTCCTAAAGTTCTTCCAAATCAAAAAGCTGTGTAAGAGTTATTATTAGTTATATAAATCTTGGAAGCTTGTTGCAATCCAGACTGTGATCACTAACAACTATAGAGCAGAAATCAAAGTAAAAATTTAGCAGAGACAGTTTATCTACCTAAAGCATTAATGAGCTGCCCTACACTCCTCCTAAAGACTTCAAGCTCCACCTGCCCAATCTGTTTTAGTTCTTTGTTTTCATCACCACAATATCTTCATTTGACCAGAAACTATGATTTATCCCCTCTATTCACAAAAGCCCATTCATCTTTATCACATACACTGCTCCTTTCTCAGAAGCCTTTGCTGCTTAACTCTCCCTTTCCAGGCATCACTAGTGCTCCTCCTCACCTTTCTCTGGTTACGATCTGGCATCCAACTTGTATGTGATACAGAGGGCCTTAGGAATTATGACTTTTCAGCAGAATTCGAGTCTTTTTCATGCCTCTCCTGTGACAAAGCTGCTTTCATTATCTCACTCGTTTCTATTATGTAGCCCATGCTGCTGGTCCCGTGCCTGGATCATTCCAATATTTGCTTCCCCCACACCTACTTTTACTCTACAAGGTACCTTTATTAAATACTCCAAAGTATCCCCAGTGATGTTCACCACCACTGATTCATCTACTTTTCCTTCAGCTCAGCCATCCACTATTTCCTTTTAGTACCTTCATTTTAAGTCTAAGAAATCTTACACTGACAGTCACTGAGACCTTTTCAATGTCTAGGATTTGTTCCTTAAAATCCCAAAGCATTTCCTGTCTCTACTTCTCTCTCCACATATAATCTTGCTGATTTCTTTGAAAAATACGAAATGAAAACTTATTTTGGCCATTCTCTTCCTTTCAATCCTACTTTCCATAGAGAGAAATGAGTCACCCTGGCTCTGCCATGATCCCCATCTCTCTCTCCTATAAAACCTAGGCTTCCCACCTGTCTCATCAGCTGAGTTTCATCTCACCTCACTGTTGACACATCCACACTGTAAATGTCTATAATGCAGGCAGTTAGCCTCAGCTGCTATTTTTTTTGCCTTCTCATCAACAGGGAAATATGTCTTCTTAGGGCACAATTCACTTTCCCCCAAGTCACCTTTAAAAAGAGGACAGATGAGTTGTGCCCTCAGTGTCTGCTTCTCTGCATCATCTATAACAGCAATCTCAACAACTAAGACAGATGTAGCTGGCTAAATTTAAGCAAAAAGACAAACCCCCAACTTGCTCCCTATCTGCCCTAAAGCTCCCAATGCAGGTTCAACATGACTAAGAAACACGCCCTTTCTTGTTTCTTCTGATCACCACCACAGTGCAGATTTTGGACCTGCAACTTGTACATCAGACCTGACTCTTCTTTTTTAAAAGATCTGTTTATTCAGGAGATCCCTTATGTCCCACATGTTTTCAACTTAGTACAAAACTGCTCCTCAAATCTCCTCCCTTGGTTCTCCACTGCCCCAACCTCAATAAGCCAGGCAGATGGGACTCTGCTCTTGTGCAAGGTCGTTTATCATATTAGCATTTGGAGTATTGACTGACATACTGCATTGCAACAGTAACTGTAACAATACTGTACTGTTCTATTCCTCGTTCTCCTGAAATAATTTATTCTCTCATCTTAAATTTAAATCACTAATTCTTAGGGGCAGAGATAATATTTCTGTTCTGCATTTACCCATCTTGCAATGGGATATGCTATCATGACTATGCCTTTGAGGTAATATAAATATAAATAAATAACAAACACAGACAATAACACAATTACATTGGTTTTGCTTACAGGTATGCAATTTTTCTCGGGCATGAAGCAAAGGAAAAATTAGACCTAGCAAATGCTTCTGTGGGACCCCCCCCAAATTATAATATTTCCTTTATTAGATGTGCCACATAACAAATAAAAGAAGAGTAATAGAAAAACATTAGCAGATTTGCAGAAGGACCAAACAGCACAAATATAATTATATCTACTTTACTACTAATTTGTAGGGCTCAGAACACTTCTGTACATTTGCTTTCCTCTCTTTTCTTGACTCTGTTTTAGTTTCCTCATTTTGCAGTAGCTCATGTACTTGATGGTCTTGACAGCACTAGAAAAATAAGGCAAGCCTACAGTCAAAGTTGTTTTCACAAATTCATCCAGCTCTAGGAAAAATATTACAAGAATGGCCACTTTTTTTATATTCTGCAACTGTAAACCTTTCCAAGTTTTCAAAGGTAAGGTTTTGAGAGCAATTCTTTCCATTTGTAAGAGGTTATTTAGTTATTCCCATCTGTCAGTAAAAATCAGAAACTACCCTTTTGGATGACAGGCAAAAGACTATGCAAAATCACCCCTGTAATCTGAAGTCTTTTAAGATTTCTTAAGCTATTTTTCAGTTCTGCTTATAATCAATCCTAAAGTAATAGGATTTTTACTCCCCTCAAAATAAAACCATTATCTTAATGTTGAAAAAGCATGAAAATATGGAGTACAGAACTTTTCAATACCTAGACTATCTATTACTATATTTAATTATATAGCTACTAGGTTATATATATATATACACATACAGGCAACTAGGGCAGGGCTCATTTGCAGATCTTTAATTTCATTTTTTTTCTTTAATTGTTGTTGATTGAAATAAGTGTCTTAATGTTGCACAGCTTTGTCTTTTGATTACTGCATGTGATTAAGGCAACCAGTGACAGTAATTTTTCTTAACACTAATACAACACAAAATAACACTTTCCAGTTCTTAATTTATTCATGTTACATAACATATAGCTGGAAGTTCACTTGAATTCCAGTAATGCAGTTCATATGCAGAGAACATCCAGTCACTGTCAAGGAAGTAAAACTTCAACATACCTTGCCCATAATACAAAAGAATCCTGCATTGGTTATAGGATATAAGGTTTTCTATTTTTAAGTTGTCCATTCCTTTGGTTTTTTGTAAGAATGTGTTCTTCTACATGTTATGAGCCTTTAAAGTTGAGTAGAATTACCATCTAGTTGGTTGTTCAACCTGTTAAAAAAGATGCATCCACAGCCCAACTGAGGCAGGACTTGTGCAAAAAGCTATGAGGGCAAAGAATCTCTCTGTTTTGCTGTTGATATGTACAAAGATTGCTACTCCTAAAGATACATCTCCTGAAGCCTGATAGGAATGAGTATTTATGATATTGAAATTCTATAGCAGTAAAAATAATTACAGTTTTGGACACATTACAAATGCTACTGAATTTTGTGCAACTTGTAACTAATAGGAGATTGCAAGTAGGAATTTTGCAGAATAATACACTTTTAAAAATTAGCTGTTGCATGGAGAAAAACTCCTCTTGGTATAAGGAAACCCAACAACCAACAGGACTTTTATACATGTGCCCTGTGCAGGATTGAGCCATGCTTTTCAGAGACAAACATTTTAGCTGAGAAAAAAACAGATTTGTTCTAATGCAATTACTGATCACCTAGCTTTACTTCAGGGTGAGCTTTTTGTTTCTGTGGATAACAAGCACATGTCCTTGAGCAGCCACTGCTTTGTGCTCAGTATTCTCATCCACTCTGCTCCGTGCAACAACAGGGAACAAGAAACTCCCTATCTCAACCCCTTGAAGGCCAAATGCAATGTGCCTCGCAAGCATCTGAGCAGCTGGTGACACAAGTATACTCTATGCTGGGCCAAAGTTAAATCAAAAGGCAAGACTGCAAGCAAAAGACACAATATAGCATGCTGTCAAAAAAACTGAGAAAACACTAAATCAAACTAAAGCAGCAAAGACAGCTTCAAATGTTTGTAATGGCCATTTCTTACACCATCTTTTATTCCTCATTCAAGCAATTTCTTCCTTGATGTATACAGAAATACCTGATCCTGAACACTTCTGCAATGGTACTTTCACCTCAACCATCAGCCTCCCTGAAGCTCACTGCTAAGGCATGTTCAATATGAACTGGCAACTGCCCTGTGAGCTGAGGCTAAGCTGCTGGTAACCACTGGCATAATACACTCCCTTTGTAAAAACTGCATCAGCTTGACCAAACTTCTCGGTTTGTCAATAGGAAAAGAAAACAACACATAAGCATTTAGAAGTCAGAATTATTTTAAACATGTTTTTGTGACGTTCTCTGTGTCACATTCAGCAAGTGGAGTTTTATTTTCCCGAGATGCATCATATTTTTCTTGCATTTCCTTTCCCAAGTAGTTACTGCACTACTTTAAATGACTTCTAACACTGAGAAAACCCAGGAAATATGCTGCAATTCATCCATCTCGCATTTCACAAACTTCAAAAGGAATAAAAATGTTGTTAAAGCTGCATAAATGAAAACTTAATCCCACATCAGATAGAGGTAAACATAGCAAGAAGCCAAATTAAATGTCATCTCTTTTTCTGTTTTTCTCCTTGGACTGCCACACACCAAACACTTCATGTGACCTATGAGGTTTCTAGAATAAGGCAAAAAGATACATTTGTATAATTCTTTTTGTATTTACAGCAAGACAAATTGTCTTGTTTTGAAACACCAGGTCTGATTGGAGTTGTACAACAGGGTATAAAATTGTCATGGCAGTAGTCTGTGTTTGCATATAGTCAAATATCATACTGACAGTATAAGAGGAGTTCATTGCGCTTTGAAAGAATTGTATCTCTACGTTGTTGCCTGAACTAAACTCTTCAAACCTTGCTTTAAGCTTTTAATCTTCTAATTTTTCTTTGTTTCTAATGTGTACAGATTGATTAAAAATGCGAATGTGAATCCAGAAGAATACCAGAAAGGTTTCTTTACCTACTGAGATGTTTTGGTATTTATATAAAACATGTTTTCCTGCCTGCAATTTTTCTTCTGTTTATTCTGTGAAAAACTGAAGTGACAGCAGCCAATGTTTTTAACGGTGGTGTCTGAAATTATCCTTCCAGATTTAAGCTTATGGCCTCCATAAAACCAGACATATTTTAGAAGACATTAGAAACCACCCTGTTTTCAACAAATTGATCATGATCTGAAAATCTTACACCTTATAGACCTAGTAAGACCAGATTCTTATATGTGGCACACTTGATACAGTTCCCTTACACTCCAACTGAACCCCAGAGAGCACCCAGCATCCACACGGAGAAATCGTCAATATGTTCTCAACTGCTCTCCCAGTCCCTGAGGTCTGGGGCCCTGTATCAATGTTCAGGACCAAGCAGCAGCCCCTTCTGCCATGTTGTGCAATTGTAAGCAGCAGCCAGGACTTGGGTTTTGAGTGGGACCAGTTCACTTCACAGAACAACAGAAGGACAGAGGTTTGGGGCAGATCAAAGCGTCCACAGAGTTCAGTGTCAGGAGGCCGCAAATAGAGAAGCTTAAGTGTGAGCATGGATACACTCCTAGCATGCACCAACTTTTGATTCATGAACTTTCTAATCCAGAGGGGGCAACTTTTGACCTAACTGGATTTTTCTTTCATTAATTTGTTCAATGCCTTTTTGAACTTCTGAAAACTTAGAGCATCCATACATTGTCACCTGAGGGGAAAAAATTCTATAGTTCAAATAAATGTTGCATGCAGAAGTATTTCTCTTAGAGAGTTCTGCTCATTTTTGTCATCTATCTCCAGAATTACAACTATTGACAAGATTTTCTCATCCTACCCAAATCAGACTCTAAAATAAAAGAGACTATCCATTACTAAAAATCCTCTCCTCCCTGAAGTGAGCCAAGAACAGCAGCTTATCGTTCCTTCCCAATGCAAAGTAAATCTAATAGGAATAACTAGGAAAACTTTCCAGCTTACTTGGTGAAGGCACAGAATGCCCTTCAACATCTGTACTCCATAAGGGATTTTAGTACACAGAATTTTGGAAAAAGATGGAACAAGGACAGAGAGAGAGCAATTCAAGCCAGAAGGGCCAGCAGAGAAGAGATACTTCACTTGAGGTCAAAAGCCTCAAGAGTTAATTGCTTGATGTGGTTAGGAATGCCAACAAACAAGCCTTTTTTCTTACCTCTTTGTGGTGAAAATATTCATTGGCTTTGTATAAAGCTCCTGCACTGGGAAAGATGAAAACCAGGTAACCTCTACTGTGTGGTTGTGAGTTTGGCATGCTTGAGAATGAAAACTGAGTTGAAGAGGAGTATGGTCATAGGAGAGCAATTAAGCCATGAGACCAAAAATCCTCACGTATCAACATTATCTGGTAAAACACAGTCAATACAGAACTTTGCATTTCTAGTAAACTGAATCAGACAGAAAACCAGAATCTTTTGGTGCAATGCACATCACTTTGTAAGTGAGTAACTTCAGTCCAGCTTCATTCACCTTCAGCTGCAAGATAACTGCTGTGAAGAGAACAGTGGGACATCCAGTGCCATAGGCACCACACAGTGGTGTGGTTCACTAAAGGTACAGATTTTCACTGTAGATGACACCAGATCATTGATGCTATTGCTCCTTGGCTATTCTCCCCTGAGATAAAAGATAAGGTCTTCAAGAGGGAAGTATATGTCCTAATATATTACTGAGTAGTATATTAAAAATTGAGTAAAATATCAGTAGCATATTGATTCCTTTAAGGAGTGGATTACCCTATGAACATACGGATTTTCTGGGACATACTAGTCTGTCAGATGTCACATTCTTTGCAACTCCATCAGGAGCAACAGAGCTTACTGCAGGTCCAGAAGGAGGGTCTTCATGGTTCAGCTGTTTTGCAGGAAGCATGACCATGGTTTTTTCCTCCGTCCCACTGTACACCCTGTCCAAAACCCACAGGTTTTATAGAGCCTGACTGGACCATTGGTCACTCCCATTTAAAACCTGAACAGTATCTGACAGGCCTACTCTGACACCTTCTGCTTAGAGCTCTGCTGAACTTGTGGGATCCATATGGTGGGACAGGATCCACAAAGTGGCATATCACACTGTCATCCATCACATGGTGGAAAGACTACAACACTAACATCTTACAAGTAGCCAGACAAATTCAGAGGCCACATGCAAGTGGGATGTTGAAGGTTTTAATCTGTTTAGTGTGTCTATGCTTTAATTCTTTTCAGTAAAAGTGGGATTTTAGTTAAGGCAAAAAATCAATAGCAGCTCTGCCTTTGAGCCTTATTTCTAAGGGCTAAGTGACCCTTGAACCTGGTAATCCATAAAGGGCCTTTTCCTCATTCTTTTCTGTTTGTCATTTCATACCTTTGATCCTCTCAAAATCTATTTTCCCCAGGTACTTACGTATGCAATTAATTTGGATATTTCACACTTTGCAGTGTGTGAAAGTCAAGTTTACTTACAATCGTAATTGAACTAGGCTATAAATAAAGTCATCACTGTATAGTCTGATTCACAGGGCTCCTTTCCTTTTCAGTTTTTTTTTTTAATATATCTTAAGCATCTGTATTACAAACTGTCAGTCCCAATTAAAACAGGACGAAGAGGCATAGGGCTAACTTTACCTTGTGTACCTATTTGCCACCAGACAAAATGAATATAAACTCACCGCTATTTTGTCACAATAAAATTTCCAAACTTTTGCTCCCACAAATCTGGAGCAGCACACTTTCCAGTTACAATCTTATTATTCATTTTTAAAAAGGAAGCCATTATTATATTTTGCCTTTAATAAAGTCTCATAAAATAATTAAAGCCGCATATAATGCAAATTCTTAATCAAAATTATCTACTGCCTGGTTTCCATATTAAACAGTTGCAAGTGCTCTTCCTCATTATTCCAATCCTAAAGAAATTACTGAAAAACTGCAAGTTTACTTTTCTTTTCACAATATGTTTCAGAAAATCCCAGAGTAGCAAAGCATCCCAAAATGTTTGCAGAGGACAAAGCAGTCTGGCAATAGACTGCTGTCTGCTGATCCAGCGTAAAAGCCACACAAGTGAGAAGTAACTCAATAATTTGAGAAGAGCTTGGAAAGGAATGATTTCCAGAAGCCCATCCATATTTTTTTTTCATCTGTCAGGTGAGCTAATAAAAGATATCACCTCCCTCTGAAAATCAAAGCTCAAAAATGCATAGGGAAAATATTCAGATGTGAAATGAAGGCCCACAGGAAAACGTACTAGGAGGAAGAAGCAAGGGAAAAAATTGTGTTCTGCCTAAAGAACCCAGCTGTATACTACCATAACATACAAAATCAATTTTCTGTATTTGATTGAGAAACAGGTTTGTGTAAAACTCTAATCAGAAACCAAAAATTAATCATTTAACTGATGATCTCTACATACTCATAGGTGGTGGGGAGGTGTTTCTTCATTTTCTTTTTGTTAAGAGTGATAAAGCATGACATGGGAGGAGAGCATCAACACTGCTGCCTCATCACAGGCTCAGTTCAGAATCACTTTGGAAAGCAGGAAGAGTTGGTGGCATATCCTCAATTTCCCTAGCAGAAATCAATGGCATGTCCTACATAAACTTGATCAGTGCAGAGAACATACCCTGTATCTGCCTTCAGTAAGTGTCCTGGTGTATCCTTATAATAAAGTTAAAGAGCTGAAGGACTTCTTGCGCAGGAGGATGAATGCAAAGCATGCTCATTGCAAAAATAACTCTTAATTTTTCCAAATTCAAAAAGGGCTTATTCAATGTCTACATTAAGCCTACCGAGCCACTAATTCCAGCTTGGGGGTTAATTGGGAAGTACAGCCTTTGCCTACAGATAAAGAGGTAAAGCTATGCCCTCATTCAGGAGGGTAGATGAGAAATGAGGAAACTGCAGGGAAGGGCAAGAAAACAGAACTTTTTTTTTTTTTACATCAGGAAAAAATAAAAGAAATAACAAAATTTAAAAGATCCTTTACATCAACTTTCTGCTGTAAAGTAAGATTCAGGAGAACTTCAGTAAAATAAATAAGTCTCACATACCTTTTGGAAACCCTCTGCAGTTTTAAGTCTGAAAGATTAAAAAAGCCTGAAGCGAGGTTAGTGTAGACTTGGTTCCATCCAGCCATATTGGACAGAAACTACCATAATTATTTATGACATATTCCAAGAGCACTCTAGTAAAAATTACTTAAAATTAATTTGAATGTACCTTTAGATAAAAAAGATACATGTCACAAAGACAAAGTAACACCCCAGGTAAATAATATTCTCCTAATGTAAAACCCAAATGCATGTCCTTTTATGTCTTGTGCAGCATTCAGCATTATTTTCTTGGGGGAGTGGAGGTGGAGTTTGTTTTGTTTTTTTACCCTTAAAAACAGTCTTCCAACCTTAAGCTTTCATGTAAAACTTGCATGGATATTTATAATTGTGCTGGAAATTAACCTAACATTCAATGTTACTCCAGGGCCAAAGACAGTAGAAAGTAATTGTGTCAACGTAAATGTCCAGCCCTAGAACTGAACAGCTTCCACCACCAGTGCTAAAATACCTAAAGCCGTTAAGGTCAGTTTAGCACCACTAAAATCTGCACAAAACCCTATTTGTAATCTATTAGAAAACCATAAAATGATTCTTTCAAGCTTTCAAATTACTATTTTGAAGTGTTTCTCTGAAAAGCGCAACAATTCATGTCAGTGCTCACAGAATTGGTCCAACATAGAAGACTGGTCATTGATCTGATTCAACATGAGCCAGCAGTGGCCAAAGGGAACTAAATCTCAACACATTTCGTTTTTACACACCAAACTGTTCAATCACATCCTATCTAGTAAAAAAACCCAAAAACCAGTCATATACCATCTGATAATCATTCCTTTGTATACTTTTTGGCTTTACATACCACGGTTACAGAAAGAGGTACTGGAGGAGGTGTCATTTTTCTTAAGTCCCACTCAGAGTTTCATAGTGTTTTCTTCTTAAAAACACAACTAACATTTAACCAGACACAATTCAGAAATAGAAGGTGAGTAGTAACATATAAACATGTGCTCAGGCTGCTTCAGACAATCTCGGAGAGAAATGCTTTCAAGACCTTACTCATCCAGCAAGGTTCTTCAAAGGAAGAAAGAAGGTCTTTGTTTTAAAAGATATAAGCATGTAAGATGCAGTCATTGTTGTGCCACTGTCACCAAGCTGACCGGATTCTGTAAGTGCTTCTAGCTCCTCAGCATACAGATGCTATAGAGTAAACAAAAGATGTAGGCATTCTCAAAAGAAGAATGTAACCTCTTGGACCACTACACTAAGATGCACTAGTCATCATTTTTACTGATTGCATGTTCATTTTAAAAGAAAACGACTGGGTTTCTGTGTTTTAAGGAGCAGACAATTCATAATACAACTGTCCTTTCACTGGCTGTGTACTGTGCAGATTAAGTCTCATAACAGAATGAAAACATAGGAAAATCACAGAAGTAATAAGTTAATTTTTTATATTACATAAGAAAATGAGTATGATATTTTGCATGTTGTTCAAAATAGACATTTTTATCATTAACAGAATAAATTTATACATTTTGATAACTGAAAGGAGTTAGTTTGTTTTCATAAGTTCATGCAAAATTTCAACATGATCAAATACCACTTATTTGTAACTAATGATTTGGGAAAACTTGTAGCTCTGTTGCCAATGCTGCTTCTTTCAACAAATCTGCTTTGAGCACACTAATGACAAATTGTCTTAGTTTAACAAGACACAAATGTTTGCTAAGGAGAGCGGGTTAGGAAAAAAACCAAACCAACTCCTCCCTCTAAGATATTATAAACTTGAAGTTAAGAGGCTTCAGGTGAAAGGTGTGAAAAACAACAGCTCTTTATTAACATATATATACATATACATATAACCTGAGTAAGCAACAGTGGTGCAACCAAAATTTTCAAAACAAAGTCCTACTTCCCCGGGTGGCAGCTGCCGTGGCTCCCCGTGACACTTAAATGATGCACTGAGGTCAGCATGCCGGTGCTTGGTACAAACCTTCCACTTTCTTCCATTTCAGGGCTTTGAGAGCCCATCAGGTTCGCCAGCACTTGTCATTTTCTGTTCCTTAAAGCACAAATAGCTTTCTACACAGGAGAATCCCAACAAAGCAAAGCAAATACACAAAACCAACCAAGCAAGCAGTCCCATCATGTAAAAGCGTATCTGTTGGGCTTGGAGAGAACTTAGATTCTTTTTTTTCACTTTCAGGAGTGGGAAAACAGAAGCCAGGTGCAAGGAAGCAACCAGGAAAATTGTTGTTTATATCTAAACCCACAGACCTTGTGGAAACTCTCCTATTTTTTGTCACAAAACTTAACACATGGGAAAATTTCCTTAAATTCCAGTTTCTACAGGCAAGTAGACAATCTCAGGCCTCATTTCTCCAAACACACATGCATACCCTGATCTATGTTTGCTTCTAGTTTTCATTAAGATTGAAGTCGAGTGGCTACAGCAAAACAAGGAATGTATATTCATTACTGCCCAGGCAGAGGTAGTTTGTGCTCAAAGGTAAGCAACAGACACACCATCCTGTGACAACAAGCAGGTTTGCATCGATCACAGCTGGATTCCTGGTTAGGAAGGTGGATGCCTTGCGTGCTTTAAATCCTAAAAATCAGACCCCTTACAGTCCCTAATTTTTTCCCTCAGATTCATTTTTTTTTCTCAGACCTAAAACTGGATGGGGTGGTCCTTATTGTATACCAAGAAAAAGATGGTGTAGAGCTGTAACATCATCACGGTTTTCAGAAGCCTCCCTTAATACCCACACTCTGCTTCAAATACAATGGACCAATTTTTTGTGTCCTTTCTTTGCTCCTTTCCAGGCAAGCATTAGGAGTATAATAAACTTATAGTTTTGCAAAGTACTGAGCAGAAGCAGTTGTAAAGTCTTAAAATTGTAAAAAAAAAAAAAACACAAAAAAACCCCAACCCAAACAACAACAAAAAACCCCAACAAACAAAACAAAAAAACAACCAAATAAAAAACCACAACCAAAACTGAAACTATTGAGTAAAAATCAACTTCTGCATTTTCCCAGCAAAGAGACTCACTCCACACTTTAGTGCCTCCCTAATAAGCCTATTTATGAAAATTGAAAACTAAAATCCAAAAAAACACAACAAAGACACCCAGAGATACAGCCTGAGAACTTCCCAAAAGTGAGGTAATTAGTCATGGACCAGCTGAAAAAAATCTTTGGTGGTAAACTTTTAATCAGCACATTTAGAAAAACCTCAATCCTCTGTTTGGAAATATTTGTGTTAAGACTCATTTTCTCAGAGCAAAACATACTGAAGATAAGTAATCTCATCAAATGCATTTAAAACACTCCTTTATGTCACCATTTTTTTTTCAGGAGTGGAGGTACAGGAAAACACTTAGACAACACAATATCCTGATGCTTTGGCAAGAGCTTTGCTTTACTGCCTGCCTGCTGAAAAGCCCGGCTGTCAAGATTATGCAGCTATTCAGCACCAAGCCTGGTGTTTCTTACTTAAATAATTTACCACTAATGTCCTCCAGTATGTGTCCTCCTTGTCCTCCTCTTGATTTTTCTGAGACTCATGTAGCAGACGGTACGAATACCGTGATGTATCTGCTGTCTCCGCACAGAGAAGGAAAGTGACAGGTTGGATGGGGCTTTGAGGAACCTGGTCTAGCAGAAGGTGTCCCTGCCCATGGCAGGGGGGTTGGAATTATATCATCTTTAAGGTCCCATCCAACCCAAACCATTCTATGGTTCTGTGAAACCATTGCTGAAACCCTGGACATGGCCCTCCAGAGCCAAGACTCACAGTCCATGGAGAGCTACGTCTGAATATTAAGTTGTAAAGCTTTGGATACTTGATGTTCTTTGTGGTATCTTTTCTAAGACACTTTCTGCTTCTTCTCTATTTACACACTAAATTCACAGTGTGTTCCATGTTTTCACTGGACTGGAAGACACGTTGAGGCTATTTCCAGCACATTATTCCAAATCTTTACAGGAATATGGGAAAACAGCTCTCTGATAAATTTACAAACCAATTGCCTGCTTAAAGAAAATGGCTTTTGAAAGATTCTTTGAACTAAATGAATCTATAGAAGTGTAGTTAATGCACAGATGCTCCAAGTAGCAAAATCACAAGTTACGTACCTGTCAGTAAGCTGACTCTGCTCTTTTCTCGGAGTAAAGGGCAGTGCAGTATCAGTGTCTCTGGCTAGCTCTGCTTAATAGACTAGGTGGGAAATTCTCATCTAAGCTGCAGCTTCAGTGTAGTTTCAAGAAGCATGAGTAGGAAAGTAATAGGTACCTCCGGATTTGCTATAAAATTAATAATTAAAAAGATCCCACATTGGTTTGCTGGTCAAAACTGACAAGAGAACTGGACAGAAATCTCTTTTGATGTAAATGTTGCTAGTTGGTTTTTTTCCTTGAAAAAACAGATTCACTGAAATGGAAGCATCTCAAACAAACTTCTCTGGTTTCTTGCCAACTCATCTGATGAGACACTGAAAATCCCAGACTTCCTGGCAATGCAACTTTGCCTTAGTATTCAAGAGTCTGGAGTCTTTCAGCTCTTTACAAGACAGTGAGGGGATACAGGAGGATGGCTTTCCAGTGGGAACCTTAACAGCTTGGGAGCTTTCTCTTTCCTTTCCTTTCCTT